>NC_081423.1:81573740-81934752 GCF_949786415.1 Peromyscus eremicus
CTCGCTTCATAGACCCTACCTTCCTCCCTCCCTGGAGAGTTTGTGGCTTCTCGGGATCCAAGCTGGCATAGACGGGACTGTGGGCCACCAGGTCCCTGAAGTTTTATGGGTGGGGAGACAGTGAGCAGCTCTGCAGCCCCCTGGTTCTCCTACACAGGGCCGCACCAGCTTCTCTCGGCTTCTGCGAGCTCTGTTCTCGAAGGGAAGGCCCAAGAGCTCCGTGACCAGCTTTCCCCCACCTAATGTGGGCCTCTCTGCTTGGCTAGGCATGGAGAAGGGAAGCGATTCCCCCTGATTCTTGCTGGACTAAGGGGCTCCCTGTGGAGTAGGAAGTTCCTGGGGGGTCCTAGGGTGTGGGGTTGTGGGGCAGGGCCCAGTCTGACTCAGACCTGGTCTGGGGTCAGAGCCAAAAGGATATCCTGAGCTAGGAGGGGGTGTTCCTGGCTTCCCTGCAGCTTGGGTCCCCGGGGAGGGATGATGGGAGGGGACTGGTAGCATCCAGTTCTATTGGCAGTGTGCCCTAGGATTCAGAACGCAGCAGCAGCCTGGGCTTGGGGCTGAGCTGAGGCGATGAGTGGGGAGTGATGTAGCTCACCTCTCCTTGCTGCTACCCTGTTTGCTTCTCTGATCCCCCCCCACCCCCCACACACACACACCTTCCCCTAACTAGGAGTGGATTGTGCTTCCTGCATGGTGGAGGTGCTGAGGGGTGCAGTTGCCAAGGTGGGGGTGGGGAAAGCCCCGTGCCAGGCTGGGTATGCACATCGGTGGTTTCCAGGCTGGGGGGTCCCCTTTGTGCCCGTTTGGTCCCCCATAGACAGAGTTGCTGTCGTACTGTCCACACACTCCTGTGGTCTGGCTGTGGCCAAGGCAGGCTCATTTCTTCCTCTTCCTGTTTTCTTCCTTCCCCATGGGTTGGCCCCCTCTTCCTGTAGGCCTGGGCTGCCCCCTGCCCTTTCACCTACTCTCTGCTTCCATGGAAGACCCACTTACAGCCCTGGTTCTGGATGGGCCCCTCGGCCACCCTGTGCGTGGGAAGTCCTGAATATGTCCCTCAGGAGCTCGGGTGGGGCATGGTAAAGTCCATATCCTTTCTCTTGGGACCCAACTTGTCCTGGCCTCATATTTTCTGATTGAGCCTCATATTTGCTAGGTCATTCACAGCTGATATGTGGCTTCTGGGAGCTGGGACAGAATTCTGGTTTTTGTGGGGTATAAATAGGAGACGTATGAGAACCATTCTTGTGGGACGAGGCACGGTGTCTTAATGTGGGCACTGTTGACATCCAGCAGCAAGATTCTGTCGTTCCCCCCCCCCCCCCCAAGAAAGGGTTTCTCTGTGTAGCCCTGGCTGGCCTGGAACTCACTCTATACATCAGGCTGGCCTCGAACTCACAGAGATCCGCCTGCCTCTGCCTCCTGAGTGCTGGGATTAAAGGCCTGTGCCACCACCACCCAGCTAAGATCCTGTATTCTTACCTCGCTGACCCCCTAGAGAGGACATGCTCAGAGTCTGCCTTCCCACTCTGGGGCAGGCTGGCCAGTCAGGCCTAGCTGTAGAGACAGACACATGCTGGCAGTGTGTAGGGCTGGTGGGAAGCCTGTGCCTTCCGCCTGGGCCTGGTTCTGCCTTTGGTAGTCTTACCCTCTGTGAGACAGAGTGAGAGCTATGCCTGGGAGGACTCTGGGAGAAAAGAGGGTAGTGTTCATAACTGCGTCCCAGCCCGGTCTGCAGATGAAGCTCTGTAGGAGGGGAGAGGTTGTGGCTTCGTGTGGTGTGTACAAGCACTTTTCCTGGAAAGTCTTAAATAGTTCTAGCCCACTGTTCTAGCTTGAAATCGGCTCTGTCCTGCCCTGCCCCTGCCTGGCCAGCTCAGCCAACTCCAGGCAGGGTAGGGGGTCCAGAGGACGTTTGGTGCCGTGTGTCCCCCCCCCCCCCCCCCCCCCCCCCCCCCGTCTGTCTCGCCAGGGCTGGGGCCCTCCCACCCAAGTTGTGTTTGAGCTCTGCATCTCATTTGCATATGATTCATTAACTGTCTCGAATGCTTAGGAAACCCCCATCTCCCTTGTTTTAAGCTCCCCGGTCTGCTTGGGGCTGGCTTGGGGCTGGGCATGTAACTTGGTTGGTGAAGTGCTTACCTGGCGTGCAGGAAGCCCTGGGTTCTGTCCCCGGGCACCGTGTAAACCTGTCAGGGTGGTGCATGTCTACCGCACCAGGATTCTGGAAGTGGAGGCTGGAGAATCAGAAACTCAGGGTCGTCAGCTAGTTTGAGGCCAGCTTGGGCAGCAGACCCTGTCTCAGAGAATCCGAATGAAACAGAACTGCTTGACTTCTGTCCCTGGGGAACCCTCTTTTTGAAGGAGCACAGAGTGGAAAAGGGAGGCCTGGGAGGCGGCTCTGCTGGGTTTGGGGGCCTCTGAGTTCTTTCTCCCCAGGACACGGGAGGAAATGGTCTATTTCTCTTCCCTCCCCAAATCCAAAGATTTCCCTTTTTTGGTTTGTGAAATACAAGAAGGGAATTTGGGAAAGCGTTGTGGTCAGGCCTCTGCCCACACCCCAGATATCCCTCTCCCCACAACCCTCCCCTCTGTCTGGGAGGAAGCAGATCCAGAAAAATGGGTACTGTTCCCTGCTAGGCCTGTCCACAGAGGCTGGCCCTGGTTGGGGCGAGGCAGAGAGCCCAGGGACCCCAGGGACCCCAGGGACCCCAGGGACCCCAGGTGATGGTGAGAGATGTGGGGAGGGAGACCTAAGTGCCTTCCCTGCACCAGGCGGTGCTAGGTGCCTTCCAGGACCTCGTTTATCAAGGGAGACAGTTCACAGGCAAGTAAACATGCTTAGAGAGGTTAAGCCACTTGCCTAAGGTCACCTAGAGTGGCAGAGCTGAGATTGGACACTTCAGACCTCTGGGGTTTTTTTTCTTCCATCTTCATGGCTGCCACGGCTGTCACCTTTTTTTTTTTTTTTCCATAAAGTGTGTGGCTCTGGAGTGATGTGCATGGTGTGTGTGTGTGTGTGTGTGTGTGTGTGTGTGTGTGTGTGTGTGTGTGTGAAGGTGCCAGCTGATCATGATACCTTTTAGGGATTAAAGAGCCCAGTAAGAAGGGGCACATGGCTGGCGGCCCTCCTGCCTCTTACCCCTTTTTCTGCTGGGCGCAATGGATTGGAGGTACAGGTCTGTGGTTTTCTCTCGCTGGCAGAGGGTGGGGGTGAGATGTGGGTGGCTTGTTTTCACTCTTGGGTTCTGGTTTAAATTCTCTGGCCTGGGTACGAGGGGCCAGGGTGCAGGTACCTCTGTGAGGGTCATGGCTCCCAAAGGACCTTGGAAGCTCCACCTCCTCATTTTTGCCCCTGCCTACCCCTGTTCCCCGGGTAGCCTGGCCCTTGGCCCGTTTCTGTGACCTTTGTCCCCACCCTCATCGGAGAGGCCCTCCCTCTTCCCTCAGGGAGCTGAACAACTTTGAAGTGTGTAGGCCCAGCTGGGTTAGGCTAGTGGAGGCTCTTCGACCTTCCAGACTTTTCCCCAGAGGTGTGTGTTTGGGTAACACACCTCTTCCGGGAGGGACCTGAGGCATTCGTTCTAAGGTAGATACCATTGGTATTCTGTGTGGGCAAAGCTGGATTCTAGAATGTGAAAGACCGGGCCTCAAAAAGTCTGAGCCAAGTGTCACACCCCCCCCCAAAGTAAGGTCAGGATGCCTGGGGTTTGGAGTGAGTAGCTTTCTGGGTTCAGCCGTGGCTCTGGTGGCCTCTCTTTGATCAGCTGCCTCCTAGGCCTCACCTATAGGGAGGTAAGCCTCTGTGTAGACATGAGTCCACCTGAGGGTTGGGGAATCCTGGTACATGTCAATTGATGTTGGGGGGCCACAGTTTCAGTGACGGCCCACAGGGAGGACCTTAGAGCATCTCCTAGCATGAGAAGCAGGTCCACGGGTAAGCTAGGCTGTGTGAAGCCTGGGAACAGAACGTGCACCTTGGGAGACTGTAAGGCCACAGTTGTGTGTCTTCTGCGAGTGTGTACAGGAGCCCATACACACAAGTCCTGAACTGGACTCGTTGTGTGGCTGGGGCCCGGTGTGGAGAGATGCCATCTCTAGGCCGCCTCTGCTTCCGTGCTTGCCTGCACACAGGCTGGGGCAGCAGGCGCGCTCTTGACCACCGAGATGTCCTCTGTAGGCTTGCATGTGTGAGTTTCTGCAAGCGTGTGGGGTATCTGTGTCAGGGTCCGAGTGTAGACACTTGGTGATGACGTCAACCAGCCCTCCTCCTCCTCCTTAGCCTGGCTCTCTCAGCCCATGTTCCTGTTGCATGGGATCCCATAGGAGATGGGGGACAGAGTGGCCCTGTAGGTGGAGCCCTCCCCCCCTCCCCCGGGTTTTCTCTGACATCAGTCATGAAGGGAGGGAGACACCTCATTCAGGAGTGAGGCTCAGTGGTTGGTGTGATGAATTATGGTAGAGATCATGGTCGTGAACACAGTGCGGATCTCACTCCGCTGGCAGCTGTTCTTCTGTGACCACTTCCTGTCCCCTTTCTCTCTGTCTTCCTCAGTTAACAGAAGATACAGGCTGGGACAGTCGGCAGAGGACACAGTGCTCTTCCACAGTGGCCTTGGCAGGAATCCCCTCATTCTCCTCCTGGTCCCCAGCCAAATGCTGGTTTTATATGCATCCTCCAGTCTCCAGGTTTAAGCCTGGAGCTTGGAGCTTGGAACCTGGCATGTCCTAAGTTTGGGGTGTAGGGATGGAGGGAGAATGTTGGAAAGGGACAATTCTTCTCCTCCCCCCCTCCCCGAGACAGAGTTTCTCTTGTGTAACAGCCCTGGCTGTCCTGGATCTCTTCACTCTGTAGATCAGGCTGGCCTTGAACTCACAGAGATCCACCTGCCTCTGCCTCCTGAGTGCTGGGATTAAATGCGTGCGCCACCATGCCCGGCAGAAAGGGACAATTCTTATTTTAGCTTTCTGTAGCTCTATTTTTTTTTTTTTTTCTTTTAAAGAGCTTTACTGAGATATTCACTCACTTACCACAAAAACTGTATACCCGTTAAAGTATACAGTTTAAGCCCAGCATGGGTGGTGTAGACCTATAACCTCAGCCCTCTGGAAGGTGAGACACAGAAAGAGCGCAAGTTCAGTGCCAGCCTGAGTGGTTTAGTGAGTGAGGGCCAGAAAGACAGAGAGCGTACAGTCGCATGGTTTTCGCAGGTTTATAGAGTCATGCGACCACCACCTCCACCGACATTAAAACGTTTTCACCACCCCCAAAAGTTCCCATACCCATTAGCTGTCACTTCTCGTTTCCCTCAAATTCACACCCTAGTTCCTAGTAACCGCAAATCTATGCATACAGAGCTGCTTCTCCTGGACGTTCTTAGAAGTCGAGTCACACAACGATGATCTTTGGCAACTGTGTTGTCCTCCAGGTTGGGCCATGTTTGTGTGTCTGTCAGTTCTTTGTTTTCTTTTTTTTTTTTTTTGGCACAGAACTACTCTAGTGTGTTGGGGATCCACCATTTTAGACCTTTGGGTCGGTTTCACGGCTCCCTTTTGACCTGTGACCCTGCTCTGAACATGGACACATAACCCTTTTTGTGCGTGCGTGCGTGCGTGCGTGACTTCATTGTCTTGTTTCTCGGGTAGATACCTAGGAGCGGACTTGCTAAGTGTGCTAGTGCCGTGTGTAAGTTTTTGAGGAACTGCTCAGCTGTTCTGCAACGCAGTTACAGCGTTCGATACTTCCACCAGCCGTGTGTGGATTCATTTCTGCATATTCTCAACCAGTACTTCTTATCTGACTTGTATGTGTGCACAAGTACGTGTGTGTATATGTGGGGGCCAGAGGCCAGTGTTGGGTGCCCCCCCTTTCTGGATTTTTAAGACAGGGTTTGTCTATGTAACAGCCTTGGCGGTCCTGGAACTTGATCTGTAGACCAGGCTGGCCTCGAACTCACGGAGATCCGCCTGGCTCTACCTCCCGAGTCCTGGGATTAAAGGCGTGCACCACCATGCCCGCCCGGGTGTCTTGTCTCAATAGCTCCCCATCTTAGTTTTTGAGAAAGGGTCTTGGAGCTAATCTGGACCTCGCTGCTTCAGTTAGGCTGGCTGGCTGGCCAGCTAATGTCGGGTCCCCCCGGCTCTGCCCCGCCAGCGTTGAGACTGCAGGTGGGTGACGCCATGCCTGGCTGTTCACAGGGTTGCTTGGTGTCCAAATTCAGGTCCTCATGCTTGCATAGCAAGCCATTCACCAACAGAGCCAAATCCCTAGGCCCTGTTACCTGGTCACAGCCATCCTAGTGTGGAGACATTTAGGAGTCTTCTCGGGAACAGCACCTGACCGGGAGACCAAAGGAAGTAAGAGCTGGTTTTGATTGACTGTGATTATTTTTGTGTCTCTTCTATCATATGTACATGTATGATATGTATATATATGTATATATACATATCATACATGTTTATTTTCAACACGTGTCCCCCTACATGTGTATAATCGACATTCAAATGGATTTGAAGAGTCCTTAGCTCAGTTTCTCCATTTTCCCTTCTGCTTTGCTGCTGCCTATCTGGCCGCGTCACGGAATCTGTACGTCACGGCTGTGTGTCTGCCCCAAGGTGTTACCTGTGTGTACCCTCTGGCCTCAGCTGTTCAGCGAGGGTGCGGATCTGTGTACGCCCTGCTGAGAGGAGCATCTGGTCCTGCGTGTCCTGTCCACGTACCACCTCATCCCCTCTGTGCCGCTTTTGCAGATGGAAGTATGATGAAGTCTGAACTCAGTCTCTCTTGCTGCCTGCTGGGGGCAGGGACTTCCATCCTGGGCAAGCCTTGCCTTCCTGACTTAGAGCTCCCCAGGGCCAGCTGGGCTTCCCAGGGCCACCTGTACTGTTCGGTATTGGAGATGTTGCCTAGGAGACCTGGAGATCCATTTCCCTGAGTGTCTATGGAATTGGGCCTCCTCCTCAAAGGAGGGCTGTACTGATCTGGGATGCTGGGTCTTAGGTTTAGGGGGGAAGTGGTGTGAGAGCCCCCCCCAACTTAGGAGTCATTTTTCTGAGAAGTGCCAACGCTTTGGGGAAGCGGCTTCTCCCCCTCCCTGCCAGCACACGTTCTCTGTATCTTGACCTCAGGTAACCCACACTGGGGGAGGGAGGGCCAGCTGCCTGCCTCAGCTGCACTGATCTTTGGGGTGGCACTGTGTGGACCCTTTCTCGAACATTCTGGGTGAGAGGCCCTCCCATACTCTGGGCCCTGTCCCTATAATTCCCAGTCTGCCTGTGCTACCCTGACACCCCCAGCAGTGTCTGGGCCCTGGTCCTAGGCTGGCCCTGCCAGCCAGGCATGGTGCCAGGTGTCTGCTCAGCTGGGTGCCACAGGAAAATCTCTGGCTGCCCAGGTTGGGGAGCGCCGTGGGGAATCCCGTGCGCCTGCTCAGTGCCCACTTACCTGTCTTTCCTCTTTCTGCAGCACCACAGGACATGCCACCCCCCAGCTGCCTAGCTGGGGCCCTTCTGGGAGTGGCACCCTTTTTGACACCCTGAGGACCAGCTCTGGACCTTCCTACGAAAGTGTCTTCTCACAGAACTGCTTAAACCAAAGGATATCGACTCGATTCTCGGGCCATCCCCCAGTCCACCTGGCCCCTGGCTGGGGAGGGGGCTCCGGAAGGCTGAAATCAACTCACTAACTTTGGACTGCAGCTCCAGGGACAGAAGGGGGTGGGGGTGGGCTGACCACCCAAACCCCCTCCGGGGCCAGGCCCCATGCCCGGAGGAGGAGAGACCGCATGAAGCCCATCTCAGCTGCCTGCCGGACTGTTTGCCTGCCGTGACTGGGACCGCTTGGTATGGCCAGCAATAGCAGTTCCTGCCCGACACCTGGGGGCGGGCACCTCAATGGGTACCCGGTGCCCCCCTACGCCTTCTTCTTCCCCCCCATGTTGGGTGGACTCTCCCCTCCAAGCGCCCTCACCAGTCTCCAGCACCAGCTTCCAGTTAGTGGATACAGCACACCGTCCCCAGCCAGTAAGTCTAGGAGGGGAGGCGTGGGGGCGGGGAGTGTGGAGGGGGGCAAGGCCTCAGGACGTGGCTTCCTGGACACATCTGTTCTGCTGGAGCCACAGGGACTGACAGAGGTCTTTTCTAGACTTAGGGGGACCGTTGTGTGTGCATGTGGCGGGGAGCTGGAAGATGGCCCCACCACTGCTAGCCAATCAGTGGTGGTCTGATGTCGGGGGTGGTGGAGGAGAGATGAAACCATCTCGTTCCTTCCTATGTTGTTGTCCCTCTTTGTCCCCTGTGTCCCTGGTGCTGTGCTGTTGAGGGCCTTATAAATAGCTCTGAGGAGGCATGGATGCGGAGGGCCGGCTGGCCGGCCGAGGTGGATAAACAAACCTCTCAGCCTTCCGTGGTGGAGGGCAGCTCTCCACAGTGAGAGTGAACCCCACCTCTACCCCACCCCCTTCCAGTGCTCTGAGGAAAGGACTTCAAGAGCCAGCCTAGGGCTGCTCAGCACAGCTGGAGCCCTTGCCCTCTTCCTGCCAACTCCCCCGCCCCAGAAGGACAGGGAGGGACTCCATGGGGGCTTTCTGCCTGGACTCTAGCCTTGGACACATGCACAGGCTTGGCAGGGCCCATGTTTTCTGCCTCGACCCTCGGCCATGAGGGTCACAAGTTGGCTGGGCGGGGGTCTCAGTACCCTTCCCTAGCTGGCCAAGCCAGGTAGTGGGAGGTGGCAGTGTCTATGGCCAGCTGGCAGAGTCCAGGCTTGGGGCCTGCCAGGCCGCTTACAGTAACTCTGGCCCCCAGGGCCCAGCTGGGCTCCAGGCCAGGGCCTAGGAGGAGGGAGCTGGGCCTGGCCTGGGGCAGGAGGGGGTAGAAAGCAGGAGAGCAGGCCATGGCTGGCTGGCTGGCTGGCTGGCTGGTCAGCTGCTGACCTGGGAAACGTGTCCCACCTCTCCTGGTTGGCAGGGACTAAGCACCCTGCCTGGCACCCACTGCCCCTCCCACAGCCATGGGCAAGCTGCCTGGCACCACTGCCCTGTGTGCCCGGCTAGGGCTGGGTCAGTGCCCCCTTCTTGGTGTGGGGGCCGCACTCTCTCCTCAGAGCCAGGGAGTCTCTTTGTCCCTGGGGCAGGCTCTGGCTGGGCGCCTCACTGCCCACAATTGGCCATCTGCCCACAGCCACCGCTGCTTCCTGGATCGCTGCCTCTGGCTTTGTCGCAGCCCCCCCTGCCCCCCCCCCCCAAGCCCCACCAGCCTTCAGGACCGTGTTCCTTTAAGTCTCCAATCCCTTATGCTGTGGGGCTAGGAAGCAGACAGGTGCTACCTCAGTTTCTCCCTGCTAGCAACTCCTCAACCCTTCTTCACCTTCCTCCCTTGTCTTCTTTCCACCTTTCACAGGAGAGGCTGAGAACCGCCTTCTGCTCTGGTGGCTCTGGTCTGTGCTGATGGGGCGAACAGAGTTGCTGGGCATTGGGGCACTGGGCGAGTGCACCTGTGTAAAAATACTACCTGCAGTCTGGTGGGGGGCGGGGGGAGCGCGGGGACACGCCTTTAATCTCAGCACTCTGGAGGCAGAAGCAGGTGGATCTCTGAATTCAAGGCCAGCCTGGTCTACAGAGCAAAGTTCCAGGCTAGCTAGGATTACACAGAGAAACCCTGTTTCGAAAAAACAAAACAAAACAAAAGCTCCCTGCGTTTGAAGGGAGCCAGAGTTCCTATTGTCACCCATCCTAGGAGCTGGGAGAATTATACTTTCTTCCAGGAAATGTTTCCTGCAAGCTGATACCTTTGAAGTACCATGTGATGGTAATGAGGGGCTGGACAGACAGACTCACTGGAGGGGGGCTGCAAGGGGATTTGGGATCTGAGCCCTGTGGAGAGACAAAGTAAACTCATTGCCTTCGCCCAGAGTGTTGCAGGCTCCTTCCTCTTTCTTAGAGGTGGGTGGGGAGAGCCCCCACCCTGGTAACCTCCCAGGGTGGGGTGCCCATATTTCGGGCAAATGGCAGCCTTCTTTGGCTTTCTCCACCCAGGTTAGGCAATACCCTCTTCCTGCCCCCTCCTCTGTGAGCTTGTGGGTTTCCCACACCTCCTCCTCTCGTAGTAAACAACAACATCTCTTCCTCCCTACTCCCCAGCCTCCAGCACCTTCTAGGACCAGGGACCCGAGGCCTGGCCTTGGGTCTGACACAGCCAGGCATTCCAGCTCCCTTCCGCAGAGCTCTGGGTGCCTGGAAACAGCTACGAATTTTCCACCTTGAGCCTCTCCTTGGGACTAGGACAGGGGTCAGGCAGTTCCTGGGAAGCAGTGGCTTTTCTTCCATGTCTGCGTGGAGCCAGCCATGCTGACACACCCTGGTCACCTCCCAGGCTCCCTGCTCCAGTCCCGCAGCATCACAGAGTGTCCCGATGGCCTCCCCTTCCCGGTCCTCTTGCTAGGTTGCACCTAGGTGTCTTGCACGAACTCTGCAGAGAGCAGGTGACCTGTGGGAGGACGAAGGCCTCTTCAGGTCACTCTGGCGAGGCTAGGTATTGTCCTGTTGCTAGTCTCCTAGGGAACCAGGGTGGAGGCTCCAGAGATAGCACTCGACTCCTTTCCCTGTGGTGCTTTGGCTCTTTGGTATGTTTACTGTGGAGGCTTAGACTTATGTGTGCAGTGTGAGGAGGGTCAGGGTTGTGGTTTGAGGGGGCAGGGGGTCAAGGCTGAATATGTTGAAAAGGGGGATTAATGGCTTGTGTGTATGGCATGAGAGGATTCTAGAATTCAGTGTGTATGAAGAGCATCAAATCCAGAGCTGGGAGGGGAATGTCAGTCTGTATGCTGGGACTGTGTGTGTGTGGGTGGCTGGGGGCATGATTTAGGGCAGAGGTGCCCTGGTTTAAGGGCCTAAGGGGTGTGACCTTCTTTCAGCTTGTGTTTGGGAAAAGAAGAACACTCTCTAACGTTCTTGTGTTTCCCGGCCTGAGGACACACGGTGGACTTTGTCTTCTTATGCACCCTTGGAACTCCTTGGGCTTCGAGGTTAAAAGCTTGGACATTGTATCACTTCTAGGGTGATCTCTTGGCATGTTTCCTCCTCTGTAACACAGGGACCTTACCAGATCCCTAAGAGGGCCAAGTTAGGCTAGGCACATCCAGAGAGTGTAGGCATAGTTGGTGTGTGCCTGGCATGTGACCCGGTAGAGTGGGAGGCTGCTGAGCACCTACTGTGAGTCAGGACTTTATCTGTGCCTTCAAAACCTTCATCTGCCAGGCAGTGGTGGTGGCGGTGGTGGCGCATGCCTTTAATCCCAGCACTCGGGAGGCAGAGCCGGGTGGATCTCCGTGAGTTCGAGGCCAGCCTGGTCTACGGAGCAAGATCCAGGACAGGCACCAAAACTACACAGAGAAACCTTGTCTCGAAAAAAATCAAACCAAAACAAACTTTCACCTGGACTGTTCCTGGAGAGGCACCTTGCACTCATTGACAAAGGAAGGTAGAAGATGATGAGCCATTACTGTGCAGTAGAACTATCCTGGGAGCTATAAAGCGGGTCTGTTTCCCACCATCCAGACAGGCAGGTTTAGAAGGAGACTGTGGGGGACACTCTGGGGCATGGGAAGAGTGTAGGGGCCTCAGTGTTGTTGAATCTTGTCCTGGTGGCTGGAGACCCTGCCTCTGACTTCTCCCAGTAGGGGGCGCAGGGAAGGACACACACACACACACACACACACACACACAGACACACACACACACACACACACACACACACACACACACACACACCCCGCCTCCTTCTGTGTTTTGGATTTGAGGACTGGAGGGAAAGATAAGAGGCCCAGGGAAAAATCTCCATCCTGCCCTGGAAGCTGTGGATACAGTCTGTTCACACCCCCACTCAACCCCGCTCTGCCCTCTTGCAGCCCAGCAAGAGCATGAGCAGCAGCCGCCCGCCGCCTCCTCCCATCCCCAGACAGACTCTGAGGGAACACAGTGTAAAAGCCATAGTTCTTACTCATATTTTGTTGCAGTTTGCGGGGGGAGGGGCGGCAGGGAAGTTAGAAGCAATCAGTAGAAGAGTTGGGACAGGAACCTGACAGGGTGGCTACAGATTTGCCTTCCACATGTTGGCTGGGTACTTATCTAGATATGGGGATGTGGTCCCCTCCTCCTCCTCCTCCTCCCCCCTGTCTTCCCAGAGCCCAGGCCTAGGAAGGAGGGGGTGTGCTTTTTGCCCCATCCCGTGCTCTCGGGGACAGGGTGCTGCCTAGCTATGCCTTTCTTGGGGTCCAAAATGCAGTCAGCCCAAACACCTTCATCCGGGGTTTTCATTCAAAATGGGGCACCCCACTGTTGATCTCCCAGGAGGGATAAATGGACAGGCTCTCTCAGGGTAGGATGCCAGCATGGATTTGGGGAGGGGATACAGGGGAGGAAGCCTGTCTTCCTCCTAGGCCAGTCAGGGCCTGTGGCCAACCTCTTGCCAAGGGGTGTGTGCCATGGGCCTGTGCCAGTACGGTTCAAGGCTGCCTTTGGATATGTGTGTGTTTGGGACTATAGCATCCAAATGTGTGTGTGTGTGTGTGTGTGTGTGTGTGTGTGTGTGTGTGTGTGTTGGGGGCGGGGCAATAGGATCAGATCCCAAGAGAGGAAATGGGAACCTTCTCCAAATAATGTTAGGACAGTGCCTTCTTCCTTAGGATAGACTGGGGGTCCCTTAGCCCTGGGAGCATTAGCAATCCAGGTTCTCCCCTGCACAGCTGGACCCCAAGTTGCTGAAAACATCAGCCAGCCTGAAGGCCCATACCACTCCCCTACTTGCTCATGGACAAAAGTCTTTCTGATCAGTTCTTCCTGTGCAGCCTTGGGCAGGTCACTCAACCTTTCTCTGAGTCTTTTTGCCCTTCCGATCTGCCTCTGGCAGGCTGCTTATTGTGAGGCCACAGTGACCTGCTTGCTGGGCATGGCCTCGAGTAGCTTCAAGTACCTTGAAGAGCGGTGAGGACAGGGGAGGGGCGGAGCTGGGCATTGTCTCAGGGATGGCTGCCCTGTATTAGGACCTGATGTCTAGTCTGGCACCCGGCCTCAGGTTCTCCTGTCTGTTGTCCCTCCCGGATGAGGGTGGGCAGAGAAGGGAGCCCTGCTTGGCACAGGCTGGGGGTGGAGGTGGTGGTAGTGAGGATTCAGCCCACACCTGCTAAGGGCTTGCACAGCACAAAGCCCTGAGGGAGCTGGGGATGGGAGATGAGACTGAGCAGCAATGAGGCCACAGCCTGCAGGCAGCCGCCACCCCGTGTCCCAGCCCCTGCTGCAAGCCAGAGCCTTCCCTCCCTCCCTCTCTCACTGCCCCAGGACACTGCGTTCCTCCTTGACCTGCATCTCGACCTCATGGCTGCCAGAGCAGACACCTCACCCCAGCTTTTCTGTCTAGCTTCGGAAATCCTGTTCATCCTTCAAGGGAGGTTTTTTTTTTTTTTTTTTTTTTTTTTTTTTGTTTTGTTTTGTTTTGTTTTGTTTTGTTTTAAAGCTAGGGATCTTAATGTGGCCTCTTCCCAGAATCCATCTCAGATGTCCCCTTCCTCATGGCATTCTCCTCCTTCCTTTGAATGCCTCGTTCTGTGGCTCGTTCTCTCTGTCTCGTCTGTCTACCATGAAGTTACTTCTCCCTGGTTTCTATATTGGGTGCCAGTTATCTGGAAGATCTTTGCTCGATCATGAGGGACAATGTCAGGTCCCCTTAGCACCTTGTAGCTGTGAGCACAGAGTCTGCCACATCACTAGTGCCAGGAGCTACATTAGTGAGCAGACAAATATGGAGAACGTCCATGCCAGCACCTCACACTGGACCCCACCTCAAGTGGACCCCAGCACTCATGTGCAAGCCCCTGCCCTCTCTTGGGTGTTCCACAGCCTTTTGCCCTGGGGCAAGCGGCCTTTCTGTCGTCTTGGGAACCTTGTTATTGCGGGTCCACATCACAGCTGGGTATGGTGGAGGGTGGGTCTGTAATCCCGGCAATAAAAGGCTGAAACAGGAGATTGGAGTGGAGTTAAAGGCCAGCCTCCATTACATAGGGAGAGGCCTTGCATCCCCCATCAGAACCCCAAAAACTGTATAGCGGATATTACCTACTTTCCCTCCAGCTCCCTCACATTGCTTCTGCTTTTCACATTTCTTGTGAGGGCCAGGGAGGTGACTGATGGGTTAAGGCACTTACCACCAAGCTTGACAGTCTGAGTTCGATCCTGGGGACCCACATGGTGAAAGAAAACCAGTTCCTAAAAGATCTCTCTCCTCTCTCTCTCTCTCTCTCTCTCTCTCTCTCTCTCTCTCTCTCTCTCAAAAAGATACAACTTTATGTGTATGGGTATTTTGTATTCATGCATGTCTGCCTGCCATGTGTGTGCCTGGCACCCTCAGACAGAGGACAGAGGAGGGTTTTAGGTTTTAGATCACCCAGAACTGGAATTAGGAATCATTGTAAGCCATCATGTGGATGCTGAGAATCGAACCATGGCCCTCTGGAAGAACAGTCACTAATTTTAACTGCGGAGCTATCTTTCCAGTGTCCTCTCTCCCTCCCTCCCTCTCTCTCTCTCTCTCTCTCTCTCTCTCTCTCTCTCTTTCACACACACACACACACACCTTTTGGGTCACACTGTATGTCCCTGGCTGGCCCGGAATTCACAGAGATCCATTATCCTCTGCCTCCTAAGTGCTGGGATTGAAGATGTGCACTGCCATACCCTTGGACGTTGTCCTCTGACATCCATACATGTGCTGTGGAATGCACATACACACCCAATAAATGAGAGCTTATTTGAAAGTACCTTGTGAGTCCATCATCCTCTGTTACCACGGCTACTTAGGCCCACCTTGTCTGCTGTTTGGATTACCGTGATGTTCATTTTAATCTTTTTTGGTTTTTCAGGACAGGGTTTTCTGTGTAGTCCTGGCTGTCCTGGAACTTGTTCTGTAGACCAAGGCTGGCCTTGAATTCAGAGACCCAGCTGCCTCTCTCTCCAGAGTGTTGGGATTAAAGGCGTGTGCCACCATAGCTGACCTCTAGCTGGACATTCTTGCCCTCTTGCAACGCGTTCTTCATAACCTGGAAAGGTCTTTTTACACTGCAATGGGATCTTGCCTCTCCTCTACTTAGAGCCTTTCTGTGGCTTCAGGTCTACAAGCCCATCTGGTCCGGGCTGGCCTTAGCCTACTCTCGGGCCTGGTTCTGTGTACCCCCTCCTCTGGGATTTGGTTATCCACCCTTTCTGGTCTTTTTTGCCCAGCCATCACCTCTCACTGTTGCTCTTCTTTGCCTGACTCTGGACTTTCTTTAGGTCTCTGCCTGAGTCCTTCTCTGACCTTTGAACCTAATAGTCCCTAATAGCACACTATGTTTGTGTCATGATACCACTAACTGCCTTGCAGTGTGTGTGCATAGAAACGGATTTGTGAGGATGTAATTATTTGCCTGTCTTCTGTCTCTTCATAAAGTCTTTTAAGGGCGCGCTCACCAGGACAGCCATATAGAAGGCACTCAGGAAGTACACTTTATCTTGAGTTGGCCCGGTTTGGTGGGCACATGAGCTTTGGTGGCAGAGTTCCCTCTATTCATTTATAAAGCCTCCCCTCAGGGCTGGAGAGATGGCTCAGCTGTTAAGAGAACTGACTGCTCTTCCCGAGGTCCTAAGTTCAATTCTCAGCAACCACATGGAGGCTCACAACCATCTGTAGTGAGATCTGGTGCCCTCTTCTGGCCTGCAGGGACACATGCAGACAGAACACTGTATGCATAATAAATAAGTCTTTAAAAAGGGGAAAAAAAAGCCTCCCCTCTTCCCACAACAGGACTGGGGATTGAACCTAGGGTTTGGGGCATGCCAGACAAACATTCTGCCACTGAGCTACATCTCCAGTGTATTTCTGACAGGTCTCGTGTATCTAAGGCTGGCCTCAAACTTGCTGAAAGTAGCCAAAGATAACCCTAGAACTTCTTTTTGTTTTTTTGAGACAGGGTCTCACTGTATAGCTCTGGCTGTCCTGGAACTCCTTCTGTAGTCCAGGACTTGGACTCAAGAGATCCCCCTGCCTCTGTCTCCCAAGTGCTGGGATTATGGTTAGGTGGTTAGAGGTTAGGGTTACGGCAACCCTAGAACCTGATTCTCTCGGCTCCACCTGCCCAGCGTTGGGATTATAGCATGTATGCGGTGCTGCTCTGTCCACATGGCTACTTCTCCAGCACCGCCCCCCTGCTCTTTCATTTTTTTTAACTCTTTAAAAATTTGAGACACCTTTTCTCTGTGTTGTTTCACAAAATGTTGATTCACTCTGTATGTAACCCAGGCTGGCCTTGAATTTGTGACCCTCCTGTCTCTGTCTGTAGCTGGGATCATAGGCTTGTACCTCCGGACCTGTCTGTATAGGTTCTTGGAGTTGATGTAGGAAGTAAGTGGCAGCATACTTGAAGAACCTGACTTTGAGCAGGGAGATAGCTCATTTGTTAAAGAGCTTGCTGTACAAGCATGGGACCTCTGAACATCCACGTATGGTGAAAACTTGGCTTTTAGGTTAACTTGTGTATTCTTCTCCCTTCTTTTGTTTGTTTTTTTGTTTGTTTGTTTGTTTGTTTGTTTGTTTTGGTTTTTCGAGACAAGGTTTCTCTGTGTAGCTTTGCGCCTTTTCCTGGAACTCCCTTCTTTTAAGAGAGCAGGATAATAGGATACCCTAGTCTTCTTTGAGTATCCCTTCTTTCTAGGGACCTACCTAAACTAGGCGTTTCTTCCACGGAAGAAGCATCCTAGGGAGGAAGTGGTCAGCTGGAAAGCCCCAGTGTCTCCTTTTATCTGTCCTGGGCTGGCCCATCCCAGTTCCCGGGCTGGGAGACACCCTGGGCGGAGCTATGCTCGCCGGAAGCACGCAGAGTGTGGGAGGAGAGCTCCCCGCTTGTGTTTGTGCTAACAGCTCAGTTCTGCAGCGTCGGATTCCGGCGGGCGAGCTGGCAGCCGGAGTCTCACATGATGTCACAGACAGTGACACAAGCTGGGTGTCTCATTCCGACACAGCGCCCAAGCTGCACAATGTCATACCCAGGACACCCAGCACGCCACATTGGTGGCTCTAACGCTGGGCCACCTGCACCTGGGCTCTGTGCCCACCGCCCGCGTGTTCGGAGTTTGGGGCCGGACCGGGCCGAGAAGGTGGCCGGTGGGCGAGCCTCGAGGGCGGGTTGGCGAGCGGGTGATGTCACGGGCAGCGGTGGGTGGGTCACTAGGAGGTGAGGCGCCGCCAGGCGAGTTCAGCTAGAGTTCAGCCGCATTGCATTAGGCAAATGAAGCCGGGGCTGGGTGGGGGGTGTGTTTTTAGGGGGAGGACACCGGGACCACCCCCACCTCCCCGCTGCAACATCGCTGGCCGGGGATTGACCAGAAGTACTAGGGAGGCTGGGAGCCGGAACTGGGATGGGGAGGATTCCCTCCACTCTTCGGTCATGCCTCCTGGTGCACACCGCTCTCCATACGCAGCCTGGCTCTGTGCTCGGCTCATTTCCCGCCTCTGTTCCCACTCCGAGGCTCCCTCACTCGCGGTCCACATGCCGCCTTCTGGCCCTCGCTTGCCGGCATCTCGTTCTCTGCAGCCCGACCCGCAGGGAAAGGGTTAAGCCAGGGGCGGCGCCTGGCCAGGGCGGGGCGGAGGCGAGGGGCTGGGATCCCAGAGAAGGGGCGCGCGGGCTTGGGGTGGGGGGCGGCGCGCACACCGGAGACCCAGCAAGCGGCCCGCCGCCGGGCCGGCGGAGGCGGGGCCGCACGGGGTTCCCCCACCCGTACCCGGAATCTAAGCCGCGGAGAAGCCCGGGAGCTCTGGCCGGCAGAAGGAAGTGCTCGGTGACCCCCGTCTCCGCCCCGATCCCGCCCCAGGCCAGCAGACTTGGGGAACCGCTGGACTCTGCCTGGGACGCCGGAGCCTCCAGTTCTCGGGCCGCCGGGCGTTCCACTACGAGCGAGCGCCGAGGGACCTCCTCCAGCCCGCGCAACTTCCCGCTTTTCACCTGGGACCGGCGGAGCGACCTGCGGACTTAGGCGCGGGCAGTGCTGGGCAGGGCGCCCCACCGCGGGGCCGCCCGTCGGGGCGAGGGGACTTGTCCCTTTGCCCCCCGGCCGCTCCGCGGGGATGGCGCCTCCGGCTGAATGACGGGAGCCGCGTGCAGGACTTCCCCTCCTGGACCTCCGGCCTTCGTGGGGCAAGATGTACGAGAGTGTGGAAGTCGGGGGGCTCGCCCCCGCCCCTAACCCCTTCCTAGTGGTGGACTTTTATAACCAGAACCGGGCCTGTTTGCTCCCAGAGAAGGGGCTCCCTGCTCCGGGTCCCTACTCCACCCCGCTCCGGACTCCGCTTTGGAATGGCTCAAACCACTGTACGTACCGGTCTCCACTGTGCTACCATAGGAGCTGGGGTGCGGGTGGCGGCGGGGGGCCTCTCTACCCCTCACTTTCTCTCCGTCTGTCTCGCTGTAACTCGGTTGTCCTAGCTGGACAGTTGCCCTCCACCCAGTGACCCTGGCGCGCTACCATGGTTAGGGCTCAGTAACTTGGAGCGTTCCTTCTCCCGGAGACATGAAATCCCAGCCTCTGGCCCCCCATTTCCATCTTCTTGGTTAGGATCCCATAGCTCCACAGCCTGCTGGAGGGTGGGATAAAGGTCCTGGCTGTGGGTTTGTCTGTTCCGAAGAGGAGGGGCCACCTCCTCAGATCCCACCCCTGCTGCCCCAGCCCCTGCTCTTGACTCCCTGTAAGCGGGTGGGTGGTAGGGCACTGCTCACACTGTCTATGGTGTTGATAGTGGGGTGTGTCTGAAAGGGACTTCAGCAGATGGTTGCTGACCTGGGAACCCCTTACACTTTGAGAGGCAACTAGTCCATCTTAGGGGCAGGTCTGGCCCCGTCCACCTGGCTGGCGGGGTGCACTTAAATGCTGGGAACAGGGGAAGAAACTGGTGTGAAGAATTCTCTTTTCATCCCGGTTATTCCTAGGGAATGTTTGATTTTTAAGGGCCGAGAGGAGGGGATCCTCTGGCATTGAGAATGCATCTCCACCCCTCATGGGTCCTTTTGTTACCCTGTCTAGGGAAATAGGGCCAGGCTTTGTGCTGTTCAGAGGGACAGCTGATGTGAACCTTGATGTCCTGGCAGCTGAGCACCCTCTCTGGTTCAGTTGGGTTCAGGCTCTGCTGTGAGGGAGGGTGCTGTTCACACCCAGGACCTGTGCGCATGCCCCAGGGTGCACACCTGGGCATGTTTATGCCCAGCTGTGGGGTAGTGTGTGTTAGATGGTAGGGAGCTGGTGCTAGGGTGTTAGATGGCTCAGGTTTCATCTCCCACTCTGCTATGGGATCGGTTCTTCCCAGGAGGCCCCTCCACCTCCCCATACCCGCTGCCACTCTTCTGCATGCCAGGGAGCAATGGAAGATGGGGGTCTCTTCAGGCCTACCACAGGTTTTCTCAACCCGTGGGTCATGACCCCTTGCGGGGGGGGGGGACACGGCGGGAGGGATCCAACGGCCCTTTCACAGGGGTCTCATATCAGATGTCATTTATGTTACGATTCAGAACAGCAGCAAAGAAAATAATGATATGGTTGGGGGTCACCACCACGCGAGGAACTGTATTAAAGGGTTGTGAATTAGGAACGTTGAGAACCACCGGCCTAGCATCTTGGGGAAGGCTAGAGTAGAAAAGGATTTGCCCACCTACAGCAAAGACAGCCCTTTCAGAGACACCTTCTTTGGGCCTTTCCTATTGTCTTGCCCCCTGACCTCGGCCTCGAAGGCAGAATCAGCTGTTAGGGTTTAGGCTAGGAGGGGTGGGTAACCATTGGCTTCGGAGGGGGAAAAAAAGCAGTGAAAAGTAGCATCAGGACCCTTCCCGTTCTCCCAGCCCTGTAAGAAGGAGCCACCCTTGGGGGGGAATAACTGGGCTGAACCCGAGGCTCCCCTCTCCCTTGCACTGGGGGAAGGGAGGGCCTCAGCCCCTGGGGTCTCCTCCTGCAGCCCTCTAGGACAGCTGAGCTCTTCTTGGCCCAGAACGTAAGGGAGGAGGCTAGCAGAGAACAGGAGACAGCCCTTTCGGGGATCCTCCTTGTCCCCTCCGTCCTCCAACCCTGGACATGGGGAAGTGGAGACCTGTCCGCACACAGAACCTGCTGTGGGATAATGGTGGTGGCCTGAGTAGAGCTGTGTGTGTTCCCCGGCCTTCTTCACTCTTCATGGAGGCTGTGGAGTTTCTCGGCGGTCCTTGGTAAGGACCTGGAGTCAGGGTGACCACTGCTGGTGGAGCCTTTCGGTGTACGGAGACTGGTGCCTGGAGTCACCTCGAGATCGATGTCTTGGAGAATACTTACCCCCTGGCCGGCACCCACCGAGGGAAGAGAGCAGGGTGGGCTGTGGGTGGAGACCTGCTGGGTACGGCAAGGCCTTGAGGACTTGGCTCTCCTCCCACAGCCCCCATTTCGGTACACTAGAGGACAAGGGGTGCACAGGATGTGGCTCCCCATCTGTCCCCCACCAGTCTCTGCCGCTCACGCCTCCACCCGCTTCCAGACGTCCAAGAATGTGAAGCACGTGGATGCCCGTAGTGGTGGTGGTGGGGGGGATGGGAGAGATGCTTATCATCGACCGACCGCTAAGTTGGGGCCTCGCATTGAGCTTTCGGGCTCTGCTGCACCCAGGGCCACCCTCACCCTCTCCCCACGAGGAGGAGAAAAGGCCGTGCAGAGCGGCTCCACGCCCCCTCCCCGTCTCTCCCTCGGGGCTGTGAGGGGAGCTGCAGAGAGGGCGCCAGCTGGATTGGGAGGGGAGCCGCTGGCCAGGGGCCCAGCTGATTTCCTGCCGATCTCCTTCAGGAAACTGGCCCCTTGCGCCAGCCTGCGAACGGCCCTGGGGCGTGGGGACCCGCGCCGTGTGCGCCCGCCCAGGAGGGGAGCTGGGGAGGGGCGGGCACCCTGGCAGCGGCGGCGGCGGCGGCGGCGGCGGCGGCGGCGGGAGAGGACGCCGGGCCTCCTGGGCCGTTTCCAGCCCTTGGCTGCTGGCTGGAACTTTGAGCTGAGGTCTGGTCTTTCTCCAGCCCCAGCCCTTCTGCAGGAAGTGGAGAGATTTGTGGGCTGGGGCCTCAAGGGAGGGTGGCTGGTGGGGTGGGGCCAGGCCAAGGTAGTGCCCATCCCCCCCCCACACACACACCTGCTCACGCTGCACTGTTGCTGTGTCCTAACTCAGCAGAGGCTGAGAAGACCCACACTTAGGGCTTGGTCTTGACACTGGCCTCCCTAGGCTGCTGGCTGGAGGCCTGGGGAGGTGGGAGATTGGGCCTTGGGATTTGAATTAAAAACGCAGAGCTGGAAACCCCAGAGTTGAGTTACCTGGGTGACAGGTGAGGGCGGGGTGCAGACGGAGCTACAGCCCATGAGGTCACCCACCCGCCAGCTGCTGGGGGCGGTTTGAAAAGAGGCCTCGCCCAGCCCCCACCCCTCACGTCCAGCATCTTGCCAAACACAAATTTAAAAAGCACAGCTCTTTAATCTCCATAAACAACTTTCTGGACTTTGCCTTAACTAGATTTCTCTGAGCCTTTGCCTCTCTGGTCTGTCCTTGGCCTTTTGCTCTTCACCCTGGTTCTCTCTCTCCCTGTGCCTGCCTCCCTCCCCTCGGCCCTGAACCCCAGATCTCCTTCAGGCCTCCTTTCCCTCCAGTTTGGCTTAGTTTGGAGGTTGGGACTGGGGGGTGGGGCTGGGGCTGGGGGTGGGGGGAGGTGGGCAGGTCCAGGGCAAAGGGTGGGTTAGGAAGAGGGAAGGGGAGGTCAATGCCTTCTTCCTGTGCTTGTTGGAATGCTGACCAGGATTGGAGGCCAGCCCCCCCCCCCCCCCCCCCGCTTGTCCTTGACGCCCCCCTAAGCCTGGATTGTCTATTGTTACTGCTTCTACGTCTTGGAAAAAGTTAGCGCCACAAAGCGTTCCTTTGTGGCTCGCCCCTTCGCCTCCTGGCCTCACCCAGGCCCCCCAACCCCGCCCCCCCACCAGCAGCTGTTCTCAGGCCTCCCTGCCCGTTGGATTTGCTTGTCAGGCCTCCCGAGAAGGAAGTGGGGTGAAAAGCCAGGGCAGGGCAGTTCTGTGTAGGTATGAGGAGCGGATTGCTGCGGGCCAGCCTACACCTCACGGGGGTGTGGACCTCGACAAGTCCTTTTCCTGCAGGATGGTCTCTGGTTAGGGAAGGGGACATGGGTTACAGAAATGCTGGTTGGTCAGGCTGATGTCCAGGCCCAAGTAGGAGCCAGGAAAAGCCCTGCCAAGACCAGTGGCATGGCTCCCAGATATGTTTGCAGGTAACAAGGGAGGGTGGTAGTATGCAGCCAGGCTCCAGTGTCCCCAAATGTCCTACCTCTCTGCCTGGGCTTTGCAGCCACAGGAGCCAGTCACAACATGACATAACACAAGCCGTTAAATGCTCGGGCACAGGAGCCGGGTACACCTCCATGCACTTACTGGGGTACAGATGGAGTTAGGTGGGACTCTTGAGTAGATGGGGAGGCAGGTTCTTAGCCATGCTTGACTCCGTAGAAATGGATGTGACAAAGGAGGATGCTGGAGGGCCTTCTGGGAATCTGGGATAGTCTCTGTTAGAGTTATCTGTCCTGCCGCATCTCCAGTGGCCCAGGCTCTGGGCACAGCTCTCACCCAACTAGCCGTGTTCTGTCTGGGCTGGTGGGCACAGAGCCAGGCACAGAGCTTTGGCTTGGGTGGACTGCCCCTGCCGGCTAGGTCACCCCTCCTGGCTGCCCTCTTGGAGCTGAATAACAGCAGAGGGGGTAGTAACCCGGACGTAGTATTTAGGCCAGACAGACAGAACATTGATAGGAACAGACCCTTTTTGTCACACTGTCTCCCCACAGACAGGGGGCATCCGAAGTGACAGGCTTCCAGGGGCCATGGGGACTCTCCTCACTGTCTCCAGGAGGTCCCCCTGTCTCTCTCGGGGAGTGCTCTCCTGCTTTGCCCCAGCGTCGTGTGATTCTTCCTGTGTGCGGCCTGGGACCCCACCTTAGCCGGGGGATTGTTTGGGTGGGGGAGGGGCTCTAGCTGCTGTCGGAGGGAGAGCGGAAGCAGAAGGGGCCAGGGAGTGGCCAGCTTTGAATATCCTGTTGACCTCTGTTTCCTCTGCTTTCAGTCTGTCCTTCCCTCCCTCTTTACTTTAACTCCTTCTGAACTTGGGGGAGCTCTGGCTAGGGTGCTGTTTGTATTAGGGCCTTGAAATCAACCTCATTCCCTCACCCTCCAATTACAGCTGTGTGTATATGTGTGTGCACATGCGTGCATGTGTGTGTGCATTCGTGTGTGCATGCATGTGTGTGTGCGCGTGCATGTGTGAAATCTGGAATTGAAGGTGGGTCCTGGGGACATAGGAGCCATGGGGTCTGGATATTTAACTGTCAGCCTCCTTCCGCTGGCTGGCTGGCAAGGACCAAATTTGCAGAGACCATCACTGCCCAGGCTTTGAATCTTGCCCTTGGTGGCGAGGTTGGGATTCCTTCGGGCAGGGTGGGCAGGGTGCTGAGGTTAGCGACCTGGGTCTCTAACTCTCCTTCTTCTCTTCCAGCCATCGAGACCCAGAGCAGCAGTTCCGAAGAGATAGTGCCCAGCCCCCCCTCGCCACCACCTCTGCCCCGCATCTACAAGCCTTGCTTCGTCTGTCAGGACAAGTCATCGGGCTACCATTATGGGGTCAGCGCCTGTGAGGGCTGCAAGGTGAGTGGAGGGCGGCGTGGGGGACAGTCTTGGGTAGATAAATAGGACGCCCCCACGGTTGTGTCCTCAGCATGCAGTTGGCAGGGGTGTTGCCGAAGCCGCCCACTTGTGCTTCGTCAGCAACTGTGGAGGAGGGGGACATCTACAGCGAGACCTTCTCCGTAAATGAGCAGCCTCCTCCTGCCATGCCCCCCTTGTCTCTATCTGGCTGGCAGGGTGTACACTGGCCCTGACACCGTTGCCCAGGTTGCCATGGTGAGCTGGCTGCTTCCTGGCTCTTGGCTGGGGACCCAGGAGGCCTGCCCCCAGTGGCCTTGCCTGTAGCCTTCTATGGCATCCTTGCGGGAGACAGCTAGTAGCAGACACCCTGCCTTGGCTCCCTTCAGGTGTCCAGGCTGTGGGCTCCCTAGTGGCTGCTGGGTTTCCTGCTTTCTTAGTCACGCTGGTCTCTAGGCACGTGTGTAGCTGAACCTTCCTGGCTGCTCTGGTCCGGACGTCTTCCCTGCCTAATAGCAGGGCCTCTGCTTCAGTTTCTTCCTTCAGAGATAAAGGCCTAGAATCTGTACATCCTCAGTACTTGGGGCTCTTGGCCCTGGAATCTCAGCCTGGAATAGCCATCCCCAGGTGTGAGATCAAGGTCAAGGGTAGTGTACGACTCTGTGTACGCTGGTCACGTCTGGTTTGTTTGTCCTCTTGCTGCCTAGTCACTCTGTTTCTGTGCTGACTTAACGTGTACTGAAGACCCCTGGACAGCCTGGCTTTTCTGTGACTGTCCAATGTGCATGTCTAGTTGGTGAATGTCTTGTTGTCTTGATTACAAGTGTGAGTGACTTGAGTGTGCATAGTCCTTTCTCAGCCTCACGAGTGTGCATGAGTGTGCACACGGTTCTTTCTCAGCCTCACAAGTGTGCATGAGTGTGCACACAGTCCCTTTTCAGCCTCACGAGTGTGTATGACTGTGCACACGGCCCCTTCTCAGCCTCACGAGTGTGCATGACTGTGCACACAGTCCCTTCTCAGCCTCACGAGTGTGCACGACTGTGCACACGGTCCCTTCTCAGCCTCACGAGTGTGCATAAGTGTGCACACGGCCCCTTCTCAGCCTCACGAGTGTGCATGAGTGTGCACACGGCCCCTTCTCAGCCTCATGAGTGTGCACACGGCCCCTTCTCAGCCTCACGAGTGTGCATGAGTGTGCACACGGCCCCTTCTCAGCCTCACGAGTGTGCATGACTGTGTACACGGCCCCTTCTCAGCCTCCCCCAGCTGTCTTCTTTTGGTCTTTTGAGACAGGCTCTCTCTATTATGCAGCCCTGGCTGTCCTGGAACTCGCTCTGTAGCCCAGGCTGCTCTCAGACTCTCAGAGATCCGCCTGCCTCTGCCTCCCGAGTGCTGGGATTAAAGGCGTGCGCCACCATGCCTAGCTTCCACCTGCTGTTTTTCTTGCTGTTTCCTGAGTCCCGGGCACCACTTCTCCCGTCTGCAGCCTTGTGTGTCCGACCCCAGACTCAGCCCCGAGTCCTTTTCTTTGAAGAAGAGTCAGGGTACAGAGATGGAGGTTGGGGAAGACTCCGGGCCAGCCTGTGGGATAGAGACAGGCCTGGGTTCTCTCAAAGAGTATCCTTTCAGGAGAGTCGGCTCTACTTTCGCTCCCTTCTTAGGAAGGCCATGGCCAAAGCTTGGGGGTCGCAGCTGGGGTGCTCCCACTGTGGGTGTGGATACCCTGACTCCTTTCCCTCCACACCCAGGGCTTCTTCCGACGCAGCATCCAGAAGAACATGGTGTATACGTGTCACCGAGACAAGAACTGCATCATCAACAAGGTGACCCGGAACCGGTGCCAGTACTGCCGGCTGCAGAAATGCTTCGAAGTGGGCATGTCCAAGGAGTGTGAGTGTCCTGGGGCCCGCGGCCAGGCCCCGCCCAGTGTCTGAGGGCCGGGGGCGGGGAGGCTGGGTGCCTGTGTGCACATGTGGGAACATGTGTGCTGTAGTCGGCAGGCTTCTAGTTGAGGAGGATGCTTTGTAGATAACTACACGAACCTGTCTGTGAGTTGGGCGGGCTCTGTCTCTGTATTTCAGCACAGAATGCACAGAACCATCCCATCAGCAAGCCTGGTTGTGCGCTTGCATGCTTGCGCACGGGTGCCTACCCCCAGGATACCTTCCTCCTGGGCTTTGCTTGACTTTGGGGTGTGGCTCAGCAGCGTACCCCAGTCCCTTGTGTATCTTAGGGGAGGGGCCTGAACTTCAGAGGGTGTGAAGTTGGTATGTATGTGATGGGGGGTGGGGGCTGCCCTAGGACCCCGGAAGCCATTGTCTGGATAAGCCTGGAGCTCAGAGTTGGAAGAGAATTGGGCTTCTCAGATCCGGGAGGAACAGGGGTTTCCAGTTTGGGCCCAGCTGAGGCCCTGATGAAGGGAGGGAGGGACAGAGGGAGGGCTGGACAGGGAGAGACCCTCTTGTGTTGAATCATGGGTGTTGCCGTGGTGACCAGTGATTGATGATGTCAGAGATAAATGACGCTGACAGACGCCTCCTTGTCTGCGTGGCCGTTGCCATGGAGCCTGAGCCTTGGGGGATGAGGTGGGGGAGGGGGGCTGCAGGACCCCCTCCAGCCCTTTGTGGGGAGGGGTGCAGGGAAAGATGGCCCTGACTACTACAGCAAGAGCCCCAGCCAGGAGTACAGGGCTGGATATCCTGCTCCCTGCTGTCGCCAAAGACCGGGAGTGCTGGTCCCACACTCAGGAAGTGGTGGCTGCCTTCTGCAGTCTGTGACAACTTGGGACATGCAGGACAGACCTTTTGCTAAAAGGCTGTCTCTTCCTTCTCCCCTTGGTCCACCTTCTTTTCACTGCGGAAGGACAGGACGAGGTGGGGACCCCCTCTCCTTCCCACCAACAACCCCCCCTTCCTCTCCCTCCTTCCCCTCTCCCTGGCTGCTCTGTGCCCCGGAGCCGAGCAGCTGCCATTTCAATAGAATTAAAGCTTCCGAATGATAAACGTCTTGTCACAGCTGCAATTTTCTCTTCCCAAATTATCCCCCCACTCTGCCTCTCCCTCTCCCTTCTCTCCCCTGCACTTTATTGAATTTGCAGAATCGACATGAGTGATCTCCAAATTATGCCAGCTCCCCCCCCCCAGCCCCCGTCCCCTCCCCGGACCCCCACCCCCACCCTTCCTTCCTTCCGCGTCAGCAGCCGCCACCGAGGCCCTGTGAGTGATTGTGTGTCTGGGATAATCGGCTGGTAACGACCCCATTGCTTCTTTAAAGCCGAGTGGTGTGTGCGGCTCAGCGCCCCCCGGTGATTTGTCAGGGCCCCAGCTAATGGGCCAAGAGATGCTTCGCCAGGGCCCCCCATTCTGTGGTTGGGGAACCCTGTTCCCTGCCTGCCCAGGGAGCGGCTGCTTTGAGCCAGTCTCAGGGATCCCCCAGGGAGATTGCTGCCAGGAGGAGCTGGGACACTAAGGATTCCTGGCAGGCCCGGAGTACGCACGCACGGACTCAGTGTGCATGTCTGCCAGTCTGGACACATGTTCTTAGAGTGTGGGCTGGAGTAGATGCGTGACAGGGCGCTCCACACTGGCCGAGGGCATCGTGTGCACGTGCGGCCCCAGCTGCAGACATGGGCCTGGACTCGGATTTAAGATGAGTCTGGTAGACATGGAGGCCTAGTGTGGCACATTGCTGTGCCCGTGTGCGTGTGTGTGTGTGTGTGTGTGTGTGTGTGTGTGTGTGCGCGCGCGTGCTGTCTGTCTGCCCGTCTGTGTCTGGTTGGTGGACAGCATGGGCTGGGCCTGGCCCAGGTCTGCAGCAATGATCTCTAACCCACCCATGCCCCCCCCCGCAGCGGTGCGGAACGATCGGAACAAAAAGAAGAAAGAGGCGCCCAAGCCGGAGTGCTCAGAGAGCTACCCGCTGTCGCCGGAGGTCGGGGAGCTCATCGAGAAGGTGCGCAAGGCGCACCAGGAAACCTTCCCGGCCCTCTGCCAGCTGGGCAAGTACACTACGGTACGCTGGCCAGTGGGGGTGCTGCCCGCCCCGGGCCCCCTCTGCCACCCCTCCCTTCCTCCTAGCAGCTGTCTGGACGCCAAGGCTGGGTGGAGGGCAGGCAGGGGACGGACTGAAGCGCGGGTGCCCTGGCTGGGGCCCTTACTCTCCCGGCCTCTCCCAGAACAACAGCTCAGAACAACGCGTCTCTCTGGACATTGATCTCTGGGACAAGTTCAGTGAACTCTCCACCAAGTGCATCATTAAGACAGTAGAGTTCGCCAAACAGCTTCCCGGCTTCACCACCCTCACCATCGCCGACCAGATCACCCTCCTCAAGGCTGCCTGCCTGGATATCCTGGTGAGAGTCTGCCGCAGCCCTCTGGCCACGCTCCTGTCCTCGTAGGGTCTCTTCTCAGCTGAAGAACCCCTTTCCCGAACCTTTCCCAGAATCCAGGTGCCTGCTGCCCAGAGGGGCCACACTGTCCCTCTCCTGGGTCTGCCCGTCCACTCAGCCTCCCAGAACTCAGGTGTGCTGCCGTTCACCTGATCACCCAGGCACCCGCTCATCAGCTCACACCCTACCTGTCCATGTCGTCCATAGGAAGATTTACCTAGGCCCCTCTGAGCTGGGTGTCAGGAGCCCAGAGGTGGACACACGGCCGCCCTCTGGCCCAGTGGAGGAGGCCAAGGAGGATTAAGTGGATGTCGCATACTGATAGCGCTGCCCTGTCCCCTCCCTGTGAAGAGCAGTGTTCACTCCTGGGGCCCCCGAGAGGCTCCACCTCTAATACTGGCATCATGTGAAGGCCGTAGTCCCTGGGAGCAGGAAGCCGAAAGGCCTGCGCCCGGGACGGGACACATGGTGGTTTTGGGAGTGCTGCATTTGGTGGCCTGAGTTGTGAGTGGAATGCCAGGAACAGAGAGAGAACTGCCCAAGCCAAGGCTAGGAGGAGGCTTTCCTCTAATCCTTGACCAGAGGTCAGTTCACCTCTTCCTTCAGACACATCCGGGGTGAAGGACCGAGGAGTATCATGTGCCTGTCCCCAGGGCACAGATGTGGGAGGCACCGTCAGGAGCAAACTGTTCAGGCTGAATGGGACAGTCCCTGGGCACAGATCTGCCTTGTTTCTTGCTGGCTGGAAACTCCTCTCCCTCCCGATTTCTCTGTGAGGAGGCGGCATGGCCTAGATCTGCTATCCAGTGCGATGCTACGCGTGCATCTGTTTAAATTTAATTACAATCAGACTCAGTCCGGTCGCTTGGTTGCACTAGCCACATCTCAAGTGCTCAGGAGCCACATGGGGCTGGTGGCTAGTACGATGGATGGTGCAGACAGAGCCTTTCCATCACTGGAGAGAATTCTGTCAGCCAGCCAGCCATGCTCTGGCTGCTTGCCAGGGAGGCCTCTGGGGATGCTGGAACTGGTGTGCCAGGGGCCGGGGCAGGAGGTGTGTGTGTGTGGGGGGGGGGGTGCGCTCCAGGCTCCGAACCCGTACATCCTCTGCACCCAGATTCTGCGAATCTGCACGCGGTACACGCCTGAACAAGACACAATGACCTTCTCAGACGGACTGACCCTGAACCGGACGCAGATGCACAACGCTGGCTTTGGCCCCCTCACCGACTTGGTCTTTGCCTTCGCCAACCAGCTGCTGCCCCTGGAGATGGACGATGCGGAGACTGGATTGCTCAGTGCCATCTGCCTCATCTGTGGAGGTGGGTGAGGTGCCGGGGCTCTCAGAAGGTGTGCTGAGGGGCCTGGAGGGGCAGGTCCGGTCGCCGGGCGCACAAGGCAAGGGTCCCAGGACTTCAGACACTCTTCTCTGGGGTCAAGGCTGAGACCCAGTTAATATTGGATGTTATTTTATTGCTCTGCTCTGGCCATGTCACACTGCCGCAGTCCTATCATAGTGATGATGGCGGGGGTCGGGGGGGGGTGGGTGGGGGTGGGGGAAGTGGGGGGGCGAGCTACTGGGAATTCCCTGCTTTGCATGAGGAGAGCTGCCCCATGTTAGGGAGTGGGCTTCCCATCTCCACCAACACAGCTGCTGTGGAGAGCTTTGAGCAGCCCACACCCCGCTTCTTTTTAGAGTTTAAGGGCTCTGTGCTGTCTGCCAGACCAGAGACCCTCTCTGGCCTACCTTTGTGGCCTGGGGTGTGTGTGTGTGCGTGTGCGTGTGCGTGTGCGTGTGCGTGTGCGTGTGCGTGTGTGTGTGTGTGTGTGTGTGTGTGTACACACAGCCGTCTGCCCTCCGTGGCCTGGGCAGACCCGCCCCCAAGTGGCCATAGCTGGGAATGCAGTTGTATCCCTGGTTGGTGGAGTTGACTAGGTGTGGGGAAAGGGGGGCAGGGGCTCCTGCTCAGGGGCAGTTTTGTGATCAGATCGGCAGGACCTGGAGCAGCCAGACAAGGTGGACATGCTGCAGGAGCCGCTGCTGGAGGCGCTGAAGGTCTACGTCCGGAAACGGAGGCCCAGCCGTCCCCACATGTTCCCCAAGATGCTGATGAAGATCACGGATCTTCGGAGCATCAGCGCCAAGGGTGAGTCTCCTTCGCGCGGAGGAGGGAGACCCACTCCGGACTGGCTTGGGACCCGCTGCCCACAGCCAGGCCGGCACCTCATGTCTTGGTGTCTGTCTCCGTGTGTCCTCCTCATGACTTGAGGCACGGGGGACCACCCAGGGCCCAACCCAGACAAGCAGAACCCTGGGTTCGGAATGCTTCACCCAGTCGCCACCCTGCGGGCTCCAGTACCGGCCCCGAGTGCAGTGCGTGGTAGATGCCCTGTGGATGGCGCTGGCCCCCTCGCCCCGTGGCCCTCCCTTCTGGGTGAGTCTCTGACCTCCACCTCCTCCCTCACAGGAGCCGAGCGAGTGATCACCCTGAAGATGGAGATCCCTGGCTCCATGCCACCACTCATCCAGGAAATGCTGGAGAACTCTGAGGGCTTGGACACTCTAAGCGGACAGTCGGGGGGCGGAACGCGAGATGGGGGTGGCCTGGCCCCCCCTCCGGGTAGCTGTAGCCCCAGCCTCAGCCCCAGCTCCCACAGAAGCAGCCCTGCCACCCAGTCTCCATGACCTCCACATGGACAGCCTCACCCCTGCCCTGGCTTTCTCTGCCTTCCTACTGGCCACGTGACCCATCAGCCCCGGCCCCCGCCTCGGCCGCATCCTCCCAGACAGAACTGGGAACTTGGTGCGGGACAGGAGGGAGGAGGCAGTTACTCTGTGGACAGAGGCCTGGACCCAAGATGGACTGCCCTCTTCCGGCGGCAGCCGGGGCTGGCATCGGGGGCCAGGTGTTGAGCCATGTGAGGACCTGGGCCTGAGCCCCTGCGCACCTGCCACGCCACGCCACGTCTTCATCACCAGCAAACGCCGCCGGGACCTGGCTCCCTGTCCTCCAAACTCAAGCCATCGATCCCCAGTTGGGGAACCTGCCCCTGCTTCAGATGGTGACAGGGGGGGTGTCCAGGGTGGGGGAGACCCCCTGTACATATCCTGCGTACCAACCCAGATATTAATTCTCGCTGGTTTTGTTTTTATTTTAATTTTTTTGTTTTGATTTTTTTTTAATAAGAATTTTCATTTTAAGCACATTTATACTGAAGGAATTTGTGCTGTGTATTGGGGGAGCTGGATCTAGAGCTGAAGGGGTGGGTCTGGGGATGGGCAGGGCTCTGAAGGGCTCCCCTTCTTCCCTTGTCCCGGTGGATGCTCCCCACCCCCCAGCCTTTCCACCTCAGTTTTCTCTAATACTGTGAAATACTAACTTTCCAAGGCCGCCTTCTCCTGCCTGTGCAGGGAGCAGCTTCCCTCCCTCTGCCCAGCCACTGGGTGTGGGCATCTTGGGCAGCTACCCCTGGGAGGAGGGGATCCTGGCTTTTGGCTCCTGCCTCTGCCCACCAAGAAGCAGGGGAAGGGTAACTATGGGGCCCTTTGGATGAGTAGGGTGTTACTCATCACTGCCCACCAGAGCTCACTTCATCTAAGCCCCAGCCCCACTGTGAAGGGGCTGGCTAAGGGGTCCAGGTTACCCCTGCCTCCAGCCTCATAGCACCAGCACCCCATGGGGCCCTCCAACACACACACACACACACACACACACACACACACACACACACACACTGACACACACTTGGCCTGAGTTCCTTCATTTCCCTGGCCTACCCACAAGCCCTCTTGCCCCTCACCTGTGCCCCCTCCTTGCCCCGCAGGACGGGACTCCAGGGGGTCCCTTCCCTCCCCCTACACCCCTGGGCTGGGGGAGCAGGCTTTACCTTGCCCTCCTGCCTGGGTGGGGTCTCACCCCGGAGCCCACTGGTGTACCTGTTACTGCTGGGTTTCCACTGAGATCTACTGGAGAAAGAATAAAGTTCTATTTATTCTACGATGCCTCTGCCTCTCTGCCTCCACCCTCTCCTCTCCCTGTCTGGGCAGGGGACTCGAGATGGAGGGCTTTCCACAGGGGGGCTTTCCATAGGCTCTGGGCCCCAAGGGCTAAGCACAAAATTTCAAGTGCCAAGGGCTTGGCTCGTGTCTAAGTTGCTCTGTGACAGGGGCCACGTCTCTAGAGACCCTGAGATCTGAGATAGGCCCGATCTGGCAGTGCCCTCAAACGGGCCAGGGAGAATCTCCTCCACAGCAGAGGACTCTGACCGGGAAGGGGAGCAGGAGGATTTCTCTGAGAAAGGAAGCCAGCCCCTGGCCTCAGAGCCCCTAGACACTGAAGTTACCCAGCGACGCACGACTGGTTATGAACTCGATGTTCACACAGTCTTGGAGCTGAGCTCCTGGTGCCCTAACAACAGGAGAGTGAGGAGCCTGTGTGAGCCAGAAAGGACTGTCCTGCCCCCTTTTGAGGCTCTGATAGGCAGCCGCGGAGCTTGGGGTGTGAGTTTCCGTTCTTACGGCTGTACATCTCAGCCGAGAGGCCGCTGTCCTGTCCTTGCCCAGGGTCACACAGTGGCAGTGGGGGGAGGGGGATCCGCACTCAGGGTTTCTCCTTAACCCAGGGTTCTTGACTGGGTCCCTGAGGCTCCAGAAGCATCACATACCCCAAGGTGATGGTGCTTGGAGGTGGGTTCCCACCCACTCCCTCCCCAGCCTTAGCAAGGGAGAGTCAAAGGGAGCTTTCCCTGGAGGCCCTAGCCATTCCTAGGGCAGCCGCTAGGTGGCAGCAGCTGCTCACTTATCTCCCTGTCTCAGAGCGGGCGCCTTGGCCCACACCTCTTCCCTGGTAATTTTCTAACATGGTTACTTAGTTGAATAAATGTAACATACTTGTACATAGGCTTCCAAGAACCAATATATGCACCTGGGAGGCAGAGGCAAGAGAATTACCCCCAAGTTCAAGGTCAGCCTAGCCTACAAACAGCAAGTTCCAGGCTAGCCTGGGCTATATAGTAAAACTTTGCCCTAAAAACCAAAAATTAGGTTATTGTCACATAGCAATGTAGAGCAGGAACAAAGAGAAGGGCAAGTTCAGTACATTAATAAATACCTTAAGAGAAGAAGCCCAGGGAGGGGGCTGTATTAACAGTGCCAGAGTACTTGTCCAGCATATATTGGTCCTGGAATGTCTCTGTCCCCAACACAAAACAAACAAAACCCAGGAAAATTAGAGTGTGGGTAGATGTAAAAACTGACATATCAACAAAGTCCAAAAAAATAAAACAGAACATTGTTTCACACACAAAATAGGTAAACTGACAATGTTACACAATTTTATTTTTATTTTATTTATGTGTCGGTGTGTCTTTGTGTATGCAGATACCTCCAGAAGTTAGAAGATGGCGGGTCCCCTGGAGACGGGGTTAGGTGCAGCTGTGACTCTCCTGACGTGGGTACTGGGAACAGAGCTTGAGTCCTCTGGAAGAACGATGCATTCTGAACTACCCGGCCATCTCCCCAGCCGCTCAAAGTGGTTTTCTACTGTGTACATGTCCAACAGGACATTCCAAACGTCGTGTGTGCTGAGATGGCTGGGGGGATGGTGGAGCCAGGAAAGGAGCTTGCCACCATGCGGCAACCTGAGCGTGAGCCCCAGGACCCACGTGACTGACGGGAGGAGAGAACTGACTTCCACAAGTTGTCCTCTGGCCTCCACATTCACATTGTGGACACTTAGATATCATGTAACAAAATATTTTTAAAGCCTGTCTGACAATTTTGTGTCTATTTGAAGTCTTCAGCTTCTTTCTACCTTGATTTTTCGTTTGAGAATTTCATACTTGCAGCTAGGCGGTGGTGGCACACGCCTTTGCCTTTGATCCCAGCACTCGGGAGGCTGAGGCAGAGGCAGGCAGATCTCTGAGTTTGAGGTCAGCTTGGTCTACAGAGTGAGTTCTAGAACAGCCAGGGCTACACAGAGAAACAACTGTCTCACAAAACAAAACAAAAAAAAAAGAGAATTTCATACTTGCATATAATGAATTTTGATAAAAATCCACCTCATTCCCACCCTTTCAGCTCCTTCCCTTACCCCCCCCTCCCTCATCTTCATGTGTTCTTTTTAAAAACCCACTGAATTTACTTTGTACTGCCTGGATGAGCATGGGTGTAGAGCCACCTGCTGGAGCATCCCTGAAGAAAACTCACTCCCTCTCCAAGGAGCTAGGCACTCCACAAGCACTCCAGCAAATGGAACCTCTCAGCTAGGGGTGGGACTTGGTGAGCCTCCCTCCCCAACCCATGCTGGGATTTTTTCTGGATTGACTTGAGTCTACCTTATCTTTTCGGCTGGGTCTCTCTCTCACTGAGCCTGAAACTCACAAATGTGGCTAGACAGGCTGGCCAGCAAGCCACAGGAATCCCCCTGCCTCTGTATCCCAGCACGGGGATTACAGGTGTACACCAGTGGGCCCAGCATGCTTAGGTGGATGCTGAGGATCTGAATGCGGATTCTTCTGCCCACATGCCAAACGCTTTACCAGAGACTACACCATCTCCCCAGCACTTGTGACTTCTTTTTTTAAATTGCGAGATGATTATCTTGATGTTCCTAGTCCCTTTCCACAAAATGCTAACAGGATGTCATCACCATGACAATCTGGATGAGACCCCTATATTGATGAGGAACTACAGAGTATCTTCCCTGTGGAGAATTGCTGGTCATGGGCTGTCTTTACTGATCCACAGTTCATCTCTGTGAAACAGTTTCTCAAGCTGTGGCACCAATGACTTTTTTTTCTTTCTTTCTTTCTTTTTTTGAGACAGGTTTCTCCACGTAGCCCTGACTGGTTTACACTCTCCTCACAGAGCTCCACTGTGTCTCCCAAGTTCTGGGACTAAAGGTGTGCATCACCACCTCTGGCCTTTTAAATTTGTTGTTGTTGTTTTTTTGAGACAGGGTTTCTCTGTGAAACAGTCCTGGCTGTCCTGGAACTCACAGAGATCCTCCTGCCTCTGCCCACTGAGTGCTGGGATTAAAGGCACGTGTCACTACCTCCTGGCCTTAGATTTTTTTTTTTTTAAGACATTGTCTCTCCATGTAACCTAGGTCTAGTAGTGACATTTTGGGTGGGATTTTTTTTTTCCTGTGACAGTTTGTCCTGAGCATTCACAATGGTTAACAGCTATGTTCTATGTTGGTTTTGCTGTGTAGCCCAGCCAAGCGTGGAATTTGAGATTCTCCCACATTAGCCTCTCAAATTCTGAGATTACGGTCTTGTGTCTCTAGACCTAGCTCACTCCACCACACCCACCCCTCTGTTTTTGGACAGGGTCTCAGGCATCCCAGGACAGCCTTAAACTCACTATATAACCGAGGATGATCTTGCACTTATGATCTTCCCGCTCCCCCCCCCCCCACTCCCCCCAAGTGTTAGGATTACAGCCACTCACCACCCTGCCTGGGGATCGAGCCCACGGTTTCTTACACGCTCCGCAAGCACTCCAGCAAACTGAAGGCCCTCAGCAGCCTCCACTCCCCTTGGATGGTCCTAACGCCTCCTTGAAGACTGTGGCAATGTCCCCTGGGGGGCAGATGCACCTCTAGCTGAAAAGCTCTGTGCGGTGCCATGGCCAATCTTCCGTAAGGAGGGACTCGGAGGGTGCTAATGAACCCCAGTCGGAGGCGTTTCCCCAGTGAGTCTCGGAATCTTCATGGGTGAGCGCTCCCCCACCCCCGCAGGAACTAGGTGGGGTGTGGGGGTAATTAGGTGGCTAGTCACAATCAGAATTTAGCGGCAGCTCATGTCTGGTTGTGAGAGTGAGTATGGAGAAGGTGAGGCTGCAGAGGCCAGGACGGGTAGCAGGGGCAGGGTTCCACCCCGAAGGGGGATTTAAGCTGGCAAGACAGGTCTTTAGAGGGAGCTAGCAGGGCCTGAACAGAGGCTGTGGGGGAGGGAGCTCTAGGCACAGCTGACCCTGGGCGCCTTCTGCAGGGCCACAGGGGAGACGATGACACAGGTGACTGAGGAGCTGAAGATGGCGGGGACGGACGGCAGCTGGTAGAGGCGGCCCCACCGGGTGGTAGAGCCAGCTGTGGAGCGGAACAACTAAGGAAGGCAGAACTGGTTCTAGGTCGCTGGTCACCCCATCACACTTCCATTGCTCGCTACTCCAGCCACATTAGCCTCTTTGGTGGCTCTGGCACGTCTCCACCTCAGGGCTCTGGCACTTGCCACCTCAAGGCTTTTCTCGGAAACAGCTTCATGACTGACCCCTGAAGGGTCACCTCCTCAGGGACATCACTCCCCCCTTATCTTTTTTTGATGTCTTTCCCCCCAGAGTTGCAGCAGCCCGACAGCCCAACATCTGGATCAGTGCTGCAGCCCAACATCTGGATCTGTGCTGCGTGTGGCCGCCACTAAGCCACGTGTGCTGAATGGGCTGGTTTGAGCGTGTAAAGTTCACACGAGATCTGTGTGAGAGGAAGAATGGGACGCCTCTCTGTGATGCTTCTGAACACTGAGGACGCGTGGAAATGGAGCGGTTTGGGGGAAGCGGTTTAAAGAAACTACCAATGACATCAGTCTCAGCTCTTTCCTTTCGCTTTTTTTAATGGCTAAAGGAAAATGTGAATTACATTGTAAATTGGACACAGTGGCACAGGCCTTTCATCCCAGCACTTGGGAGACAGAGGCAGGCAGATCTCCGTGAGTTCCAGGACAGCCTGACCTATGTAGAGAGAATCTGTCTTGAAAACCAAAACCAAACAAAAAAAATTAACATTGTGCCTCACGTACAATTGTACTGAATGATGCTGACCTTGAACCAGTATTGGCTGAGTGACTTATCTTTGGAAAACGGCTGGACGCCCACATCCATGCTTGTGTGGAGGGGGTCCAGGCTGTAGCCAGACATGTCCGCCGGGATCGTGGACCTGAGCGTGGTGATGGTGTGGGCCCTGACGACCCTTCATTTGCTCTCCCCAAATACCTACTAGATGCCGTGCCCAGGAGACAGTGCAACCATGCAGCAGAACAGTGGGGGATGGGGTGCCTGACTCCAGCCTAGGGCAAGGAAAGCCCCTGCTGGGGGGGGGGCGCTTATTTTCTTCCAGTGAGACCAAAGGCAAAGGCAGGCAGCGGGTGTGTGTGTGTGTGTGTGTGTCAGACCTTTGGAGAGTGAGACTGTATCCGAGGGCATATCTAAAACTGGCATCAGAAGTGGGCACGGTGTTTGTTAGGAGCAGAAACTTTAGCCTGGTGTGACAGATGGCGGCGGTGGAGGCCTAGCCAAGGTGGAGGCCTAGCCAAGGCAGTGCAGGAAGCCTGGGGGAAGGGCTGGTTGTACCCCAAGGACAGGGACCTCCCAAGGGCTAAGTAAGGCTTGGTAGAAAGCCCTCAGGAGGGGGATGGGTACATGAAGGACAGAGGGAAGGCAATTTGGGGTGTGGTGGCTAAAGGCAGGGCCTGGGCAACAGATCTGATAGAGCCTGAGGTGCCCGTCAGGACTGATCCCTTGGTCCTGGTGAATTCAGAGTGGCCACCCAGGCGATGAAGAGGAAGGCGGGTGAGGTAAGGACAGAAAGGGATGAGGTATGGGCTGGAGAGACGGCTCAGCAGTTTAGAGCACTGGCTGCTCTTCCGGAGGACCCCGGTTCAATTCCCAGCACCCACATGGCACCTCACAGCTGTCTGGAACTCTGGTTCCAGGGGATCCAGCACCCTCACACCAATGCACATAAGATAAAATTAAATTAAATCTTTAAGAAAAAAGGAGGGGGGTGAAGTAGCCATGTGGCTACTCTTTCGAAGTCTGTGCTAGAAGAATGGCTAGTTGTAAGGGAAAGGGGACCTAGGAACCTATCTGTCTCAGGGGCAGCTTTCCCTAAGGATGGAAAGGCCTCAACCATGTTTGTTTACAGAGTATGGCGGGTGGGAAGAGAGAAGATGTAACCCAAAAGAACACACTGCCTGTCTTTGTCTTCTGACTCTCCTCCCACTCCGTTCCTGTGGGGGAACACCGATGCCCTCGTTCCTGTGGGGGAACAATGATGCCCTCACAGGCGGCAGGGTTAGGTCAGCAGGGAGGAAGCCACTATGGCTACCACTAGCATTGGGTTCTGGTAGTGAATGACAGTGTTAGCAGGTGCACACACAGAATGTGTGTGTACAGGTGTGTACACAGAGCTTACGCAGGATGCATGCATCCGTGTACGTGCACAGAGCCCACAAGGACATCCGTGGGCATATCTGTGCACACATGCACGAACACAGGTCTGTACCTCCTGTTACTTGGAAGGTGTACGCTTGTGTGCACACGCATGTGTGGACCCCTCAGAGGGGGGTACACATTCAAGCACACACACAGCCCACAGCGGTTTAATGTGCACGAGCAACCAACCCATCCCAGCGTATCCAGGTGTGCATGTCTGTGTGCACAGAGAGCCCACAGAGAAGTGAGCTTCTCTGAACAAGCAGGGGACCCGGGAATGCTGCCATCACTGCTGATTTCACCCCTCGATACAACCATCAGGTCACCCACTGCCCTTGGCCCGTTCGCTTCCTCTCAAGGCTCCTGGCAATCCTCCCTTTCCGGCTGGAAACACAGCACAGAGGAGCCTCCCTGATGCAAAGCACCCCCAGCACGCTGCTGCAACCAGCGCTAGGAAGTGCGACGCCACCCCGACCCGAACCCCGGCGGTCCCTCATCTTCTGCTGGCGGGGGCGGGAGGTCCCCTCTGCTCATCCTCAGCTCAGGCAGGGTCCTACGCAGTCTCGCGGAAGCCACTTCTCGCTTCTGCCTCCACCGACCCCCGGTGCTGAAGGTTCGGCCTGGGACCTCGCCGCTAGATGGCCAGGTCCTGCCGCACGGTGGCCAGCGACGCCTTGCTGTGACCGCTGCCGCCCTCGCCCTCGCTGTCGCCGGCCGGGGCGCGGTGAGCGTAGGCGGGCGGGCCGAAGGGGTCGGGGTCGGCTCGCGGCGAGGGCAGGGCGGGCGGGGCCGGGGGCGGGAGCAGCTTGGCGCGCTGGCGACCCTTCCAGAGCAGGTGGCCCAGCTCGGCCACGCTGAGCAGCGCCGAGAGCAGCCCGACGGCGAAGTAGAAGACCACGAAGACCGTCTTCTCGGTGGGCCGGCTCACGAAGCAGTCGACGGTGTGCGGGCAAGGCGGGCCGGCGCACGCGTAGTGCGGGGCCACGCGGAAGCCGTAGAGCAGCGCCTGGCCCCCCAGGAAGGCCAGCTCGGCGAGCAGGCGCAGAGCCACGCTCAGCAGGTAGCAGCGGCGCGCGCGGCGGGCGCGCAGGGAGCACGGGGCGCACGGGGCCTCGGGGCGCCCGCGCGTGCACGCCGGGGCCGGCTGCGCACCTCCCGCCTCCTTGCTGGCCTGGTGCATGGAGTAGATGACGAACAGCACCGGCGGCGCCGACAACAGCAGGATGTGGAAGAGCCAGAAGCGGTAGTGGGACACCGGGAAGGCGCGGTCGTAGCAGGTCTGGCGGCAGCCCGGCTGCAGCGTGTTACACACGAACTCCTCCTGCTCGTCCTCGAACACGGCACCTCCCACCGTGGCCAGCACCAGGATGCGGAAGATCAGCATGATCACCAGCCAGAGGCGACCCACGAGCGGCGACTGCAGCTGCACCGCGTCCAGCAGGGAGCCTAGGAACGCCCACTCTCCCATGACGCTGGGGACAAGGGAGAGGGGTAGTCAGAGGCCGGGATGGACTGGACCCCTGCCCCTCCACGCCCGCCCGCAATCTCTAACCTTGGAGGGCACCAGGGGTCAGAGATTTTGTGGGGTTCAATGAGTTAATGTCCGAGTGTGAGGATAGTAGGGTGAGTCCATCCTCGGCCATGGGATCCCTTCATCTGGGCGTAGAGAGGTGTTGACGAGGGCTTCTTCCCCACTCCCGCCCGGGCCTGCTTGGCTAGACCCTATGATCTCTCAGATTCTAGGCTCTTCGGCAGGGCCAGCCCCCCACCCCCCCACCCCACCCCCCGGCTCTTGGCGCCAGGATGATTTCTAGGAGCGAGAGCGGCTGCTGGAGTCCGGAATTCCTCCTTCCATTTGAGACTCCTGGGAGCAAGGGGAGGGCCGGGCCGGGCGAGCCCCCACCGTCTCCTTTCTCGCCCTCCTCACCGTGAGAACTCCTTTCAGCATGGGAGGCTGACACAGAAGCCTGTTCTTAGGAATCTCCCCGCGCCCGATCCTCCCTTTCCTGTCCTCCCTCCGGCCAAGGGGAGTGGGAACAGCCCCCTCGCACCTCCTCCCTGACAGCCGTTGTCAAGCATCTCCTGTAAACCTCCGCTGACACACGGAACACACCATGTCCCTGTAGACCCTTGGTGGCCTCTAGATCCCCCGACTTCACTTACCCCGGGGCCTGGGCTTAGAGCTGAGCGTAGGACCTTGCGAGACAGCTGGGACCTGTTCCTCTTGGTCCCTCTTTCATTTTCCTTTTCGGATTTGGCTGGGATGGATGACAGGACAGGATGGCTGAGAGGGGCTAGCTCTCCCCCTTCTCTTAAAGGGACAGGGTGACCCTGTTGTCTGGCCCCACCCTGGGAACAGACCCAGGGCCACACCCCTTGCTGGGTTCTTCCAACCCTCCCTTTCAGCCTTCACCCCCCGCCCCCATGCCCATCTCATAGTCAGGTCTCCATCTGGTGATGGACTGAGGTTAACTAGAACCACACCTTGTGTTGAGGGGGCCAGGGGAATCATGGAACTCTCCCCCCCCCCCAGACTCCCCAAATTGAGGACTAGGTCCACACAACCGACTGACCCCTTTTGAAGGAGCCAGAGGCAGATATCTGAGTTTTGGGAGGCAACAAACATCTGATGAATTTTGGCTCTGGCTCTACCACACTCCACCATGGATGAGCCATTTGGTTTGTTTGGGTCAGGAGCTCTGGGTTGGTCCCCTGAGCCGGCTAAGCTCCAAGGTCATCCTTTTTTGTTTGCTCTGAGACAGAATCTCACTGTGTAGTTCAAGCTGGCCTGGACCCTACTATACAGGCCAGGCTGCCCTGGAAGAGTTGATCCTCCTGCCTCAGCCTCCTAAGTGTCAGGACATTAGGTATGTACCACCACACCCAGCTGCCCATCTTAATGTTCAGGTCTCAAGTATGTTACAGAAACCCAAAGCCCCGAGCCTGGAAGAACTCCGTGTGGACAGCAGGAAGGTGTGGAGAGTGCCTGGCTCCCGTGGTTAAACAAAGGCTCTGGTCTCTCCAGCAATTTCTAGATTGCCCGTGAGGAGCATGGCGCTTCATAAGGTCAGCAGCAGTCAGAGCTTCCACCAAGGGTTCCCCATTGAGTGTCTCCCAACATCTAGGATTGGGGATATGCTGCCAACGTAATTAGGAAGATCCATGACAGGGGACCTGAGTGGGCAGGAGGAGGGAGGGAGTCCAGGTTGAGATGTTTTCTTTGTCCCTCTGGTCTAGCACAGTTGTTCAGTCTTCAGCACTCGGGTGAGGGGCACTGTTCACAGCTGGGGAAACAGAGACTTAGCGAGTCACAGATGTGCAGTCAGGGAATGGCAGATCCTGGCCTCACACTCAGCCTGAAGAGTTTTCTGGAGCACATGCTCATAGCACGCCAGGGATCTGTCCTCTCTAGCCGGGCTGGACTTCCCCAGGGTCTTGTGGGGGGCTGAGGGGCCAGCACTGGAGGAGGGCTGTGCTTCTTCCTGGAAGGGGAAGGTCGCTGAGTCCTCATGTCCTCTGTGCCATTTCTCCCCGAGTCAATCACAAGACCTGCGTGGGTTTCTGTCTGTTAACAGGGGGTCCCTAATGGAAAATGCCCTCTCTCCCATTGGCTCCATCAGGGGTCCATCCCAGCCTGGAAAAACTTTTGGTTAACTCCAGCTTGGGTGTGCCCTTGGACATTTCCACCCACCTGCAGGGTCCCTTAGAAATAGGCCTGGGGGTGGGGGTGCTACCCTGGATAAAATCCAAGCAAATAGCACGTGCTGGAGCCCCACATTCTGAAAACAGGATGTGAGGTGGGGCACTGTTGACCTCTGCCACTGGCAGAGCCTCTGTCTGCCCTGTCCTCAGCCGTGGAGGCTCAGGGTCATGTCTCATCCCTCCTAGCTGCCCGTGATGGTCCCAGCCCAGCCCTGCCGGTCCTGCTTCGTCAGCCTGGAAAAAGCCCACCAGACCCCACCCCGCCCCACCCTGTGTGCCTGCAGGGGGGTGGAAAAGTGCCACAGTGGTGGCTAGGGTGGGACAGGAGGTGGAGGGCCCCTGGTCACCCTGCCCTGTCCCCCCCCCCCCCCCCCCCCGCTAGCTCCTGATGCCAGAGGAGACGCTACAGTAATCTGCAGGACCCAGTCCCCTGCCCAGATAGTGCTGGGCAGCTTGGGAGGTGTTGCTGACAATCCCCAGAACTGGCGGCACTGGCCCTTCCTGGCCCTGCTTGAAGAAGGGCTGGGCTGAGAGGGTCCTCCCCTGTGTGTCTGTGTCCCAGACACCTCCATCTGGCTATCGGGCTGTGGAGCCACAGCCCTGTATCACTCACAGTGGACATGCACAGGGGCATGTCCGTGTTTGTATCTAGGAAGTTCATAACGGTGCTGTACCTGATACATGGCCGCTCTTTGAAAATGGAACAAGCCACAAACGGCTGTATAGAATCATCATTCCTGGCCACGACGAGGCCGTCTCAGTGGTATTACTGTATTTGAACTTAATTCCTACTTCCTCTCCCTCCCTGCCTTCCTCCTCGACACCAGCCGTTAGATATTTTGTCTGTTCAGCTCAGCATTGTAAGCGATACAAGCGGTGGGCGTTGGGGTGCTACCTTCTGTGTCACCCCCAGCACCTAGAACACTTGGGACCGTGGCAGATGCTCTGAGCTATCCACTGGGTGGATAAAGGGCAGTGTGAGGGATGGCGGCATGCTTGGAGTATACCTGACCCTGCCAGATGCTCACCCCGTTCTCCTGGGCTTCGGTCCAGTAAGCGCGCCATTCGGTATCGGATTAGCACACAAAATGTACAGGCCTGGGCAGAAGGCCGGCTCCCAAGTGGGGTCAGGGGTTTGGGTGGGGAAGGGGTGGGTGTTCCCCGGTTCTTCTGTAGCCCCCTTCCAACCTGCACAGCTCCTGAGCCTTTGACCCCTTTCCACAGCCTCATCCCCTCCTCCCAGGGTACCTCATGCTTGACCTTGGCTTCTACACTCTACACCTGCTGAAAGTTCTTACAGTTAGAACCCCCATCGCCCTCTCCTGCCTGGGTACCTCCTTTGGCTCTGGAATTCTTTCTTTTTTTTTTGTTTTGTGAGACAAAGTTTCTCTGTGTAGCCTTGGCTGTCCTGGAACTCGCTTTGTAGACCAGGCTGGCCTCGAACTCACAGATCTCCTGCCTCTGCCTCCCTAGTGCTGGGATTAAAGGTGTACGTACACCCAGCTGGCTTGGCTGTAGCAGCAAGAATGCCAACCAACGGCTTAGTTAACCGGAAGCTAGTGTCTTCCTTACTAAGAGGGCAGAGGACTGCACCGCCATGCGGTAGACACCTCACCTAAACCCTGCTCCACACGGTGTCTCAGAGAGTCCAGGACTGCCCTGTATCCATTCTTCTGACACATCTTTAGCCAGAATGGGCTCCTAGGTCCACTTTTATAGGCAAATGGAGGATGGGAAATGTATTTTAGGGGACTGTACATTCAGGAGGGGGAATATAGCCCTCAGGCTCATGGGTCTGCTGGTGCTGGCTTTCCACCCTGGAGCGGGCACTGGGGTCACTTGGTGTCCCCAGTCTCTGTCCTCACCAGCTGAGGAAGAGGAGAAGCTTTCTTGGTCCGTTGGGTTGTCACCTTGTTCTAGACCCTTCCAAACCACTGCACTTCTGGGCCTTTCTTCATGTGCAGCTGAAGGCCCCAACCCCTCTCCCTCATCACCTCCAGGGAAGGCTCGGCCTCTCTCATCCCTTCACCCCACGCTGGGAACGCAGCCTTTCTCCACAAGGGCCCATCTGAGTGAGCAGAGAGCTTAGAGTTGGAGGCAGCGCTCTGAGATTGGGGTGAGGAAGGGCTTGAATGTTTCCTAAGATTTAAAAAAAAAATGTTTTAAGGCCAGGTGGTGATGCATACTTTTAATCCCAGCACTCTGGAGGCAGAGGCCGGAGGATCTCTGTGAGTTCGAGGTCAGCCTGGTCTACAGAGAGAGTTCCAGGACAGCCAGGGCTACACAGAGAAATTGTCTCAAAAAAGAAAAACCAAAACCAAAAAATTGTTTTTATATTTACAGGTGTGTGTGTGTGTGTGTGTGTGTGTGTGTGTGTGTGTATACACGCACGCATGCACATGTGCATGCCACGCACTACAGCATGCACGTGGAGTCACAGGACAACTTGACCACTTTTGGGAATTATTTCTTGTAGTGGGTAGCCATTCCAGCTTTGATCTGGAAGTTCCAACTCCCATTGAGGCTTTGGTAACTGTCATGCCTACAAGGCGGGGCCAAGAGAGGACCCTGAAGACCTGAGATCCGATGCGCCGCCTCTCTTGGTTCCTGGACCCTGGACACTAGAGGTAGACCGAGCAGAGTTCTCCAGAGAACACCGCTGGACTGCGCTACACCTTTCCCAGACCCTGCAACCTACCTATTCCTTCACTTGTAAGTTACTCCACAAAATACACCTCCTTTTAACTACGTGAAGTGGCCTTAATAATTTCACCAATATCTTCTCTCTTTGCAGCACATGGGTCCCAAGGATTGAACTCAGGTCATCAACTTTTTCTTTTCTTTTTTTCTTTTTCTTTTTTGGTTTTTCGAGACAGGGTTTCTCTGTGTAGCTTAGGAGCCTGTCCTGGATCTCACTTTGTACACCAGGCTGGCCTCAAACTCACAGAGATCCGCCTGGCTCTGCCTCCCGAGTGCTGGGATTAAAGGCGTGCGCCACCACCGCCCGACTCTTTTCTTCCTTTTTTTTTTTTTTTTTTTTTTTTTGGTTTTTTGAGACAAGATATCTCCACATGGCCCTGACTGTCCTAGAACTCTCTCTGTAGACCAGGCTGGTCTTGAACTCACAGAGATCCATCTGCCTCTGCCTCCTGAGTGCTGGAGAATTAAACGCGTGTGCCACCATGTCTGGCTCATCTATCTCTCTCTCTCTCTTCTATCTCTCCGTCTCCCCGTCTCTCTCTCTCTATCTCTCTCCTATTTATCTATCATCTACCTATATTCCTTCCTTCCTTTTCTCCTTCTTTTCCTCCTTTTTTGGCTCATCTTTTTTTAAAAAGACAGGCTCACAGGTAGCCTGAGCTGGCCTTGAACTTATGACAAGCCTCCTACAGGGTCAAGTGGCATTGGTGTGTGTGTGTGTGTGTGTGTGTGTGTGTGTGTGTGTGTGTGTGTGTGTGTTATTAGGGGTTGAATCAGGTCCTCATGCAGACTACGGAAGCACTCTGCCAGTGAACTATATCAGCTTGGGGCTAGAGAGATGGCTCAGGTATTAAGAGAACCTGCAGAGGACCTGAGTTTGGGTCCCAGCACCCACATGTCAACTCGCATCTTTAACCCCAGTTCCAGGGATCCAGTGCCTTCTGTCTTCCTCAGGCAGGCACCAGGCACACATGTGATGCACAGACATATATGCCGGCAGAACACCCAGACACATAACATTTAAGGAAAAACAGACAAACAGAAGAGAAGCGTCTTTCAAAGTCCCTCCCCTCGAAGCTGGTCTGAGGGGCTGATGTTGGGAAAGGTCAAAGTATAGGGATCCAGGTTGTAGTGCAAATGGGTAATTCCTATACTCTGGATGTTGAAACAGAAGGGTTGCAAGTTCTAGGCCAGTCTGGACTATAGAGCAAGACTGTCTCAAACAAAACAAAACAAAACAAAACCCCTGCATCTCTAATTGTACCTATATGTATACAAGCAGCCACAGTCGCTGCACACTGCCTGGTCCTGCACATTGCCCCAGGCTTGCGCACCTGTGGTTGATGTGGTCTTGAGAGCACACTGAGGTCTTCTCCAGCATCTGTCTAGGAGGATGCAGGCAGACTGAAATCTGGTCAGCCTCAAACCAATGACAGTCATGCCCTCCCTGAAAGCAGTTCTCTATCCAAAGGACTGAGCTTGAAACTGTTTCTGGAAAGTTATCAAGAGTCACTACCTGTAGACTGAGCATCCTTTCCTCTAGCCAAAATGACGTTTACTGGTCTACCTTTTGATTTGAACTGGGGCGATCTGAGGTAAGAGAGTGTAACATTCACACCAAAGAAACACATCTGATTCTCCAGGAAGAGTGTAAGGGGAGTCTAAATGAACCTTGTGTTTGGAAAGACAGCTTTTCAGTTTGTAGAGTTAAACATGGGACCCGGTGATCCCATTGCCAGGAATTCCATCCACTATGAAAAAAGAAAAAAAGCGTGGAATGGATACTACTATACAATTCACATCAGCTTTACACATAATAGGCCCAAACTGGAAACAACCCAAAGGTCCATCAACAGGTGAATGGATAAACAAACCCATACAATGGAATAATACTCAGCAATAATAAAACTATTTTTTGTCTGTTTTGAAAAAGGAACCACTGATACATGCAATGTGGGTACATTCTAAATTTTATTTAAATTTATTTCATTTTATTTTGAAGGCTTGGCATTCGTCACCATGCTTGGTATATATTTGTAATGTTTTTGTTGTTCTTGTTGTTGTTGAGACAGTTTTACTATGTAGACCAGGCTGTCCTAGAACTCACAGAGATCCGCCTGACTCTGCCTTCCCAGTGCTGGGATAAAGGCGCACACCACCCCTGCCCAGGTTGTTCTGTAGTTTTAATTTTATGTATATGAGTGTTTTGCCTGCAGGTATGTCTGTGCCCGACATGAGTGCTTGGTGTCTGAGGAGGGCAGAGAAGGTCCCATGGAACTGGATGGATTTGAACCACCATGTAGGTGCTGGGAATTGAACCCTGGTCCTTTGCAAGAGCAACAAATGTTCCTAACCATTAAGCCCTCTCTCTAGCCCTTAATATTCATTTTTAAAAATCATTATTGTGGGGTGTGAGGGTACATGTGCCATGGCAAACATGTGGAGGTCAGGGGACAATTTTGTGGAGTTGGTTCTTTCCTTCCTCCATCTTTATTCGGGTTTGGGGGATCAAATTACATTTTTAAGTTTGTACGGCAAAAGAAGCTAAGCTCAAAAACGTTGACTGTGTTATTCCATTCCTGGGAGGCTGTGGAGCAGGAAAAACTGACCTGTAGTTCTGGAAAGCAGAGCCATGGTTGGGCCCAGAAGAGCATGTTAGCAAAGGCTTTGTCCCAGGCGGACATGGTGGCACATGCCTGAGGTATGAAGATCAAAGCCTATCTGGGCTAAAAAGCAGAAGCCCATCTCAACAAACAAGAAGCCAGCTCGTTTTCAGTTCCTAAGCATGTGATCAGTTCTCAAGTCTCTCTCCAGCCCCAGGGTGCTGTTAAAAGCGCGCCTTTAATGCTGGCACTCAGGAGGCAGAGGCAGTGGGGCTCTGGGAGGCGGAGGACAGCCTGATCTACAGAGAGAGAGTTCTAGGACAGCTAAGGCTACACAACACAGTGAAACCCTGTCTCGAAAAAAAAAAAAAACCCTCCCCATCCCCCAAAGTGTTTCTGAGCCCCACAGTTCTGGGGTGTGCTCAACACTCTGTAGTTTCTTTCTTTAAAAAACAAAAACTAGCCGGGTGGTGGTGGCACACATCTTTAATCCCAGCACTCGGGAGGTAGAGGCCAGCCTGGTCTACAGAGCAAGATCCAGGAAAGGTGCAAAGCTACACAGAGAAACCCTGTCTCAAGAAAAACAAAACAAAACAAACAAACAAACAAACAAAAAAACAACAACAAAAGCTATTTATGCGTATCGGTGTGTTGCCTGCGTGTCTATGCACCATGTTTGAGCAGTGCTGGCGGAGGCCAGAAGGCATCAGATCCCCTGAAGTGGAGAACTGGGGTCCTGTGAAGGAGAACAATGAGCCATCCCTCCAGCCCCAAAACTCTGCATTTCTAAGAGGCTCCTAGGTGATGCTGTGACTGCTGGTCTAAGCACCACGCACTAAGAAGGTTTCCAGAAGGTAAATACATTATGCTGGGTGTGGTGTTGCTTGTTTGTAATCCCAGCCTTAGGGAGGTAGAGGGAGGAGGGTCAGGAGTTCAAGTTCATCTCTGGCTACTGTGTTAGCTAGTTTGTCAATTTAACACCTAGGAAGGAACCTCAACTGCCTGTAGGCAAGTCTGTGGGCGATTTTTTTTTTTTTTTTGATTAATGACTGATATGGGAGGGTCCAGCCAACTATGAGCGGTGCCATCCCTGAGAAGGGGCCCTTTGTGTATAAAAAAGGTAGCTGAATGTGGGCCTAAGAGCAAGTCAGTAAGCAGCACTCCTCCATTGTCTGCTTCAGTTCCTGCCTCCAGGTCCCTGCCTTGTCTTCCTTCAGTGATGATTGTAATCAGGAAACCAAACAAGGGTTGGGATACACTGTTTTTTTTCCACCCCGCCAACCCCATTGGGATACATTTCTTGTGTGTGTGTGTGTGTGTGTTTCTTTCTTTTTTTTTTTTTCAGAGCTGAGGACCAAACCCAGGGCCTTGCGCTTGCTAGGCAAGCACTCTACCACTGAGCTAACTCCCCAACCCCTGGGATACATTTCTAAATGTTTTCTTTTTATTCTTTTAATGATTTGTGTGTGTTGAGGGGAGTATGTCCAGGAGTGCAGGGATCCCAGGAGGCTAGAGGTGTTAGATTTCCTGGACCTGGAGCTCCAGGTGCTCGTGAGTCACCTGATATAGGTGCTGGGAATTGAACGGGTCTCCATAAGAGTTTAAACTCTTAACTGCTGTGCTCTCTAGAACCCGTTTTTGTTGTTGTTCATCTATTTTTGAGATGGGCTAGGCTCATAGAGCCTCTTGGCGCTGCCGACTAGGTGCTAGGATCCCAGGCATCCACCACCACACCTAGCTCTTGCTCAGACAGTTTACCTAAGTGGAATTACTAAGAAAGTGTTATAATTGGATAGGTCCAAATAGCTCACCTATCACTGTTTGTGTTTGCTTTTGGTGTGCACGTTATATGCATGTGTTCGGGTGGGGGCATTCACCTGTACAGAGGTTAGAGGTGGTCAGGCTTTACTGGCCATCTCGGCCCACTGGAAACACATTTTCTTATCTTTTGACATTAAATATTTAGTCTTGGGTGGATTGGTAGCTTTGGTGCAATACCCAGAACACACACCAGGCTCTGGGTATGAAAAGTAAAACTCAAGTGTATCTGGAGTCAATTTTGATATAAGAGGTTAAGAAAACAATTGGATTTATCACTTTTCTAAACAGATTTACCAGTTTCTCCAATAGAATTTTACTTATTTTAGCAAGTAGTTGACTAAGCTATCAAAATGGCTAAAATGGGCATCTTTTTCAGATACATGATTTTTTTTTTTTCTTTTGAGACAGGGTCTCATGTATCCCAGGCTGGTCTGGTGAACGCCTTTAAGTCCCAGCACTCAGGTGGCAGAGGCAGGAAGATCTCTGTGAGCTCAAGGCCAGCCTGGTCTACATACTGAGTTCCAGGACAGCCAGGAAAGAAACCCTATCTCAAAAAACAACAAAACAAAAAAAAAACCCCAAATAGCTCAAACTTAACAGAGAATGACCTTGAACTCCAGACCCTCTTGCTTCTACCTCCCTTGTGCTGGGATTACAGGCAGATGTTATCATACCATATTTACATGGTGATAGGGACTGAATCCAGGGTCTCGTGCACATTCAGCAAGCACCCTACCAATGGAACTACATCCCTAGCATGATACATGCATTTTTATAATTAACTCCCTGAGTGCAGAGGACATGGACAACTCAGCAGCCATGTATAAGATTCTGAGTAAAACTGGACCAAGCTGGGTGGTAGTGGCGCACGCCTTTAGTCCCAGCACTCTGGAGGCAGAGGCAGGTGGAGCTCTGTGTGTTTGAGGCCAGCCTGGTCTATAGATCAAGTTCCAGGTCAGCCAGGGTTACATAAGAAACCCTGTTTTGAAAAACCAAAAACCAAACCAAACCAAACCAAACAAAAAATCCAAAACAACAACAAAAAAACTGGATCCAACTGCGTCACACTGCCACTCTTTTGGATACTTCACCCAGCCAAAGACTGTCAGTTTTGGCAGAACATGGCTGTAACTGTTCTAAAAGGGAAGTGAAGAAGCTGTATTTGCCTGGAGAGGATGTAATGTGGGTTAAGATAAGAAGAATGAATGGCTTACAATGTTTAGAACATTTATTAAAGTACAAAACTGGTGGAATTAAACTGAATAGAAAGACATATTAAATATTTACAAAAAACATTGACAATAGCACTTAAGTAACATATACAATAGCATAGAGAGGTCTCGGCATTCACAAGCTGGAATTCTGGAGACTTGCACTGGACTACACTTCATGACTGAGCATGTAGATGTAAGCCTGAGCAGCTCTGCCCCCTTCCTGTGATCTCATGTTTAAGAGGCATCAAAAGGAAAGTCAAGATGCCATGTAACTGGCCTAACTTTTTTCTCCCTGCTACTTGTGCTGAGGTCATGGAGACACGGTCAAGATGACTTTCTCCAGCCTCTGATGATGTTTAAAAGGGTATGAGTAATTTCTCATGGCTTAAACAAAAATGCATCAAGGTTGAGCACCGTATCTGTACTAGAACTATCCAGTTCTATGTGATGGACTTCTTACCTATACAACAGAAACAGAAACACTCATATCCAGTGGAAACAGGAAAAGAGGCAGAGGGGCACTTTTGAAAACATACCCATTTTAGCTTAATATATGATCAATAAATTCTGTTAGGCCGAAGTGATCATACAATTATGTGGAATTCAAAAGAATTTCAAGCCAAGATTTTAGAGACCAAAGAAATAGACACAAAACATAGACAAATCAGAGAAGAAACCATGTCATGAGATGGTTGGTCACCATTGAGACAGTATGTAGAGTACAAAGTTAAAGGCCACATGGGCCCTACTCACTAGGATAGTCTTAGAAAAGTCTTCCCCAAACTAAATTCAGAGGGGGTTAGGGAAGAACTTCAAGTAACTTTAAAACTAACCGGGCTCAGTAAAACCATTCCTAAAACAACCCCTCACACATCAGAAAAGGTCATCCTCATCCGACTCCTCCAGGTACTGGATAGGCTTCCTTGCTCGTCCAGATTTAGCTCGGGGAGCCACAGTCTCATCCAAGTCCACATGGAAATCCTGAGTCTCTCCCTTGAGTTTCTAAAAAGAGAAGATGCAAGTAATTTGCATATGGTTAATGCACTAGGGTCGTTCCCCACTGCTCCAGAGTACTCCACCATCTCCTACTAAGTAGTAAGAAAAAGATCCAAAGCAACTGTCTCACTGACTGACAGATTTAACTTCCCTACAGCTAAATTATACCAGTAATGAATTCTGAGGGTTAAATTTACTACCTTAAAAATATCTCAAAGTCTCAGGGCAAAAGGATTAAGCAGCAATACCTTGCTCGTGGCAGCTTTGGAAACTACTTTCTCAAAATCAGAGTCTGAATCATCAGAAGAAGACTGCTTCCTTTTGCGGTTGCTCTTGGCTTTGGCAGGATCAGGCTTTTCAGGGCCATGAACACTCAAGGCTGAATCGGATTTGGTTGCCTTTGGTACAGCTCTCTTTTTGGTACCAGCAGTGGAAGTTGAAGACTGGCCTGTAAGTCAACATGGGTACTGGTCATAATCACTTTTCGGTGAGTTTTCTCATAGCGAACTCTCTTGACCACCATCTTCTTTTTTGAGACAAGGTCTCTCAATGGCCTGGAGGTCCTAATTAAGCTGGACTGGCCAGCAAGAAAGCCCCAGGGACATATACCACTTACACCTGGTTTATGCTGGTCTGGGGATTGATTCTAAGGCTTATATATTCTAGGCCAGCAATCTACCAACTGGCCACATCCCCAGCCTTGATTTCTAAGTTATCTTACATGGATTACTTCCAACTGCTTATAAATTCTTTCCTTATATCATAGAAATGAGCTAGATAATGTTTGGAATCTGAGTAATGTACTGATTTTAAACTATATTTTATTATTATTATTTGTTTATTTATTTATTTATTTATTTTTGAGACAGAGTTTCTCTGTGTAGTTTTGGTGCCTGTCCTGGATTTTGCTCTGTAGGCCAGGCTGGCCTTGAACTCACAAAGATCCTCTTGGTTCTGCCTCCCAAATGCTGGGATTAAAACTATCACCTGGCTATTTATTTTTATTTGTGTGCATTGATGTCTTGCCTTGATGAAGGCATTGGATCCCCTGGAACTGGAGTTACAGACAGTTGTGAGCTGCCATGTGGGTGGCTGAGAATTGGACCCCGGTCTTTTGGAAGAACAGCCAGTGCTCTTAAGCATGGAGCCATCTCTCCAGACCCTACTTTCTATTTTTTACTTGATAATAAAGATGTAAAAGACACCACTCCCATTAGGATACCGTTAATTTCATCATCAATAGATATTTTCAGAATAGAAATTAAAACTGATTTGGAAAAGCTGGTGAACCTTCTAACAGACTCAGGCTTACTTTTGGTCACTGTCTTCTTCGCCGCTGCAGTCTGTTTGGAAGCAGTCTGTTTGGAAGATGGCTTTAACTGTTCCTTTTCAGGTGGGACATCAGCAGCAGGAGGGCTTGGAGAAGCTGGCACACTGTCCTGAACATCACTTTCAAGGTCAGCTACTCCAAACAGGAAGGGAAATGGTCATAACATTAAAAAATTCCGCCTACTGCTCTGTCCCTGACATGTATTCCCATTTTAACTACCTTTCTTAGAATATTTTAAATACTCTTAGAACTTATCTGAATTTTAAATTTTTAGTTTTTGGGAGACAGCGCTTTGCTATATAGTACAGGTTGGCCTTGAACTTGTAATCCTCCTGCCTCTGAGTATTGGACAACAGGTGTATGCTTGTTTATGTGGGTGCTGTGGCCTGAACTCAGGTCCACACATTTGCTTAGCACACACTTTACTGAGACATCTCCCAGTCTCCCATGAACCCAGTCACTTTACTTCAATACACACCAGACGTGGTACTCTTCTGTGCCTTCAGTGTCTTTGTCCTATTTCTAAAAAAGAACACAGAGAGAGAAGGCGTCCTGAGAACCAGTTCTACACGTGTCAAACAGATCAACAAACACACCAACACTATTATAATAGCCATGATCAAAGTCTGTGATAGATACAATTCTTACTTTGGGGGAATTTTGGTCTTAGGTGGACTAGTATCCAATGGGAAAAAATCTTCATCTTCATCCTTTTCCTCAAAACCTGAGAAATCTTCATCTGAATCCAAATCCACTGTGAATTTGGCTTTTGCTGTTAGGAACCAAAGAAGATACATTAAAACATAGGATGACTAACATTTTATTTATTTTTTATTTTTTTACTTTTTTGGTTTTTCAAGATAGGGTGTCTCGCCGGGCGGTGGTGGTGCACGCCTTTAATCCCAGCACTTGGGAGGCAGAGCCAGGCAGATCTCTGTGAGTTCGAGGCCAGCCTGGGCTACGAAGTGAGTTCCAGGAGAGGTGCAAAGCTACACAGAGAAACCCTGTCTCGAAAAACCAAAAAAAAAAAAAATAGGGTGTCTCTGTGTAACAGTCCTGGCTATCCTGGAACTCACTCTGTAGCCCAGGCTGGCCTCAAACTCACAGAGATCCACCTGCCTCTGCCTCTCAAGTGCTGGGATTAAAGGCATGTGCTGCTACCACCACCCATTTTATTTTTTTAATTTGTGTTTTGTATGTGTGTACTTGTGTATTACCATAGCACTAATTTTCTTTTATATGCATGAGTGTTTTGCCTGCATGTATATTCGTATACTACGTGCATGCCTGATTCCCGTGAAGGCCAGAAGAGGGAGTTAGTTAGATCCCCTGGAACTGGAGTTACGGTCTGTAGTGAGCTGCCACATGGGTGCTGGGAATTGAACCCAGGTCCTCTGGAAGAGCAGCCAGTGCTCCTAACCACTACGCCATCCCTCCAGCTTGACTTAACATTTTATGAATATATATAAACTTCAGTTTAACTACATTTCTTTTCTTCTGGTTTTTCAAGACAGGGTTTCTCTGTGTAACTCTGGCTGTCCTGGAACGAGCTCTGTAGACCAGACTGGCCTTGAACTCACAGAGATCTGGCTGCCTCTGCCTCCTGAGTGCTGGGATTAAAGCTGAGCACCATCACTGCCCACCTCAGCTTCAGTTTAATATTCTAAAAGATGCTTCAATTTTTCAAAATTTGACTCACTGTTCTAACAGGCGATAATTTTTGGAATTAAGTACCCTGAAGTTAATTGGCCATTCAAATCTTACAGCACAGCTAGCATGTTCTGTGTTTTTCCTTACTTGCAGCTCTTCTTGGATCTTTTTCTCGTGGAGGGACATCAAAATTACTTTCATTACTGCTCATATCTGATTCAGAATCAGACCAGGGGTTTCTCTTTTTCCCTTTTTTGATGGGCTTAAATGGCAATGTAGTTTGCTTCTTTGCCATGGTATCTACAAAAGAGATAGGGATTTACACTTTAAAAAAAGTTTTATATTATTACATTTATTTGTGTGTATGTATGTGTGTGAGAGTGCACTTGAGTGAAGGTCAGACCAACAGCTTATGGGAATTGCTCCTTCTGCCATATGGGTTCTTGCAAGCTCCTGTACATGCTAAGCCATCTCACTGGCCCAGAAATTAACTATGTTGATATACTGGTTTCTTCACTATCTACATACTATAACGGTGCTAAGGGTACAATAGTGAGTAGAAACACACATTTTCTGTTCCTATAGAGTACAGAGTTTGGTCCTTTAATCCCATAAATAAATGATGTTTTTATAGTAAATAATGTGATACAAATGACCAACCATTAAAGTTCCTTAAGAACTAGATGCCTGAGCTGAGATCTCAGATCTGGATGGTCATTAGGAGTTAATTAATTCCTGTCATCCATGCTTGCTCACACAGATTATAAGGGCAGTCTCAGGCATTATAATGCTTTTTTTTTTTTTTTAAAGATTTATTTATTTATTATGTATACGGTGTTCTGCCTGCAGGCCAGAAGAGGGCACTAGATCTCATTACAGATGGTTGTGAGCCACCATGTGGTTGCTGGGAATTGAACTCAGGACCTTTGGAAGAACAAGCAGTGCTCTTAACCTCTGAGCCATCTCTCCAGTCCCCTATAATGCTTTCAATGCTTATGAATTTGCTCTCACATATCCCTGTTGAAGCCAAGGAAAAACAAGATAAACAAGGTGGAGGGAGGATGGACTACTTTAGATTCCAACTAAGGAATTCAACTCACTAACTCTATGATAAGAGTCTCTTCTAAAATAAATCAAAGACAACATAAGGTTCAAATATAATTCACATACAACCTTCCTTTACAATACTTAATTCAGCTCTACAAAAATACTGAATATCTATGTAGAACATATTAACAACAATTTAGAGTTTGTAACATCTTGCCCAACATGTAATACCTGGCTCTTTCTTCTGCTTCTTTGCTAGTCTCTGTTTTAGGCCTCCTAGTTCCAGACCATCCTCAGCAGGCGTGCCCTCAGCGTTTTCACTCTGAAAGAAAGCAACATGTAAGAACCAACAAATCCCAGCAGGACAAAAACACTCAACTTCTCAGCGTTTGGAAGAATAAAGTCAAACATTCATAAACATAGATAGATACAGACACAAATACAGTGAACAAATATATTTTTCTTTGGGTTTTGGTTAAGATATCTAAAATACGCAGGGCAGTGGTGGTGCGCACCTTTAATCCCAGCCCTTGGGAGGCAGAGGCAGGTGGATCTCAGTGAGTTCAATGACAGCCTGGTCTACAGAGTGAGATCCAGAACAGCCAGAGCTACATAGTGAGACTCTAGCTGGGAAAAAAAATAAAACAAACAAATCTAAAATCAAGAGCTGGAGAGATGACTCAGTGGTTAAGAGCACTGGCTACTCTTCCAGAGGTCCAGGGTTCAATTCCCAGCACCCACATGGAGGGTCACAACGGTCTGTAACTCCATTTCCAGGAGATCCAATGTCTTCTGGTTTCTATGGGCACTGCATGCATGTGGTGCAGACACACATGCGGGCAAAACATCCACAGACATAAAATACTAAAAAAGATCCAAATAAAGGTATAGTTATGATCTTTAATACTTAAGTATTTCAAAACATTGGGTGCTTGAGAAAGGAAAGCTCATTAGATACAGGATAAATTCCAAAAAAAATAGGTTTAAGAGCACTGACTGCTCTTCCAGAGGTCCTGAGTTCAATTCCCAGCAACCCCATGGTAGCTCACAACCACCTAATGAGATCTGGTGCCCTCTTCTGGCGTGCAGGCATGCATGCAGGTAGAATATTGTATATATAATAAATAAATAAATCTTAAAAAGAAAAGAAACTTAGATATAATTTGCTCCACTGAAAAAAAAAATTACACTATTTATTTATGGTCAGAGGTCAGAGGGCAGCTTGCATAGGTCAGTTCTCTTCTTCCACCATGTGAACTGAACACTGACCTAATCTGTTCCATTTCTAAAGAGAAATTTGCTTGAGGTATTACCTTAATCTTCTTCCTAATTTTCTTTTCTGCCTCTGCTTTCATCTCCATGGTGACGTGGGGAATGACTCTCTTTCCCCGGGGAGAAGGCAAGACTTCCGACACTTGTCCTTTCTTCCCCTTGGCTTTCCCCCCCTTTCCAGGAAGTCCTACTTGCTCGTCCTGTTTCTCCTTGGCTTCGACAACCTATGAAAGGGAAGTAGGAGAACAGAGTTGTAGATGAAGACAACATGACACCTAAAGGCAGTTATTAAACAACTTTAAGATTCACAACTTAAGATAAATCTTGATCAGCCTTAGGGACGGTACCATGTGGCTGACTTTGGGAGGGCAGAGACAGAAGAACTAGGTGCCTATGACTAATGTCATCATTTAATCTTCTGAAGACAAGATGGAAACCGTGCTATAGGATAAACTATTCATAGACATAGTTGTAGTATCAAGAAACTAAGGATTGCTAAGGAGATTGTAGTAACAAAGGAGATTCTGAGGCTGAGTGGCCACCTCTAAGCGTGAGTTAACTCTAGCGCTTTCTTCAGTAAAAGTATGAATTTTGGTCTATTTCTTGCCATCATTTACTTTATGCTTAGTAGAATTTACTAATTTACTGTTCCTGTCCTTCTCTCTTTAAAGATATATTATCATTACTGCATGTGTGTGCATGTGCTTGCCACAGGCAGCATGTAGAACCCGGGGACCCCTTTGTGGAGTGGGTTCTCTCCTCCTCCCACCTAGTTCTGGGGATTGAACTGGGGTACCAGGCTCGTACAGCAAGTGCTTCCCCTGCGGAGCCATCCTGGCTGCCCTCTGCTTCTGTTTCCTTGTTGTGCAGGATGATGGCCTCCATGTCCTTGTGTCTGAGGATAACCTTCAACCCATCTTCCTCTCAAACGCTAGGATTACAGGCATGTGCACCACGCTCTGCTTAGTATGTTCTTTTTTGTTTATTTGTTTTTTTCGAGACAGGGTTGGCCTGGAACTCACAGAGATCCACTTGCCTTTGCCTCCTGAGTGCTGGGATCAAAGGCGTGCACCACTACAGCCCGGCTTAGGTGAGTGTGTTCTTCCATGTTACTATTTCTTGAAGTGCTACCCATAGAGGGCAAAAGTTTGCACATGTGTGGCAAGTGCTCTACAATTGTATGGTATTCCTAGTACTTGGATTTTGACAGGATCTTACAACATATATAGTTCAAGCTGGCCTTGAACATGTTGGGTAGCCCAGGCTGGCCTCAAACTTGTGATGTTCCTGCATTAGTCTGAGATTACAGGTTTATTGTCTATGTGGCTACTATATCCAGCCTTTTCATTATTTTGGATGTCTTCCTCTTCCTCCAATATTTATTTCTTCTTTTATCAAATGTGAAGTTTCTTGATAAAAAGACTTGCTGCTTGAGCTGGACAGATGGTTCAGTGATTAGGAGACCTCACTGCTCTTGCTGAGGATGAATTCAGTTCTCAGAACCCAGACTGGGTGACTCACAACTGCCTGTAACTACAGCTCCAGGGGGTTGGCACCTTGGGCCTTTGTGCACCTGCACTTACCCACCCCCTCTCCAACACACAAACACACACATAAGAAAGTGAGTTCCAGGACAGGCACCAAAACTACACAGAGAAACCCTGTCTTGAAAAACCAAAAAAAAAAAAAAGAAAAGGCATGTTGCTGGTCTCTAAGTATTAATATAGCCTTTATAAACACATACCTCCAGTTCTTCAATGAAAACAGCCAGATCTTCCTTCCACAAATCTGATGGACTCTTTTTCTTTAATGTGTTGAGCTCTTGTTCCTTCATAAGATTACCAAAAAATTGAGATAGTAAACATGTACAAATAGTATTTTTAAACAGAACACAGTTTATTTTTCCCCCATCAGAACAATATTAAACATCGGTCATCCCATTGTATCTACAACTCACCTTTTCATTTCTTTGTTTGCACAGTTCATCTTTCTTTTCCTTGGTTAGGTACCAAAGGGGCATATCAAGAAGGTAGTTGAAAGTTGGTCCAGAGTCTGCTACGGAGTCACTGTTCTCATTGTCACTTTCTTCATTTTCTTCTTCGTCTGGAACCTAAGGGATGAGTTAAAACGTAGACCATGAAATACAAACATACAGGGTCCTTGAGTTTTTTTTTACTTGTGACCTCTAGAAATGCAAGAAAACAGATTTTACATTTTTTAATTAAAAATTTCCCACTTTCATTCTATGTGTATGGCTGTTCTGCTTGCATGTGTGTCATAGCCGATAAATACATAGAATAAACATATTCAGAGCTTAGCCAGTGGCTAACAAAGAATTTACCTTTTGCTGAGCTTCTTTCCAGGCCTTCACAGGATCGGAATCATATCCTCTCTGAATTAGAACTTTAATTAACTCTTTTTTAGGTTTGTTTTCTATTAAAAAGAGAGAGAGAGAGATAAGCTTGGAGCAAGATTTTAGAAAAAGGATAAAGTGTTTCTACATTAAGTCAAAAGATTAAACAGGAAATTTGGAGGCAGGCAGTGGTATACACCTTTAATCCCATACTCAGGAGGCAAAGGAAGGTGGAGCTATGAGTGGAACCTGGTGTACAATGCGAGTTCCAGGACAGCCAGGGCTACACAGAGAAACCCTGTCTAGAAAAATCAGAAACCAAAACCAAACAAACACAAACACACAAAACTGGAAATTCAACTGTCTATATTTTGCCTATATTTCTGTCCAGATCATAGCCAAATTTCTGTGAACCCAGACAAAGTTGAATTACCTGGGGACATTTAGACTATAGAGAGGCTGAAATCTATGTAACTCTCTAAAGGACAGAAAAGAATCAAAGCCTCCACTTCTGAAAAGCCTGTGACTCAATTATGGTCTCTGGCTTTTATTTCAATGAGTCACTGGTCTAGGCTTTAGCAATCTGCTCAAAGCTTGATGCTCTTAATCATAGTACCACACAACGTACTCTTTCATGTCTGCTCTAGTCAAATATGGTTTGAGGGACAAAGTCACTAGCAATATAGTTTTGGAGTACCACTGTTCATCACTTAACTTGACAATGGTTACATGTTTGTCATTTTTTTTTTTTTTTTTTTTCTGAGACAGTGTTTCTCCATGTAGCCCTGGCTATCCTGGAACTCGATCTGTAGACCAGGCTGGCCTCGAACTCAGAGATGTGTCTGTTTTTGTCTCCCGAGTGCTGGATTAAAGGCGTGTGACACCACTGCCCAGCCTAGGTTTTATTTATTTATTTTAAAGATTTACTTATTCATTTATTATGTACACAGTGTTCTGTCTGCATGTATGCCTGCATACCAGAAGAGGGCAACAGATCTCATTATAGATGGTTGTGAGCCACCATGTGGTTGCTGGGATTTGAACTCAGGATCTCTGGAAGAACAGCCAGTACTCTTAACCTTTATGCCATTTCTCCAGCATACCCCCCAACACCCCCAAGCCTAGGTTTTATATGTTTTACCTACATTTATGTATGTGCACTACGTGTGTGCCTGGTGTCTGTGCAGGCCAGAAAAGGGCATCAGATCTCCTGGGACTGGATTTATGGATGGTATTGAACTACCATGTGGGTCCTGGGAACTGAACCTGGGTTCTTTGCAAGAGCAACAAGTGCTGTAACCACTTAGCTATCTCTCCAATTCCTTAGATTACATATTCAGACCCTTGGTTTTTGTTTTGTTTTGTTTTGTTTTTTTTTTGGTTGTTGTTGTTGTTTCAAGACAGGGTTTCTCTGTGTTGTTTTGGTGCCTGTCCTGGATCTCACTCTGTAGACCAGGCTGGCCTCACTCGAACTCATAGAGATCCACCTGCCCCTGCTTCCCGAGGACTGGGATTAAAGGTGTGCACCACCGCCACCTGGCAGACCCTCGGTATTTATTCTGCAAGAAGATTGGGCCATCCTAGTATTTCCCAGTTCCAGTCAGCCAAATACAACCCTCCCTTTCTTTTTTTTCATTCAAGTCATGTTTAGTATCATTCATTTTAGCCTTGCCTGAAACAATAGCATCTATGAAATAAGTTGGCTGATATGCTAGTGCTTTTAAGTAGGTATGAAAATAAACATTAACTGTTAAGCTGAACATTTTTGAGTACTATGAGAAAGTTAGTCTTATCACCAGTAACTGGTACTATTATATTTTGGGACTTCCTATAACTTATTAATATTGCTGGCTTTCACCGGGTGGTAGTGCAGGCTGTTACACAGAGAAACTCTGCCTTGAAAAACAAAAAACAACAACAAAAAAAAATTGCTGGCTTTCTTAGTTGGTTAGGCTAGAATTGGGCTACATCTCTAAGCTTCGTTCTTATACCCAGCTTTAGTGAAGATGCTTTTCTTTCTTTAAACTCTGCTAATTGCTTATGGAATTTCCAATAAAACAAAATCCCTAAGATTTGCCTCTTTTTCAGTATTCTTTTCTTAAAAAGATATTTATACCTTTCCTTCATTTTAAGATCAGATCAGTGTCTCTTCTTGTGATCAATTAGTTATACAAGGTCTTTTTCTCAGACAAGGTCCCATGGTCTCCAGGCTGGTTTAAAATTCACTATGGGGCTGGAGAGATGGCTCAGAGGTTAAGAGCACCACCTGCTCTTCCAGAGGTCCTGAGTTCAATTCCCAGCAACCACATGGTGGTTCACAACCACTTGTAATGAGATCTGGTGCCCTCTTCTGGCTTGCAGGGATACATGCAGGCAGAATACTGTACACATAATAAATAAATCTTTAAAAAAATAAAAAATAAAATAAAATTCACTATGTAGCCAAGGATGGCCTTGATCCTTCTGCTTCCTGTCCCCAGTACTGGAATAACAGATGTGCACTACTGGGAAGCTGATGCAGTTGTTGGACCTAGGACCTTGTGGATGTCAGGAAGGCATTCTATACTCTGAGCTACACCCCAGCCCCACACAAGATCTTTTAATTCTCTAGTCTCATCCTGTCTAAACATTCAGTCTTGATTTCTTTAGATGATCAGTCTGGGGGTGGGGGAGGGGTGAGACTAATACAGAGTACATGCTTAGCAAGTATAAGGCCCTAGATTTGAGCCCCAGTACCACTACACCCCTACAAACAGCAATAAACAATCTAGGAAAAGCTATCCCGCACTTTAGATATTTAGTAGATGTTTACATACCAATGATTATTTTGCCATCTATTTTCTCTAATATAAAACGAGCTTGATTATTCAGTTTAGCAGATTCTGCACCAAGCATTCCTAGAAGCCATTCTTTTCTTAATCCATAATATTTAAGCCTGAGCTCAAAGAAGTCTTTCAGAATATCCAGCACAGTGTCATATTTCTTTAAGCAACCTACATGGTCAAAAAGCACCTGGAAAAGAAAAGATTCAAGAGATTCAAACTATGAATCAATAAATTGGGTAACTGATATGCCCTTTAAAAATCAATTATTAATTGAAAAAAAAATTATATACATGGTTGTTTGCCTGTATGTTTGTATTGCAACACGTGCTTGCGTGCTGTCCATGGAGGCCAGAAGAGGACCTTGAATGGCTCAGACGGAGTTACGCAGTTGTGAACTGCCATGTGGATGCTGAGAAGTGAACCCAGGTCCAATGAACAAGCACTAAGCACTCTTAACTGCAGAGCCACCTCTCCAGCCTTTCTTTTTGAGACAGGGTCTGACTACATAGCCCAGGATAGCTTTGGAATTCATAATGATCCTCCTGTCTCTGTCTTTGGAGTGCTAGGATTACTAGAGGGGATCCATGCCTAACAATACTAGTTTTGAAAGATAGATCTCTTACAAAATAAGACATACCATAGAGTTGCAAGTGAGACTAGTCTGCAGTTTGAAGACTTTGTGTAGTCCCACTCTCTCTGCTTCTGCCAATTTTTCTTCAGTCATCTTTATGACAAACTTCACAGTGGTATCTGTATGGTATTCCCTATAATCTGTTATAAGAGGGGGTGTCTTCTCAGTGCCATTCAACATGGGTTCTAGAACCTGTTCTTTGTAAGTCTAAAAACAAAACAAAACACAGTAATCCTTTTGTAAGGAGTCTCTTGAATAGTCAACAGCAACAATAACATTTTTCAATTGAAAAACCAAGAAATCAACAGTTACTTACCTGGGTCCATGTTCTGACAGGAAGCTCTGAGATTTCAATGGTTGTTGAATTCAGAATAGCTACTTCTCCATTAATCACGTACTGATTTGAAGCCAGTTCTTCGATAGTACCTTTGAAATTCTTGTAGCTTGGGAGCTACATTAACAACAATGAAAAAGTTTTCTAAATGTTAAATCACAAATATGTTCAACAAACAAATCTAAAGTATGAAATAAATCTCACATTTGTACACTTTATTGTAGAATGCACTCAACTATGCCTGAGGAAAAAACAAAGTTCCTAACCCAGAACACTTACCATGGGCAGAGGCTCTTCTCCATCCAATAGTCGTCTGATATTATTCACGACCTCACGGACATCAAAGTTGGGGATTTTGCAGGACCATCCGGTACCAATTCCCTCAGCACCATTTATCAGCACCATGGGTATAATAGGAATGTACCACTCAGGCTCCACACGCTGGTTGTCATCATATAAAAACTTTAATGTGTGATCATCTTTTGGTGGAAATAACAACCGAGTCAAAGGGCTAAAGAGAGCAGAGAATATCATTTAGTAAAATGGCCTTGGCACTTCTCACATTCAGTCGGGCATGGTGGCACAAGCCTGCACTCGGTGGCAAAGGCAGAGGCAGCTGGATCTATGTGAGTTCCAGGCCCATCAAGTAACATTGTCAGTCCTTGCTCCAAACCCAAACCCAAACCCAAACCCGTCAAGCCCATGATTTAGTACAGGTAGATAGATAATGAACATGTGTTCTGTAGGGCAGAATGCTAAAAAGAAAATTAATAGAGTGATTACTCGGGGCACAAAAAATGACTGCGTAGCAACACATCTATAATCCTGGTACCTGGAGATGTAGTGAGAGAGGATTTTGAGTTTGAGGCTTACCTTGGATATATATTAAGACTGCTTCAAAAAAGCCAAATCAAAACCGTACCAAATAAAAAGAGTGCTGGGCTGGGCAGACAGCTCAATCTATATGCTAGCACAAGGACTTGAGTTTTAACCTTAGAACAACCCACATACAAGTAATAAGTGGAGTAGCACTCAGTTATAACCCTAGTGCCAGGCAAGTGAAGACAGGTGGACTCTTTGGGGCTTGCTGGCTAGCCTGGCAAGTACTAGGTCAGTGAGAGGTGTCGCCTAAAAAACAAGAAAGGGGGTGGATGGCACCCAAGGTTGCCCACACATGCATATACACACACAGAAAAATGCTAAAGTGGGTAGGGTGTTACAAAAACCACAACAGAAAGTATGAAGATTCAAAGCATGAGGCACGTGCCTGTGGAAAGCTGACACAGGGATTACTTCAGGCCAGGAGTTAGGTCAACCTGGATAACACATGAGTTCCTATCTCTCTTTTCTCTCCCTCTTGGTGTGTATATGTATGTATGTAATATATATGTGTGTGTGGAGAGTGTTAATGTGGACACGTGGAAGTGTGAGGATAATTCTGGGTATCAATCCTTGCCTTCCACCACTGTGAGACAGGGTCTCCTGTTGTTTGCTACTGTGTATGCCAGGTTAGCTTTTTGACGTTGTCCCCCACAACATCAGCTTACAGGGACTCTCCTGCCTCCACCTTCCATTATGCCATCTGAGCACCAGATTACAGACATGTGCTACTGCACCCAGCTTTATATGGGCAGCAAGCACTTTATTCATTGTGTCATCTCCTAAGTCCAATAGAGTCTATCTGGAACAGAGACGGTATGAAAAAGGATCAAAAGACACAGGGAATCCCAGGGCAGACAGCACACAAGGTCTGGGTGACTAAATTTACTCTAGGCAAGCAGCAGGAGTGAACCAGTGACCTATTGTTTAAAACTAATTGGTGCTATGAGGAAAGACAGTGAGATGAATGTTTACTATTTTTCCCAAGCAAAAATCATGGGACTTGCTAATGAATTAGATAAAAAGTGTAAAGAAAAGAGTTAAGGGTGACTTCAAGACTTTTAGTCTAAAAAATGAGAAAGATAGCATGTTGTTTTGTAAAGACAACTAAGGGATTAAAAAAAAAAAAGACGGCCTGGAGAGATGGCTCAGCGGTTAAGAGCACTGGCTTCCAGAGGTCCTGAGTTCAATTCCTAGCAACCACATGGTGGCTCACAACCATCTGTAATGAGATCTGGTGTCCTCTTCTGACCTGTAAGCATATATGTAGGCAGAACACTATATACATAATAAATTAAAAAAAAAAAAAAAAAAAAAAAAAAGACCTGCCGGGTGAACTGGGGCATGTCTTTAGTTCCAGCACTTGGGGATGCAGAGGCAGGTGGACCTTTGTGAGTTCAAGGCTAACTTGGTTTACATAGTGAGTTCCAGGATAGCCAGAGTTACATAGTGAGACTTGGTCTCAAAAAATAAATATAGACAAATAAATAAATTAACTACTGCTTTTTTTTTTTTTTTTTGGTCTTTTGTGTGTAGATGTATATGTATGCATGTAAATATCAGAGGTCATCTTCGGGTGCCACTCCTCAGGAGCCAACCACAAGTTTCTGGTTTTTGAGATAGCATCTCTCACCAATTTGAAGCTCCCTAATTAGACTAGGCTGGCTGGCTAGCAAACCTCCAGGAACCTGCCTGTCTTCACTTTTCCAGTGTTGGGATTACAAATGTGTGCCATTAGATCCAAATTAATAAAAACTAATAATTTCATGCGTACAGGTGTTTCCCTGCCAGGTATGCCTGTGTACCATGTGTGTGGCTTGATGTTCAAGGAGGCCAGTAGAAGGCACTGGATCCCTTGGAACTGGAGTTACAGACATTAGTGAAACTGAACATCTTGGAAGAGCAGCAAATGCTCTTAACTGCTGTGCCATCTCTCCAGCCCCTACACCTGACATCTCTCCACACCCGCCCCGAGACAGGGATTCCCTGCCTAGCCCTGGCTGTCTTGGAATTCAGAGATCTGCCTGCCTTTGCTTCCCAAGTGCTGGGATTAAAGGCGTGTGCCACTACTGCCCAGCTCCGACACTTCTGAGTTGTGGGAAGGAACTCAGATCTACCTGTTTGTATAGCCAGCACTTTATTGACTAAGCTAGTCTCAGCCCAGAATTTGATTTTGGAAGAGGTGTGTGTGTGTACTGTTTTGGGTTGGGAGTGGCTTTTCTGAGATAGAGGCTCACTCTGTAAGTTGAGACTGGCAGCAAACTCATGAAGCTCCTCCTTCTGCAGGGATTACAGGCTTATACCACTATGCCCAGCTCGAACTGGTTAGAACACTAATTAATGAGAGAGCAGTCAGACATAAAAGATCAGAATTGATTTGATTATTTGAGAAATGAGTGTAGATAGCAGAGTGATGAAGGAGTCCTTGGGGAGGCCAATGTTTAGGGTGGGAAAGAGGACAGGAACATAGAACAAAGAAAGTGAACAAGCATAGATGCCCAGCCATTTCCAGGACAATGGTTGATAACTGCTGAGTGTTGTTGTAAAGGTGAAGCTGAGGCTGGAAACTGACTGTTTATAACATTGAATGTTGAATACTTTGTTTCTTATGCTTCAAAACTGGTAATGTGAAGTCACTAAAAGCAAACTCACCTGAGCATAGTAAAGATGTATCGAGGACTAGCTGAATCCTTGCCACCATGGAGCCTGGTACCAAATTGACCAATGGGTTGCAAGAGGTTCAAATTATTACTACCCACAAAATTCTGAGCCAAATTGATAATGGTCATCATCAGTGACATCTGTGGAGGGAAAAGAAAAATCATCAATCTGATCCAAAGATGAAAATAAATGTGGGCTGTGTGTGTGTATTCATTATTACAACTAAGTCATATAATAATCTTGTTAAGTTTTGAGGTTTAGATGTTTATACTGATGTTTTCAAGACAAATATATGGTAGAAGAGGTATCCAAACATAAGACTTCTAGGTATCTAAATTTTGATATCATACAGTCATACTAAATCTTAGTTAAAAATCTATGAACATAACTTTACAGACAAGTATCCTAATAGGAATGTTATTTCTAGAAAGAAACTATTGGTTAAAAGGATAATCATATGTTTTAGTTTGGAAATATTTAACAAGCTTTTCTCTACTTGTACAAATGTGTTTGGAGAACAACTTTCAATTATTTCTGCTTTAAGGGATTCTAGAACTGTTAAAGATTGTGGGTTTACCTCACCATGATGATAAGAGGACATTTCTGCCACTGACCCAGCTAACTGGGCAACCTTCACTTCTCGCTTGTCATTCCGTTTGAAACAAGTAAACAAAACTTTTCTCTGACCTGGTTTCAAACCTTTAAAATGAAAGGACAGTCATTAGCATTTACAATTTAGCAATTTCTGAGCACAAATCATCTTTTATGATAAAAAACAGACTAAGACATTGACACTTACCATCTACCATAGATGGGATAGATCTTTCATTATCAGAATTGGAGAACAGGATAAGTTCCTTGTTTATGAAGTCATTATAGGTCAGGTAAGTAGTGGTTTGTCCATACAAATAATCCTAAGGGATAAAAGACTGCATTAGACCATCTGGTTGAAAATAAAGTACTGGTATTAACAACGCTTAATCCAAAAATAAAAACAATCAGAGCTATCATTTGTTCAATAATTCTTCAGTCCTTGAAAAAAATGATAGGTGAGCCAGGCAGTGGTGGTACATGCCTTTAGTCCCAGAAGTAGGCAGATCTTTGTGAGTTTAAGGCCAGCCTGATCTACAAATAGAGTTCCAGGACAGGCAGGGCCACACACACAGAAACCTTGTCTCCAAAAAAAACCAAAAAAGAACAATAGGTGTATGAGGCTGCTGCTAGAATAATAACATAGCAGTGTATAAAACATTAAACTTTTTTGGGGAGGGGAGAAGAATTAAACTCCAGGCTTTCTATACACTCAATCTCAGCTGTTAGTCCAGCCTTTAAAGTTTTTTTTTGAGACTCATTGTCTAGCCCAGCCTGGCCACTTGTCACTGTCTTCATACTACACAGAATGGGACATACTTGTAGATGACTGATCGCATAGTAACTGTTTACAACAGCATCAGCATGAACATGTGAGAAATGCCTTGCCACATAACTTTAAGACTATATTCCCGGATGGTACTGATGCAAGCCTTTAATCCCAGCACTAAGGAGGAGCTATGAGTTCAAGGCCAGCCTGGTCTACAGAGTGAGTTCTAGGACAGCAAGGAATACACAGAGAAACACTGTCTCAAAACACCTCCTACCCCAAAAGACCATATTACTAGGTAAGAATTTTCTCAATGCCTTCATAATCTTACAGGACCACTATTGTATACTATAGTTACTATATCAAACTTTTTACTGAAAATACTATTTAGCAATTTTAATTTGGTATAACATCAATTCTAAAGTCAGTTAAATAGCATATTGTATGGGATATATTTAAAATTCTTACCTCAGGAAGGCCAAGTAACTTCCGCTGTCTTCTGTCTTCCATGAAGTGAGTTAACCATTCCTTTCGATCATCAACCTGTTTCTTACTAAAGGCCTACAGATTACAAGGTGGGAAAGATGTCACTGGTGCTTACTGGTTCCAAAGATCTTTTCTTTGCAACAAAACATCAAAAGTTCTGGTTTTTTAAATATCTGGTCCTGTCAGTGGGATATGCTTACCAGAAACATTTCATAAAACACTCTTCTGTGGAAATTAAACAGCTATAATTTGACCAGCTTAGTGGTGACTTCTGAAAGCAGAATGTACAAGTACAGTATGATTCAAACTCACCAGGCTGATTGCAGCATCATCTTCAGGCCCAGAGTATTTGAATTGAATACGATGTCTTTTCATATCTGCAAAATATTCCTTAGCTTCCTTTGATGTGCTGGTGCCCAAACCTATAGAGGTGAACAAAACAGGTAAGTCACCCCATACAGCCTTATAAAACACATAACAAAACTGAGAATTTCTATGTGGGTTTCATCACAAACCTTTGTAATATTTGACTTTCCATTTTTTATGATTTGGAGTAGAACTCTTCCATTCTTCAAACTCAGGAAGACTATAGAAGGCAATTTCTTGCTTGTTTTTAGACACCTATGATAAAAAGCACATCTCTATGGCTTTGAACATTGTAGGCTCCTCATATAACATTACATATCCAGAGTTACAGGTACACCCAGTATTAAGCACGGGCCTTAGAGTCTTTTTACATTCTAAAACGTGCATACCTTTACAATGGGAGTAATAAATTCCTCTAGAAAGCGATGTCTCAGAAGAGAGGGCCAGTTGTGATGGATAAAATTGATCAGTAAGCCTTTGATATGGGAACCATCTTGGTCCTAGAGATATTTGAAAAGCCAAACACAAAGAACTGTTTAGAAATAAAATTATGACTGATTTGGCAATTTTTCAAAAATTCTTCTATGCAAATTAAAAAAAGCCTATTCAAAAGTAAATTTATTTATCTTGTACAAGTGATTTATTATGATGTCAGCATATCTGATTGGATGTTCATTAGCAATAATGAGTAAAGCTCTTTTTATGGCAGGGAAGTAATGTAACAGGAAGACGTGCTCAGTGAGGTACAGTGTATGTGCTTATAGTTCTAGCCACTCTGTGGGCTGCTGAAGGTGGATAGCTGAGCCCACACATTTGACTATCAGTTTAAAAATCTAAAAAAATCTGACCTGATCTGTCATAATCATTATCTTCCCATAACGAAGAGTTTTCAATGAATCTTCATCTTCATAGTTTTTCTTGTACTGAAGACCAACAATCTTGATGATATTGTTAATTTCAGCATTTTCCATGATCTGAAACACATTGGAAAAGAACAAAGAACATAATTTCATATGTTGCTTGAGTGTTTTTGAGCCTCAGTATTTTGAATTATTACTTACACTTTCATAAATCAGATCTATTAAGATAAAACTTCAATATATCCAAACTCCCATTTCTCATTCTCTCTTTCTGTGTATATATGTGTATGTTATTAGGGATTGAAACCAGGGCTATGTACGTGCCAAGCACACTCAATTTGTTCAAATAACAGTCTACGATATATTTTAAGATGTCCAATGAGTGAAGGCACGAAATACAAGCATGGAGTCCTGCATTATAAACTAGATTTAGATCCCATCCCTCCCCCACAGCACTTTTGCAGTGCTGGTGGTTAAACATAGGGCCTTATGCATACCAGACAAGTGCTGCACTACTGAGTTACACTCTATCGGCCCTAGTCTAATTTCAACACTAGTATTTTAGCCTACCTGTTTATGAGAAGCTTCTCGCACATTGAGTATTTTTCCTCTAAGAGGAAATACCCCATATTTGTCTCTTCCAACTACACCAAGGCCTGAAACTGCCAGAGTTTTGGCTGAGTCTCCCTCAGTCAGGATAAGTGTACATTCAGTGGAGTTTCGACTCCCTAAAATAAAAATATACAAATTAATTTTAGTACATTTAACTCAATCAATCTCAAATATACTGATTTAGACATACTGCCAATAGCCTGCAATAAAACAAAATAATTTATAACAAATTATCTTAGGAGTAAAGTGGACCCAACAATTATATATGTGTATGAATGTTTTGCCTGCATGTATGTATGTGTACCACAGAGATCAGAATAGGGTATTGGAGCCCTGTACTAGAGTTATGGATAATTATGGGCCAACAGGTGGGTGTTGGACCCCTGAACCTGGGTCCTCTGCAAGAACAACAAGTGCTCTTAACTGATGAACCAAATCTCCAACACTGTTTCCCATACACATTTTTTTTTCCAGTTAAGGTTCATAGTAAATTAATACAGTAGTCTACCTTATCTATGGTTTTACTTGGAAAAAATTATTTCTATTATTTTGAATTATGTGTCTGTATGGATTTATGTGTATGTGAGTCCAGGTGCCTGCAGAAGCCATAGGCATTGGACTGCCTGGAACTGGAGTTACACGCAGTTGTGAGTCATCCAACATGACTTCTGGGAACCTAACTTGGGTCTTATACAAGAGCAGTACAGGGATTTCACTGCTGATCCAACTCTCTAGGCACCATGGATTTTCTAATTTCCAAATTTTCAATTAACAATAGCCTGAGAATACTAAGTAGAAAATTCAAGCCCAATTATGACAGCTCATGCCTGTAATCCTAGCACTTTAGAGAATGAGATTAAGAAAATCATGAATACGCCGGGCGGTGGTGGCGCACCCCTTTAATCCCAGCACTCGGGAGGCAGAGCCAGGCGGATCTCTGTGAGTTCGAGGCCAGCCTGGTCTACAGAGTGAGTTCCAGGAAAGGCGCAAAGCTACACAGAGAAACCCTGTCTCGAAAAACCAAAAAAAAAAAAAAAAAAAAAAAAAGAAAGAAAATCATGAATTCAAGACCAGTCTGGGTTACATAACACAATTATGTCTAAAAATACACTAAAATAGGGCCAGCTAGATAGCACCTGCCTCCAAACCTGACAATCTAGGACCCACATGGCAGAAAGAGAGAAACCACTTTTGTGAGTTGTCCTCTGACCTCCACACATACAAATTAAATCAATATTTTTTAAAGATTTATTTATCTTATGTATATAAGTGCTCTATCTGCATGTACAACTTTATGTCAGAAGAGGGTATCTGATCCTACTATAGATGGTTGTGAGCCACCATGTGGTTGCTGGGAATGGAACTCAGGACCTCTGAAGAGCAGCCAGTACTCTTTAACTGCTTAGCCATCTCTCCAGACCCTAAATAAATATTTTTTTTAAGGTTCAAGAAATAAACAATTCCCTGGCGGTGGTGGTACATGCTTTTAATCCCGCACTTGGGAGGCAGAGGCAGGCCGATCTCTGTGAGTTCCAGGACAGCCAAGACTGTTACACAGAGAAACCCTATTTCAAGAAACCAAAAAAAAAAAGAAATGAAATAAACAATTCATTAGTTTTGTCTGATGTTTCAAAACGTCATGTAATCCTACCTGGGACATCAATCATTACTTTATTCAAAGTGCTCATAAACTATTTGTCTGTTAGTCATTTAGTAGCTCAGTTATCAGATCATCTGTCTTGAATGCAAACTCAGATAATCATTATTTAGTAAAAAAATAAAACATCACAATGCTTATATTGTTTATCTCTCTCATTATATAGCTATGGCTGGCCTGGAACTCACTGTATAGGCCAGGCTGGCCTTGAACACAGAAATTTGCCTGACTGTGTTAGAGATAAAAACATGTCTGAGCTGGGCAGTGGTGGCGCACGCCTTTAATCCCAGCGCTTGGGAGGTGGATCTCTGAGTTCGAGGCCAGCCTGGTCTACAGAGTGGGATCCAGGACAGACACCAAAACTACACAGAGAAACCCAGTCTCGAAAAACAAAAAAATACAGAAAAAACATGTCTGAACTTAATATCTTTTATGACATAACATTTCCCAGAACCTTCATAGGGTAAGTGTAGTACAATAAGACATAGTTATTATAGTACACATCACTTTAACTATTGTACCAGCTACTCTCACTATGCTTTTATCATTAAGTATCATAAGTATAAGAGAAACATAGCATAATAGAGTTTGGTATTGTTTTTTTGAGACTAAGTTTCATTGTATAGCCCTGGCTGTCCTAGAACTCACTCTGTAGACCAGGCTGGCCTCAAACTCACAGAGATACACCTGCCTTTGCCTTCTGAGTGCTGGGATTAAAGGTATGCAACACTAACGCCTGATTTAGTACATTAAACTCTTAGATTAATGCCTCACAATATTTATGCTGCTGTTGGAGATTTGATATTATACTACAAATGCTTGTTAGGTAGATTACTGTATTCTCTTTAAAATCATCTCAGTATTATTTAAAATGACCCAAATTGGAAATAACCTAAGTATTCAATAAGAACTTGGTTAATTTTTTTGAGACAGGACTTCTCTGTGTATCAGCTCTGGCTATCGTGGAATCCAGTGTAGATCATACTGGCCTCGAACTCACAGACATACGCCTGCCTCTGACTCCCAAGTACTGGGATTAAAAGCACGCGGCACTATTGCCCAGTATGAAACTGGCTTATATTTTAAGAGAGTTATTCCGCTGAACATTAAGTGTTAAGAGAAACAGATCACAGTATGCTGCTGTTATTGAAGTAAACATTAAATGTGTACCTGCATCGTTGGCATCATCAAGTTTGGGGATTCCCTTGATTCTGTTATGTTTTACAGCTGAACACTTCTTGTTTAACTGGATTTGGGCCTTAAACTTCACCCAGTTCAGTATGCTTTCAACAATACCACAGCCAATTGCCTTCAAAACAGAAACATTCACATTAGGAAAGATTCAGTCAAACATATAAGTTCCTAGGAAAATAAAATAATTTGAAAGAGAGCTAGGTGTGGTGCCATAAGACTTTGATCCTAGCACTTGGGAGGCAGAGGCAGATGGATTTTTAGTTTCAGACCAGCCATGGCTAACCAGTGAGATCCTATCGGAAAACCAACCAAATATACAAAGCAAAACAAAACTCAAAAAACTGCAACATTTCTAGACTAGGCGAGGTGTGTGTGACATAGCAACCCCTGGATCTTTCGATGTTAGGGTCTTATCCCTGAAGAAGCTGGTTCCTCTGGACTCATTCACTCAATACTTTTTATGGACTTAGGTTGTGCCAGGCACTGAACTACTTGTTGGAGATACCGGGGTTAAAATAAGTCAGGCCTAGGGAGATGGCTCCTTGGTTATAGGAGATTGCTGAGCACTACCTAAGTAAATACCAGATAGGAATGGCAGCCCACTTCTAATCCCAGCCTTGGGGGAAGAGACAGGGATCTCCAGAGCAAACTAGCTAGTGAGGCTAGGCAGCCATATTGCCAGCTCTAAGTTTGATTGAAAGACCCTGCCTCATTCAGTAAGGTGGAAGAGGGATCCAGGATGATTCCTGAGATCAACGTCAGGCTCCACATCCATGCACATCCCTCACACATGTGCCTACACAAACAAAACATGCACACCACATACACATGAAAATACAAACAAAGGGCTGGAGAGATGGCTCAGAGGTTAAGAACACTGCTTGTTCTTCCAAAGGTCCTGAGTTCAATTCCCAGCAACCACAACCATCTGTAATGAGATCTGGTGCCCTCTTCTGGCTTGCAGGGATATGTGCAGACAGAACACTGTATACATAATAAACAAACAAATCTAAAAAGAAAATAAAAACAAAAAAAGAAACCAAACAAATCATATCTGTGCCCCCTCATGTGGCTGAAAGATAACATGGAAGATAGAAACAAAAAATTACAAGTGTGGTTTGGTGGCAGAGGCGCACACCTTTAATCCCAGCACTCAGAGGCAGAGGCAGAGGCAGGTAGGATCTCAGTGAGATTAAGGTCAGCCTGGTCTATGGAGCGAAATCCAGGACAGCCCCGACTACTCAAATTCCCCCTCCCCCAAAAAAAAGAAATTACAAGAGTGATGAGTTATGATTGAGAAGTTTGCTATGTAATAATAATGTAAGTTTAATATTATACTGGAGCTATCTAAGCTGAAAGAGAGAAGAATGTAAAGGCTTTCAACAGACAAGGGAATCTGCATTTTTCCTCAAGAGTGAAACCAGAAATGTCAGGCAAGAGCACTGTGGAGGGGAAGACTGGAAGCAACAGGAAGGTTAAGAAGAAGCTGTCACAGTGATCTGAAGGAGAGAGAACAGTGGGCTAATGAGTTATCAACAGATGTTCCTTACTAGTTCGATTAGAGAGAGGAAATAAGGGAGCTCCTCTTTTTACTTTGTATTCAATCTAGTGGTTGGTTGGTGCTTTTTAAGTAAGGTAAGTTTTATTTGGTGCAGAGTAGAGTTCCACATACTGGGATGAGGTAATAGTTTAAGTGTATGTTTTTAGGAAATACAGACAAGCTGATGGTAAACTAACACCTAGTTAAGACTGATGAACCTGTCAGATCAGGGCTAGGCATGATGGTATACTGCTTAACTCTAGCACTAGTGGGTGCAAGGCAGGAGGATCTGGAGTTAAGAGGCCAGCCTAGGCTACAAAGCTAGACTGTTGTAAAAACAAAAGACAGACTGAAGAGGTCTGAAGAAGTATAGTGCAGCAAGCAATTTTTGTTTCTGCAGAGCTGAGGACAAGGAGAAATAAAATAAGACATTTCTAGTTTAATTTTCATGTAAGTACTCACAGCTTTGATGAATTTTTCACTTAATTGACATGTTGATCCAAAGCTCTTGGCTTGTAAAGTCATGTTTTCTTTTGTCTGAGAGTCAAATGTTGGGTTTTCGATCAAGGCATTTACAAAAATCCACATGTGATTTTTCACCTGTAATAAAGTTGATATAGTCACCAATATGTCTTTAAGCCCCACCCCATCTGAGTGCTAGGGACTGAGCCTAGGACCCTGAACATGTAAAGCAAGCGTTCTACCAGCACCACCCCCAGCCCCTCAGTCTTCTTGCATTAGGAGGAGGAAGTGCAGGGAACTCCGTACGCACCTGGTGTGCTTTCACTGCGACACCACCCTTGTTCTTCTTTTTCACCACGTCCACCAGTTTACTCACAATCTGATCAGCTACATAATCAACATGTCTGCCACCCTAACGAAAAAATACCATTTTAAAACACCTCAGAATTAACCATACTTTAGATAAATGTTTAAATCCATTTTATATAAAAAAATTAATACAACTCTCTCAAAAGTTACCTTAGAAGTAGCAATGCTATTGACAAAGCTAATTTGCTGGAAGCCCTTTTCACTCATTGTTAAGCACACTTCCCACCTTGGATTGACTTGTTCATGCACTACTTTCAGTGCGTTACCGGTTTCATCTAACTTATCCTTCAAGTACATATCCACATAGCTGCGGAACCCTTTCACCTGTATAGGAATTAAAGAGAGTGGTATTAAAATAATGGGAAATTCAAACAAACACATAAAGAGCAACAGTGGAAAATGGAATCACTAACAGACTGTGAGAGGACTGGGGAGATGGTTCAGTGATTAAGAGTGCTTGCTGCTCTTGCAGAGGACCAGCATTCAGATCTCAGCATCCACACAGAGGCTCACAAGGCATCTGATGACCTCCTGTGAACTTGGGTACCAGGCATACAGAGGATGCACATACACATGTGCAAGCAAGACATCATACATAAATGAATACATTTAAAGTTAAATAGAATAAGAGTTGATATTTTTTATTTTAAAACTTTAGCTGATGTGTATGTGAGAAAGGGGCAGAGTAGGGAGAGAGAAATTGGGTATGTACATGCCATGGTATGCACACAGAGATGGAGAACTATCAGGAGTCAGTTCACTCCTATCAATACAGGTTTCTAGAAAACAGAACTGTTGAACCATCTTGCTGATTTTAATTAAAAAAACAAGAAAATACAAGCTGGGCAGTGGTGGTGCACACCTTTAATCCCAGCATTTGGGAGGCAGAGGCAGAGGCAGATGGATCTCTCTGAGTTCAAGGCCAGCCTGGTCTACAGAGTGAGTTCCATGATGGCCAGGGCTACACAGAGAAACCCTATCTCAAAAAACAAAAAGCAAAGCCACCAAAAACCAACCCAAACCAAACCAACAAAAAACAAAACCCAAACAAAAAAAAAAAAAAAAATGAGCCTCGTGTGGTGATGAATGCCTTTAATCCTAGCTTTTGGGAGGCAGAGGAAGCCAGAGCTACATAGTTCTTTCAAAAAACAAAAACAAACAAACCAAAACCAACAAACAAAACAAAGAAAAACAAAAACTGTGAGCTGTCAACATGGCGCAGCAGGTAAAGGCACTTATGGCTAAGCCTCATAACATTGAGTTCAAGCCCTGGGACCCACCTGGTAGAAGACAACTGATTTGTACAAATTGTCCCCTGACCCCCACACACTTGCTGTGACCTGTGGTATATGCTATACACATACACAAAAATAAATATAAAAAACCCTCAATAACTTTGTGTACATATGTGTTTATCCATGAAGACATAACTCTGGAGGCCAGAGGTTGACATCTGGATGTCTGCCTCAATCACTTCTCCAACTTATTTTTGATATAAACTCTCTCACTGAACCTGAAGCTCACCATTTTGGCCAGACCTGAGTGCCAGTGAACTCCTTAGATCCACCGGTCTCTGCACAGCCATGTGGCTCCACGTCTGGCTTTGTATGTGGGCCCTGGGATGCAAACTCAGGTCCTCATGATTACATAGCAAACGCTTTACATACTGAGCTGTCTTCCCAGCCTAGGAGGATTTTTATAAACCACTAAAATGATATTCACTGGAAGGTTGAGAGGATGGTTATTTAAGGAAGAGAGCTGGGCGCACGCCTTTAATCCCAGTGCTCGGGAGGTAGAGCCAGGCAGATCTCTTTGAGTTCAACGCCAGCCTGGTCTACAGAGTGAGTTCCAGGAAAGGCGCAAAGCTACACAGAGAAACCCTGTCTCTGGGGAAAAAAAAAAAAAAAAGAGAGAGAAAAGGGAGAGAACAAAAACATTTAAGGGCTGAAGAGATGTCTCAGCAGTTCAGAGCACCGGTTGCTTTCCAGAGGACCTGGGTTTAATTTCCAGGACCCACTTGGTGGCTCACGCACTCTTCTGGCCTCCACAGGCACTGCGTTCATGTTGTACACCCACATACATTAAAAATTTGAAATACAGCCAGGCAGTGGTGGCGCACGCCTTTAGTTCTAGCACTGGGGAGGCAGAGACAGACAGATCTCTGTGAGTTCAAGGCCAGTCTGGTCTACTGAGTGAGTTCTAAGACAGTCAGGGCTATGTAGAGAAACCCTATCTCAGAAAAAAAGAAAAATAAGTAAGTAAGTAAATAAATAAATAAATGGAATGAGATGATTTTTAAAAAGTGTGCTAGTCAAGTCTCTTTTCAGGAACTTATCTGAGAAATTATAAAAAAATGTGGGTGGAACACAAATTGTGTACTTGACAATGCTCACAAATTCCTTTGAAGCCTTTTTACCCAGAAAAATACTCACTGGCAGTCTATTTCCATTGAGAAAGACTTTGACATCTTTAGTAGAACCAGCAACATCATATGCTCTTCTAACCATCAGTGCAACAATATCTTTGTCCAGGCTTTGCATTTTAAACTTCGATAAATCAGGCTGGAAGGTAATGCATGTATAATCTTCTCCATTAAAGGGCTTGAGTTCCATTTCACCAGCTTTCCCCATGTTATCCATCCATGTCTATGGCAGTGAAGAACAGGAAAGATGAAAAGCCAATCCATTTCATAAACAAATGAGAAGCAAATAATTTAAGTGTCTATATTCTGGAAAATAATTTTATGTAGCTTACAAACTGTTAAATTTAACCAAACATTAATGTCATTATAAATGATTGTACTATAACTTAAAGACACATTACAAGATACCTATTGACTTACCTGTTTGAACATTTTCTTGTATTCTCTACTGGCTGTTTCCACAGTAAATTTGGTGCTGAATATGTTACACAGTTTGGCTCCATAGCCATTGCGACCACCTGGGCAAGTAAATACATAACACTACTTTATTATTCAACTACGATTCCTTTCTTATATTTTATTCACTTTTTGAGTGCTAGAACAGAACTTGGCCTTGCCCATGCCAGGCCAGCAATCCACCACTCAGTTTTCTTTAGTATTTTTGAGGTTTTATTTTTTATATATGGGGGTTTTGCCTGCATGTGCGAAAAAGGGTGTGCGATCTCCTAGGACTACAATCAGAGATAGTTGTGAAACACCATCCAAGTCCTGGGAATTGACCCTGGGTTCTTTGAAGAGCAGCAAATTCTCTTAACTGTGAAGCCATTACTCCAAGTTCCTTAGCTTTCTTAATTGCTGGCAAAACTATTAAATATATGGCTTATTTTGTTTATTAATCAATTTCCTCCTCCTCTCTTTCTTTTTTCTTTGGTTTTGAGATAAGGTTTCTCTGTGTAGCCCTGGCTGTCCTGGAACTTGCTCGGTAGACCAGGTTGGCCTGGAACTCTAAAATTTTTATTATGCTTTACATGTATGAGTGTTTTGCCTACATGAATGTCAGTGCACCACAGGCATGCCTGGTTCCACAGAGGTCAGAAGAGGGTATCAGATCCCCTGGAACTGGAGTTACATGACATATGTGCTCACAACTGAACCTGGGTTTTCTTTGAGAGTAGCCGATTCTCTTAATCACTGAGCTATCCCTCTAGTCCCCTAATCCCATATTTTTAATCTGCACATCACAGACAATTATTTAAAAGATGTTATTTTTATAATTGCTTATTATTATTAAAATTGTTATTTTTCAGCAATAAACATTATTTTCTATCAATACTTTACCTGTTACTTTCTTTTCATCATCGTCATAGTTACTAGAGGTTAAGAGCTGTCCAAATATGAGAGCTGGGACATACATTTTCTCAACTTTGTGTTCAACAACAGGAATTCCTTTTCCATTATTCCATATGCTAATTAAATTATTTTCTCTAAGAAAAGATAGAAAATTTTATTTTACAACAAATTTTAAACTATGCTTAACATTTGAAAATAAAATACATAAGTTTCAATTTCATTGTGACTCTCTACACGTATACCCTCCATAGCTAGCATGGTCAACTTTTTCCACATGCTTAGCTCCTAATATATCTGAAATAGCATCAAGGGGTGGGAAACAGAAACCTTTTCCAACACCTGTGTAGACACTGATAATGCTGAAAAAACATGAAATTTAAAAATACTAGGATAAACAAAAGAAAATGAATTATACTCAATTAAAAGGACAAAATTAGGAAATAATGATACTCTTTCAAGAAGATTATCTGTATATTCCTATTTCCTCTAGTTTTCCCACCCAATAAAACATACTGAAAAACATTAAAAAGGAAAAAATTACCAATAGTAAACAAGCTGCCCTGCTTGCTAACAAAATGTTAGTCACTCTTTTTAAAATTATGTATGTGTGTGTGCTTATTTGCACATGAGTGCAAGTGCCCACATAGCTCAAGAGGCAATGGATTCCCCCCATCCGCAATGTGGGTACTGGCAACCAAACTCAGGTTCTCTAAACTGGTGATCCATCTCTCCAGCTCAGTTACTAGGACTTTTATCTTACTTATTTTGGGGTTAATTCTCAGAAATATATATATAATATACATATATAATATATATATATATATTATATATATATATGTATATGGTACAAATAATAATACTGGTTTAATATTATCTGTATAAAAAAAACCCAAAAAAACAAAAAACAAAAAACAAGAAAAAGACCAGCTAAAACTAGATCAATATCTTTAAAAGATTGTTATTATGTAGTCATCATTAACATATACCCCACAAGAGCCTTAAGCATAGTTTAGGTCAGCACTGATCAGCCTAATTAAAAAAAAAAAAAACGTGAAACAGGCATCCTGACCAACCCACAAAGGAACATGAGCATTTAAAACCAGAAATGTAAACCCAAATTATTCTCTACTACCACCTGCTGGTTTGCTGTTTCAATAGCATCATCAGAAAAGAAACAAAAAAACCAAAAAAAAAAACCTTTTAGATATTTAGACAACTGATCAATTATTGCAAATGCTAGCTGAACTACTGCACTATTTAGGGATTAAGTGTCACGTTTATAAATTATTTTGAAATGGTTCAGAGCAAATATGGAAATTTGTTTTGTTTTGAGACAGGGTCTCACCAATGAATTCTAATTGGTCTGTAACTCACAGAAATCTCTCTGACTCTTCCTGAGTGCTGAGATGAAGGGTGTACGCTATCATACGGCAAAGTGTTTTGTTTTGTGTTTTCTGTAGTACTGGGGCTCAAACCATGGACTGTACATATGCTATCACCAAGCTACACTCTCAGCCTTTTTTAATTTAAAACTTTTATTTGGGACATGGTCTCAGTACATGCCTCAGCCTCCCAAGCAGCGAGGATTATAGGCCTATACCACCAGGCCCAGCAAGAAAACTGTTGACGACACTGGGTATGGGTGGTGCTCACCTTTAATCCCAGCACTTGGGAGGCAGAGGCAGGCAGATCTCTGAGTCTGGCCAGCACATTGAGGTTACATAGCAAGTTCCACCTTAGCCAGAGCTACACAGTGAGACCCTGTCTACAAACAAAGAAAAAAACAACAGGAAACAAACAAAACTACTGATAATTGTTAGTTTTAATTGTTGAGTACCCACAGGCTGTTCATTTTAGAATCCTGTCTTTCTGTACTTTTGCAAACCTTATTTTATTTTTTTCCAGACAGGGTTTCTCTGTGTAGCCTTAGCTTTCCTGGAACTCACTTTGTAGAGCAGGATGTGCCTGCCTCTGCCTCCCAAATGTGCTGAGATTAGAGGTGTGATGAGCCACCAAGCCCAGCAGGAACCTTAATTTAAAAAAAGCTATCTTCACTAGTAATCAAAGCAAATACAAATAATCTGAACAAACAAAAAGCGCACACTTACGGATCAATTGTGACTCTAATACAGGACATTTTGGGGTCCCTTTGTTTGTTGTCTGCAGCATTAACTGTAAGAAAATGAAATGCACACTTAGAAGACATTAAAGTGATTTAAAACACACTAGCTCTACAATATAGAAAAGTAAATTCACAAGTAACAAAAGAATAACAAGGCGTTAGTTTCTATAATTTTTCTTGAGACAGACTCACATGTATTCCATGCTGACTTTGACTTGCTATGTAGTTAAGAAGAGTCTTGAACTTTTGATTTTACCGCATCTACCTCCCCAGTGCTAGAATTACCACCTCACTGTTTTACTATGAAAGTTATATATTTATTTGTATTTTATGTGCATTGGTGTTTTGCCTGAATGTATGTTTGTGTGAGGGTGTCAGATCTTGGAGTTACAGACAGTTGTGGGCTGCCATGTGGGTGCTGGGAATCGAACCCAGATCCTCTAGAAAAGCAGACAGTGCTCTTAACTGATGAGCTATCTCTCCAGCCCCCTATTACAGCAGTTTTTGTTCATATTATTGTTTCCAGAGAAAAACTTAATTTTCTAGACTTTATAAGACTTCACTTTTTTTTTTGAGGCAGGATCTAGCTGTCCTAGAACTCACTATGTAGACCAAGTTTACCTCAAATTCAGAGATCTGCCCACCTCTACCTCTAAGTGCTGGGATTAAAGGAGTGAGCTACTACATCCAGCCTGACTGCCTCACTCTTGACAACTAATTACTTAAAATAAGAGGAGTTATGTCTACAGAGGGTTTCGAATGAATGATTCTTAAGAACTTGACCAGTACACCTTTTTATAAAAATATTTACTTACCTAGAATTTCATCAAAGATTTTATACAAACCAGGAACAAAAGTTACTTCCCTATAGTTAATGCCAACGTCTTCATCATAAACCCACATTTGCTAAAAACAAAACAAAAAAGCAAAATTATTTTTATTTATTTATTGTTTTGTCACTAATCATCTAGTCTTTCTTTTCTTTTTCCCTTTTTTTTTGAGTCTCACTATGTAGCACTGGGTGGCCAAAAACTGGTTACGTAGACCAGGCTGGCCTCGAACTCAGAGGAGATCCACCTGCTTCTGCCTCTTGAGTGCTGAGATTAAAGGCAGGCACCAACATATCTGGGAGTAGTCTTCTTGAATAAAGGTTGAAATATGTGTGTGTGTGTGTGTGTGTGTGTGTGTGTGTGTGTTACCTTATGTGCACAAATAATAGGTCAGTTCCAGTGACAGTAAGTTACGTACAAACATTAACCTGAAAAAGTCTGTCATCCAACAACAGCTTGGTTTTACCTGGGTGACTAATTCCACAGAGCCAATGTAGGTATCCGGGCGGAGCAGTATATGCTCCAGTTGTGTTTTTTTCTGATAGATTCTTTCAATAGACATTCTTTTCTTGGCATCTTCATTTTTCTTTTTGTTCATTTGCATATTTTCATTTACAGGCTAGTCATTGGGGGAAGAAAAAGAAAACTGATTTTCAACCACAACTTTATCCGAAATGATCAACAAAAATATCTACGAGAATGATAAACTCAATACGCTATACCACAGTTTGACATCTGTTTGTAGGTGCTGGTGAATTTACACAGTTTTGAACAAGCAGTTCCACTAAAATCCTTGTAACTAGGTTCTAAGGTGTGTGTTGTGTGTGTGGTGCCAGGCAAATGCTCTGACCTCTGAGAAAAATTCCCAGACCTTTTTTGTTTGTTTATTTGTTTTTCCTGTTGCTGACTTTAACAGAGGGTCCCCTTAAGGAGCTTAATCCATCCTCCTGCCTCAGTCTCGGGGGCAGCTGCCATTGCAGTCCTGTCCCACTAGGTCAGGCTACCGGGGTCCGTCTAAACAGGTATTTCACCACGTCTAACAAATATGGAAATTTCCGCCTTGAACAATATCTTTATGTGAAAAATTTCTTTCACCTCATGGGCACATACTTCCTGATTGCCCACATAGCCTCGGGGAGATAACAGTCGGTGCTATTCAGCCGGGATGCTAACTAAGCAATGCAAACCCCGGGCCACACACTGTCACACCCAGCCACTCGGTCGGCCCGCTCCTCCGGGGGGACTGTCAGGCTCTGCACCCCCCGAGGTGACAGTCATCCACACCAACCAGAGGGCAGAGAAGAAAAGAGGGCCCCTGGATTCAATGACACGCCGCCTGGAAGTCCCCCGGGGGCCACTGGACTACAGACCTATCACGGGGCGCGTGGGAGCTGCCCCCCACGAACCACAAAAACGCACGACCCGCCGGAAGTCAGTTTGGACGGTGTCGGGTCGTCAGGAACTGCGCCCCGTCCACGAGCCCCCAAGGCCTAGGAGACGGGGTTGACGGGATCCCAGCCGGTCGCCGGCCAGCCCGCAGCCCCGGAGCCTCAACCCTCACCGGCTGCCACGGACGACGCGGAGACCGGCGTCCAGGCTCTCCCACCCGGGACCCCGCCCCCCGCGAGCTGTACCTGCAGCGGTGACAACTCCATGGTGACGGTCCTGAACCGGGCGCGAGAATCCCGAAAGCGACTGTAACCAGTGGGAAACGGGAGGGCACCCGCGACCAGGACGCTCCGCCACAGACGCGCGTCGGTTAGGACAGCCTTCCTAAGTTTCTTTCGAACCTTCGCCTAGCCCGCCCAAATCAGAGGAGCCTATCACCGAACCGCTCTCATTAGCTCTGTTTAGAGGAGCCAATCATAGACGGTCTTTTATTCACACCCATTGAACAGGCGGCCTGTTCGAATGAACCAATCAGGTGAGGGAGGCGGGAGCATCTTCAAAATAGACCAATAGTAGTTGTAGTGGAGACTGACAGGAAACCTGACCAATGAGAAAGGCCGTGTGCTCCGAGAGGACTGCTCCTCAGAGCTCTGAGGAGAGAAGGCTCTTGGGCTGTACAAAGCGGTTTCCTCAGCTCTCCGGCTGAGTAAAACGATGTAGAAAAGGCTATTCATTCTTTATCTCAGATTCGTTGAAATTACAGAAATTCTCCCTTAGTCCTTATGTAGGCGGCGAGAGGAATGAGAATTATCCCCACCCCCAGAAAATAGCACCAGTTGGGTTAAGGCAGCGGTTCTCAATCTGCGGGTCTCGACCCCTTTCGTTTACATTACGATTCATAAACAGTAGCAAAGTTACAGTTACGAGGTAACAACGCAACCATTTTGTGGTTGGGGATGACCACACATGAGGAACTGTATCCAAGGGGCGCAGCATCAGGAAGGTTGAGACCCACTGGGTTAAGGAAACCGTTTCCGGTGACAGCCCCACCTCCCCTTCAATTTATTTTTCAATGAAAAGAAAGTTCTTCCGCTGTGGTCTGAGGCGTCTCTACATGGAAGGGTGTAGAGACGCCGTGCAAAACCTCTGGCAGCATTAGCATCCTCTTGTAGAAGTTAAAATTTTAGTATTAATTTTTCTTTTTGAGACAGGGTTTCCCTGTGTAGCCCTGGCTGTCCTGGCTCTGTAGACCAGGTTGGCCTCGAACTCCGAGAGATCCACCTGCCTCTGCCTCCCGGGTGCTGGGATTAAAGGCGTGCGCCACCACGGCCTCCGCCACTGCCACCTCCTTATGTATTATTAGGTATTTCATGTCTATGAGTGCTCTGTCTGCATGTATGCCTGCACACCCGAAGAGGGCATCAGATCCCATTATAGGGAGGCGTGGGATAGACACCATGCGGTTGCTGGGAATTGAGTCAAGACCTCTGAAGAGCAGCCAGTACTAGGTTTTTGTTTTTGTTTTCAATTTAACTATTTAAATTTTGAGACAAGGTTTCTCTGTGCAACCGCCCTGGCTGTCCTGGAACTCACACTCACGGAGATCCACCTGTCTCTGCCTCCCTAGTGCTGGGATTAAGGGCGTGTGCCACCGCTGCCTGGCCCTTAGTGTTCGATTTTTACAGGCAGCTGTAGAGAGACCGAAAGCGGAAAGAGAGACTTGGTCTGACGGTACTCAGAAACCATGTTTATTCACGATGAGGGAGCATCTGGGAATGACGGGACCTGAAGGCATCGCACACAAAGTGAATTCCAGGTCTCTGCTAGATGCTAGTTCTTGGAGGACAGGAGCTGGGACTGAGTGATGTGAGGGAGGAGGCTACCATCCCTAAAATGTGCTGATGGAGCTCCTCTAGCCGGGTGGTAAGGGCACACGCCTTTAATCCCAGCACTCAAGAGGCAGCGGCAGGTGGATCTCTGTGAGTTCGAGGCCAACCTGGTCTACAAAGAGAGTTCCAAGACAGCCAGGGCTGTTACACAGAGAAATCCTGCCGAGAGAGAGACAGAGAGAGACAGAGAGAGACAGAGAGAGACAGAGAGAGACAGAGAGAGACAGAGAGAGACAGAGAGAGACAGAGAGAGACAGAGAGAGACAGAGAATCCTGCTCCTATGGTGAGGAATCACAGATAAGATGTTCAGCGCATGACCTAGAAAAGACCATTGCTTGAAGTGCTTCTTACCACTACCCCCACCTCCCCACCCCCCCTCACACACATACCCCCACAACCACCCCCACTCCACCCCCACCCCGGCCTTTCAGGACTGGCTTCCCTGTCCATTCTACAAAACTGCCTTAACATTCCTGTCTCTAGGGAGTCCCCTCTGTCGGTCTTTTTAGATGGAAGCTAGATTCTCTTAGAGTGTATTTGCATACGCATAAGCACTTCTTTAATAAGACATCTGGCTGTTTTCTCCTGGGGCTGTGTTGTTTCTGTTTCTCTCCAGAGCAGCAGCAAGAGGTTAAGGAAGTCCTGAAGGCTCCCTGTCTCCATCTTCAGTATGGGGGCACTCCTGGAGAGGAAGCATCATTTCTTCCCTGTAGTGGACTGATGGAGTGGGGATTCTGGATCTCTCTGTCTCTCTCTCTGTATCTGCCCTACCCCCCCCGCCCCCCCCCCCCCCATTTACTGCAAATAACAGCTAAGTATTCTTCTGGAGTAGACCAGGAAATCCCCAGGGCTCCCACAGAGTTCAGCCCCTGGGTGGCTTGTGGCTAAGGGAGGTAGAGGACCACATACCAGGGAGAAGAGTAAAGGAAGTTCAGAAGTTCCCAGGAAGTGACTCCGGATCATTAGTCCTCAAATCTACTGAGAAGTTCCCTTTGGCAGTATGGACACTCAATTAAATATCTAGAAATTATGAATGAAAGCCCACAGCGGTGCTGAGTTGCACAGTTTTTTGTTTGTGATTAGATTATTAGTGAAATACCTGTAGAGAGATGGAAAGCAGAGAGAGCCTTGGTTTGACCTTGGGTAGGACCATGTTTATTCCCAGCCACAGGGAGGGGTACCTTTGTCACCTACATGTGAGGATGGCCAAAATGCCTCCTGAGGAAGATAGGATGCAGATGTGGCCCCTTAGGGGGAAGAAATGACTTCTGTAGTCCACAAGGGAATCTGGGAAGGGTAGTTTCCAGCAGGAAACATCCTAACTCTGAAAGGATATAAAAATGCAGGGCAGAGGCATTATAGCTGTTTTCTGCTGAGGAGGATCTTTGTTAGAGTGCGTAGCTCTGAATCCAGGGGTTGGGGGTGGGATGGGGGCGCTCTGGTCACGTAGCAGGGGTAGAGTCTTAACTATGTATGGGTCAGGTGGTCGCTGTCCTGTATTCCTGGAGATAGTGAAAAAATAATTATTAGAGGGCTGTATGATTTGGTTACAGAGTAAAAACTGAGAGATTTTGGGAAGAAAGACTTGAGGAGATGGAGGAGCGGCAGCGGCAGCAATGGAGCAGGCTGGTGATTCAGGGTGACAGTGACTGGTCCCATTGTCAGGACTGCTGCACTGAAATGAGCCAGCAGAAGTAGCAGCGAGCTGCAGAGCATCAAAGGAGAAAACAGGGCGGTGGGCACGCCTTTAATCCCAGCACTCGGGAGGCAGAGGCAAGCAGATCTCTGTGAGTTTGAGGCCAGCCTGGTCTACAGAGTGAGATCCAGGACAGGCACCAAAACTACGCAGAGAAACCTTGTCTTGAAAAACCAAAAAAAAAAAAAAAAAAAAAAAAAAGGAGAAAACAGAAGTAATGCGAAGAACTGCAGGGTGGAAGGGATGCAGGTCTCTCCACAGCATACCTAAGAAGATTTTTTGCAGATGTATCAGGAACAAGATGTTGGGGGGGGGTGCTATTGGGAGAGCTATTGGAACATTTTGTTTGGGTATAGGGTGAAGTTCAGCAAGCAAAACATTTAAAAGACAGGGTAAGGGGGCTGGAGAGATGGCTCAACAGTTAAGAGCACTGACTGCTCTTCCAGAGGACCTGGGTTCAATTCCCAGCACCCACATGGCAGCCTCCAGCTGTTTGTAATTCCTGTTCCAGGGGATCCGATGCCCTCACACAGGCACGCATGCAGGAAAAACACCAATGCACATAAAATAGAAATAAATAAATGATTTGCCAGGTGGTGGTGGCACATGCTTTTAATCCAGTACTCGGGAGGCAGAGGCAGGCAGATCTCTGTGAGTTCAAGGCCAGGCTGGTTTGCAAAGTGAGTTCCAGGACAGCCAGGGCTGTTATACAGAGAAACCCTGTCTTGAAAAAACAAAAAACAAAAACAAACAAACAAAAAAAGACAGTTAAAATCAATATCCAAGGAATGAATCTGAACAGAAAGTGTCTAAGTGACATTACTTGGTTCCAAGTATGATGAGCTTTATATATTTGTTTCAAATGTTAACAATACCAGTTCAACAATTTATTGAACAAAACCAGACAGAGTATTTGAAGTGAAACACAATTTTTGGTTAGAAACAATTTGATAGGGCAAAATTTTTAAAATTGGGACTATTGCCTTAAATGACCATATCTAATATTTGAAAACAGAACAATACATATTTTTGTTAACATCAAATTATTATACCTATATTCCAAGATTATAGAGTAGATATATTTTATATTGTCAGACTGTGTGAAGAGACATTTTAATTTTAAATTGAATTACCTAAAAAAGAAATGATTTTCAATATCCAAATTAAAAATACTCCCAGAGACAGTGACTGTCTTGCTCTCTCCTCATTAGGCACTTCTCTCGAACTCTTTAGAACATCCTGAGTTATTACCTGAGGCAGTGACTCATGTCAAGAGTAAATGATTCATTTTGCAAAGTATACACTGAACTGAACCAGAACTTTTTCTAAAATTAACCCTATTAACAGAACCTTTAAAAAATCCCTACCTTTTCATTCCATACACTCAACCAAGAGATTGAAAGCCGTCAGTCATGCCAAATTTGTAATGAGTATTCTTGGTTGTGAGCCTAGCCCTTAACAGTTGAGCCATCTCTCCTGGAACAAATATTTACATGTAATATAGACTGAATTAATAAAGAAGGCTAGAGCCATTTCTTTAGTCCTTTTGTCGATGGACAAATCTCTAGGTCACCACATACTGACAGAGGTAGGCATATTCCTTAATATTCAACTTCAAGACAGACTGTTTGTTTAGACGCATAATTTGTAAAACAGTATAACTATATTAAATGAGCCTCTGTCTCCCCAGTGCTGAGATTAAAGGTGTGCATCAGCATATCCAGCCACTTTTATTACTGTTTAACAGGATATCATGGGGGTTCAGGTCTGCCTTTGAACTCCTGAAGTAGTGGAGGATGACCTTGAACTTCTGGTTCTCCTACTTCCACCTCTGGAGTGCTGGGTTTATAGGCTAGCTCCACCCCAGCCTTTTCCCTCTTGATCATGAAAGGAGGGAAGCCGCAGGAGCTGAAAGGTGGGCATGTTCCAGATACAGAGGAGTGTTAGCTGGAATAGGTCCTCCCCTCATTTGAGGAGAAACTACAGATGTTTTTGAAAGCAGGCTGTCCTGAAGCCTAGCCATTGTACCTTTTCAGAAGCCCTTTTCTCTCACACTGTGCTTGCTTCTAGGTTTGCCTGGCTAAGAGCCAGATGTGGAGAGGTGGAGAGCCTGGAAGAAGAGTTCCCATTGGCTAGTGGATGTCAGGGAAGAGTAAGAACTGTTGTGAGAAAACACCATGACCAAAGGCTTGGAGAGGAAAGAGTTTGTTTCATTTTACAATTCTCAGGTCACACTCTATGATGGAGAGAACTCAAGGAACGAACTCAAGGCAGGAACCTGGAGGCAGGAACTAAAGCCGAGGCTATAGAAGAACACTGCTTTGGGGCTTGCTCCCCCTGGCTTGTTCATTTCTCTCTTACATACCCAGGACCAGTTGCCTAGGGATGGCACTGCCCACAGTGGGCTGGTCCCTTTCACATCAATCATCAACCAAGAAAGTGCCCCCACAGCCTTGCCTATATATAGACCAGTCTTAGGGAGGTATTTTCTCAATCGAAGTTCCCCTTCTCAGATGACCCTAGCTTGTGTCAAACTGGCAAAACAAGAACCAAACCACCAACCAGGACACAGCAAGATCAGAATACCAGGTAGTTGATCCTGTGGCTCTGACTTTGGACTCCAAGTTCAAGGTCTTATTTGAGGAAGAGAATCCCTGGAGCTACAGAGCTACAGACTCCAGTACATTGCCCTCAGACAGTTCTTAATACAACTGGGAGGAGTCCTAGATATATATGGCTTTGAGACCTGCCTCAGCTCTCCAGTTATTACCTCGTTCCATCCTCTGATGAACGAATGAAGAGAGAAGGAGACTTGATTGGGATCTTTGGCTTCATATCTGTCTTCCATCTCTTCAAATTTTTCCTTTCATGATGTCTCTCCATTTTTCTGTGCCTTCCTGTCTCTCTGTAATATCCTATGATTTTTTTTGTATGTGTTGTATTTGTAGTATATTCATGTGAGTGTACAAATATACATGTACCTGTGTGTCCATACATGGAAGTCAGAGCAGGGCATAAGGTGTCTTCCTCGTTGCTCTCTGGCTTGAGACAGGGGGTCTCTTACTAAACAGGAAGCTTATCATTTTGGTTATGGTGGCTTACCGGTGAGCTTTCTCTGCCCTTCAGTACTGGCATTATAGGCATAAGCAGCCATGTCCAGCTTTTTATCGGGTGCTGGGGATTTGAACTCAGGTCTTCATGCTTGCAGAGCAAGAATGCCTACCTACTGAGCCATCTTTCCAGCCCCTGTTTAAACCCTCTGTCCTTCAGCCTTTCCCTTGCTAATACTCTCTTCCCTTCTGTCCTTCTACTCTACACCATCATCAAATCTTTGAGTAAATCCACTCATAGTAATGATGTATCAGTTTATAACCCACTTTTTTCTATCTATAGCCATTAGTGTACATAGATGCCTGCCTCCTTTAATGTTTCTTTTTTTCATTTAAAATTTTGAAAATTTATTTATTTTTAGTTTATGTTCATGAGTGTTTGCCTGCATGTGTCTATGCGTACCATATGCATGCAGTGCCTGAGGAGGCCAGAATGGGATGTTGGATCCCCTGGAAGTGGAGTTACAAGCAGTTGTGAGCCATCATGTGGGTGCTGGTAATCAAACCTGGGCCCTCTGCCAGAGCAGCGGTGTTCTTAACACTGAGCCATCTCTCCAGCCCCCATCTGGTCCTTCTTAGCAGTCTTACAGAGTGAATTCAGGACCAGAATCATTGCTTTACAGACGTCAAAACTCAGGTCAATCTTACTGAAGAGGGAAGCTCACAGGGCCCAGCTGATAAAGACAGAGCTGGCCTCGAACCCTGGGCTCTGACAGCAGGAAACCGGGGCTCTCAATCTCACAGCTGTTGCATACAAATCCCGGAGCAGAGATCTTCTCCACTGTTGGCCTACTGGGTTTCCGCTACCACAGGGCCCAGTTTTCTGATGCTCTTATGTCATCATGACTAGGGAGGATAAGAATCTGACTCAACAGGTCTGGAGGTTTGCTACTGTGGAAACAACAGTGGGCTGAGGGAGTGAGGCCAGGCTTCGGGGGTGAAGATGGGAGCTATGTGATTAGGGGATTCAGGTACTATAGCCTTGTTTCTGGGGCCACATAGTCCTGCCCCTCTGCCCTGAACTCTCCAGTTCCCATCTGTCAGTCATCTTTCAGAGTGTTCCTCCTTCTGGTAGGCCAAGGACAAGACTGTAGCAGAAGAGATTCCTGGAGAGGGAAGTGGGAAAGGTCCTGGGGCTTCCCCCTGAGACCCTGCCTGCCTTCCCACAGCCGGGGTCAGATCCTGGCTCCAGGGCTGTGTCTTCAGCACCCTGACTGAGAATACCAGAACTGTCAGGGTGCCTCCACAGCTGGCTCATTGGAAAGACACATCCGCCTTGGACACAGGGACCTTGGCACTGCAACTAGAGGGACAGGGGCTTCGCACTAGCAGCATCGACCAATGATGGGAGGAGATGCTGCTGGGTTTGAGAAAAACCCAGGATTATTGTGATACCTCTGTGTGTGTGTGTGTGTGTGTGTGTGTGTGTGTGTGTGTGTGTACACATAAGCAGGTAGTGTTGAAGGCTGGGTTGTCTCACAAATAGTTTTAAATCGCATTTAGTCTCATATGACCTTAGGCCAATCTTTTAACTGCCTGGAACTCCATCTATATCATGGGTTTATAGGGTTACCATGGTAACTAATGATCACAATGGCTAATGTACTGACACCAACCCTGCCAGACATAGTGTTAAGTGAGCATCATCCCTGCAGTTTTGCCCAGTCCTCTCAGGCAGGGCTGACGTTATCCCTCAATTACAACCGAGAGCATTTGAGGATAAAGAGAAGATATCACTTTGCCAAATCTCAGAGCTAATTAATAGCAAATCCAGGAATCACTTTAGGCAATTTGGCTTCCAACTCACTTGGCTGGTCGTTGTTAATAATACTCACTGGACACTTACTATGTGTTGGGTACCATTTTGAGCATTTTATATATTTTTTTAACTTAATCATTATAACCACCCTATGTAACATTCATTTCTTATGAAAGATGAGGATACTGAGGAACAGGCTAACGTCTGGACTCTATTGGCAGGAGTAAAGCCCACTCAGGCTGATTTAAATGTCAGTACTAAGCCAGGTAGTGGTGGCACATGTCTTTAATCCCAGCACTCGGGAGGCAGAGGCAGGCGGATCTCTGTGAGTTCGAGGACAGCCTGGTCTACAGGGTGAGTTCCAGGACAGGAACCAAAACTACACAGAGAAACCCTGTCTTGAAGACTTAATTTTCCAAAACACTTTATTTGTTTATGTGTGTATGTGTGTGTTGGACTCTGTTCTCTTCCTATCCCCAGGTGGGTTTGGGTATTGAACTCAGGTCCTCATGCTTGGCAGCAAGCGTCTTTACCTGCTGAGCTGTCTCATTAGCCTCCCCCACTTTTTTAAAATGACGTTCAGGGTTTGGGGAGATGGTTCAGTGAGTAAATTACCTGGAGTACAGGCAAGAGGACACAGGTTAGGATACTCCAGCACCCACATAAGAGCTGGGTGTGGTCACCTGCATCTCTAACCCTAGGTGGGGTGGAGAGTGGGGCTGGCACTTTAAACAAGCCGGGTTAGCCATCAGTGAGCACAAGGTTCAGTGAGAGACCCTGTCTCAAAGGATAGGGTGGGGAGTGATGGTGGTCTAATGCCAGCCTCTGCTTTCACACACGCTTGTACAACACCATCTTCCTAGCAAGTGTGTGTGTGTGTGTGTGTGTGTGTGTGTGTGACACTCAATCACAATTGCAGTCACAAACGCACATATACTACACCCTATATACACCAAAACATTAAAGTATAGCCTTGTCAACTTACGCAGATCTGTGTCTGTGAGACTTGGGATTTGAGGACCTTAAAGAATGGGCAGACTGCTGGGCGGCGGTGCGCATGCCTTTAATCCCAGCACTCGGGAGGTAGAGCCAGGCAGATCTCTGTGAGTTCAAGGCCAGGCTGGTCTACAGAGCAATATCCAGGACAGGCATCAAAACTACACAGAGAAACCCTGTCTGGGGGCGGGGGGGGAGAATGGGCAGACTACAGTATAAGGCTATAGACAGTTTTACTTCAGTTTCAGTGTATATTTATACAGGAATGTAACAAAGAAAGCCGTGATCCAAGGAAGGTGGAGTTCAGAAAAACATGTAAGTAAGTGCCAGTAAACACATACTAAATACTAACAGAGCAGCCCTTTCCCAGAACTCTCTCAGGACAGATCAGTTTAAACACAATTGCCTGGCACGTACTAGAGATCAGATCTGGGAAAGCGTGGAAGAAGGCAGAGGGCCACGTCCAGACTCAGGGCACACTGAAGACAGCTCCGCATTGGGTCCTATAGCTGTGTTCTGACATCCAACAAGAACAAACATGTCTTATGAATTGAATCTAAGTGTCTGTCCCAGGAGGCACGAAATCACATCCGAGAACAATCCAGGGAACAAAATGCACCTGAGGTAAAAGGCCCTCTGCTTTTTTTTCTGGAGACTCTCTCACAGTTCCCCAAGACGTTGTTCGCCATGCGTCCTTCCTTTGACCATGATCTGACAAAGCATACGTACAGAGAAGTGCAGAAATGAAAAGTATTAGCTCAGTGAATACTCACATAATGGGTGTATGCACCAGATAAATAAGTAATAATTGTTACTCATAGTCCATAAGTTTGTCTTCATTCTTCTTCCTGAAGGTAATTTTTATCATTGTTAAAACTTTAATTTTTTTTTGTTTTTTTGTTTTTGTTTGTTTGTTTGTTTTTCGAGACAGGGTTTCTCTGTGTAGCTTTGCACTTTTCCTGGAACTTGCTTTGTAGACCAGGCTGGCCAGAGATCCGCCTAGCTCTGCCTCCTGAGTGCTGGGATTAAAGGCATGTGCCACCACCGCCCAGCAAAACTTTAAAATTTAATTTTATGTGTATGGGTGTTTTGCCTGCGTATATGTCTGTGGAGGTCAGAGAACAAATTGTGGGAGTTCATTCTCTCCTTCCACTGTGAATTCTAGGGGTCAAATTCCGGTGTCAGGATTACATGACATGTGCATCTTCCTGCCGAGGCAGCTCATCAACTCATTAGTGACTATATATATATTGGTTTTTCATATATATATATATATATATATATATATATATATATATATATATATATATATTTTTTTTTTTTTTTGTTTTTCGAGACAGGGTTTCTCTGTGTAGCTTTGCGCCTTTCCTGGGACTCACTTGGTAGCCCAGGCTGGCCTCGAACTCACAGAGATCCGCCTGGCTCTGCCTCCCGAGTGCTGGGATTAAAGGCATGCGCCACCACCGCCCAGCATGACTATATTTTTTAAAGCTTGAAATGTATGAGTGTTTCGCCTACGTATGTGTCTGTGTGCCACATGTGTGCCTGGTTTTCTGGAAGCCAGAAGAAGATGTAGGATCCCCTAGAACTGGAGTTACTAACAGTGTTGAGCTACCATATGGGGACTAGAGACTGAAACCAGGACCTCAGGAAGAGCAGCCAGTGTTCTGAACCCCTGAGCATCTCTCCTGTACCAGGAGTGACTGTTTCAAACAGTGCCTCGTGAACACACTTGAACACACACGTTTGTGTTGGGAGTGTACATCTGGGGTGGAAGTATGGATTGCTTCCGGGTAGATGTACACATCTGTCTCTTTACTGGCAATGTGAGAGTCCCTTTACTCTACAACCTGGTATTGTCAGTGTTTAAAGTTTGTGCCATTTTTGTCGATATGTAGCTCTTGACAGGGACTGAGGTCTGCAAAGTGAGCAAACTCCTAGGGCAGGTGAGGAAGAGAAGTCACACAGCTGTGGGATAAGAGTACAGGGGCCGGGCGGTGGTGGTGCACGCCGTTAATCCCAGGACTTGGGAGGCAGAGCCAGGAGGATCTCTGTGAGTTCGAGGCCAGCCTGGGCTACCAAGTGAGTTCCAGGAAAAGGTGCAAAGCTACACAGAGAAACCCTGTCTCAAAAAACCAAAAAAACAAAAAACAAAAAAACAACAACAACAACAACAAAAAGAATACAGGGGTATGTATAGGTAGGTGTTGTTGGGGTCTCTGTATCTCACCCCTACTCTCTGGGGTTTGCTGAGTCCAAAGACCCTCTGTGAAGTCTCTCTAAGCTCGGAGCCCCTTTGGGTTCTCTCTTGACTTGGAGGTCCCTTAGTAGAGTTTCTTTAGTGGGTAGGTAGCGCTTTGTTCCCTAGAGTTGGAGGGCTAGAAGGCAGGACCTAGAAGCCCTTGAGTGTGTGGAGGAGAAAGGACAGGGTTTCCATTTCGAGTCTGGGCTTCTGCCCTTTCTGGCAAGCAGATGCCCTTCTCTAGACACAATGGGTATCAGGGAAGACAAGGCAATTGCTTTCTCTACCTGGCTCTGTCTGCCTAGAGTATCTGTGTAGAATCTTCTAGGTTGCTCTTTCTTCTCTCTCTCCCACCCCACCTTGGGACCTGAACCTGTGGTGGCAGGTCTGGTACAGAGGCGGGAGTGTGCACAGAAAGTTGATATGTTACACACAGACCTTGCTGGGTCATCTGCTATCTGTGTGCCCTTGGGTGAGAATTCTGGGTGGTGACAGAGTTCTCAATGAGTCCAACACTGTTCACTTGACTTGTCTTCTGTATAGGCTTCAGCCAAGAGAAAGAGGTTTCATTGGTTCCTAATGGTCCTGAGACAATGAAGACTCTGCAGGGTTGGGAGCCAATGTCAGAAGGGTGCTCTGTACTTTGCCAAAGAACTCCAAAATTCTGTCATATGGTGATGATGGTACACATACCTTTAATCTCAGCACCAAGGGAGGCAGAGGCAGCTGCACCTCTGAGTTCAAGGCCAGCCTGGTATAGAGTGAGTTCCAGGACAGTCAGGGCTGTACAGAGAAACTCTGTCTCGAGAAAAAAAAAAAAAAAAAACAAAAAAAAAAAAAACCACCAAACACTCCAGAATTCTAATGTTCTGAGATTGCCAGAAGAGGACAGGGCTTCATAAGGCAATTTGTTCTCCCAATCCATGGTACAAATGGTAAAAACTGAAGTGAGGAGAAGGAAGTGGTCACGAAGCTGGTAAGCAGCTGAACTGGCTGGTCTGGAGCTAGGAAACAGGATGTTGGCCAGCCCAAGTGCATATGGACTCCCCTCTTCCCACCTCTTTCCCTGCCTGGAGCCTCAGCCTGTCCTGAGGGAAGAGCCTAGGCTCTGGAGATGGGCTGGACAAGAGTTCTCTTTGTATTGTGGGGTTTTTCTGGAGATCCTGCAAGTATGGAACCCTGGTGGGCAGGAAGAAGGCTGTCCTGATATGCTATTGCTTGGCCCACACGTCGGGTAACTGTGGGGCTGCCCTATCAGTACTTAGATGTCAGTGGATATGAAGGATTAGTGTAGACTCAGTGAAGTCCAAGGCAGTCAGAAGTGGGCTGGAAAGCAAAGTTATAAGGAGGCCTGGAACATGATCCCACACCAATGCCACCTCTACCTAACCTCCGTGCTCAGCTTGAACTCTGCCCTTGATGTTCATGTAGAATGTTTCTGACAGCTGCAAAGTATAGGAGTTAATTGTGCAGAGGACTCTTAATACCAGGGTTGTGGGTTTGTGCCCCACGTTGGGTGCCATTGGTAGCTAGAGTTTTCCTGGTCCTGCCTGGCCCAGAGTCAGGACAAATCTCTCTCACCCGCCAGTCCCCCAGTCACTCAGACCCAATCGAGTAAACACACAGAGACTGATATTGCTTACAAACTGTGTGGCTATGGCAGGCTTCTTGCTAACTGTTCTTACATCTTAAATTAATCCATTTCTATTAATCTATAAGTTGCCACGTGACTCGTGGCTTACCGGTATCTTAAGATCTGCTTCTCATCGTGGTGGCTGGCAGCGTCTCTCTGCCTCAGCCTTCCACTTCCCAGAATTCTCTTCTCTCCTTGTCCCACCTATAATTCCTGCCTAGCTACTGGCCAATCAGTGTTTTATTTATTAACCAATCAGAGCAACACATTTAACATACAGAACATCAAAGTATACAGCAAAGTATAGGAGTTAATTGTGCAGACTGGAAAGAGACAGCTTAGGTTCACATCTTTGTCTCTCTGCTTGCTATGTGACTTTGAGTAAGTTGCATAATCCCTATGTGCCTCACTTTTCCTATCTTAAAAAGACAACACTGATAATGCCTCTTCCATGATGCTTGTGTGGCACGGTCAGTAGTAGTTAAAGGCTAATCCTCATAATTATATATTTTGTCCACTCCATCAGACAAGATGCCCCCTAGGGCAAGCTTATCAGATTGGGTGTTCCCTGAGAACAGAATTTTTTTTTTTTTTTTTTTTTTGAGACAGGGTCTCACTGTGTTGCCCTGGATATCCTGGAACTCATTGTATAGACCAGGCTGGCCCCAAACTCACAGAGAATCTACTGGCTCTGCCTCCCAAGTGCTGGGATTAAAGGCGTGCACCACAGAAGTCTGGGATTCTCCCAGTAAGGCAGCTAATGAGATCTTTGATCAACAAGCCAGTGAGAGAATGGAACGGAAGGGGCTGAAGAGTGATGGAGGGGTTTCTTCATCTGGGCGCCAGATGGAGTGTCTTCCCAGCTCTCAGGAAGCGAGGACGTGCAAGCTCTTGCCTGCCCGGGAAAGACAGCCTGGAAACAGGCTTGAGTTTTGCTTCCCACAGGCTCGATATGGGAGCATCAGTCCACAAGGAGGCAGCAGTCAGGTGGAAGAACCTGCAACAAGCCCTGTGCCATTAACTCTGCCTGGATTTCAGGCTCCTCTTTTTCTTCTTCGGGATTGTAATGGTCGAATGGTTGGAGTCTTACTGTATAGCCCAGGCTAGCCTATCCTAGGTGCTGGGAGTAACCAGCCTGGGCAATCATGCCTGGTTAAAATGACTTTGGTGGGGTGTAGGGATTTGAACCTGGGACCTCATGCATGCTAGGCAAGCTCTCTACCACTAATCTACAGGTCCAGTTCTCAGAACCCTTTCATCTGTTGCCTCATGTTTTATTAACATTCTCTGTGGCTGAGCCCAAGGATTTTGCCCATTTCTCACTCTCTCTCTGCCTCTCTCTCTTCCTTTCTTCTCTCCCTTCCTTCTTCAGTGATGAAAATTACCCATTTAAATGTTAAGTGGGGACCTGGAAAGAGATGGCTCAGCTTCCAGAGAATGTCAGTTCAGGTCTCAGAACCAGTTCTCAGGTGGTTTACACCACCTATAACTCCAGCTCTAAGATATCTGATGCCTCTGCCTTTGTGAGTCCCTGCACACACACGAATATCCACCCTGACACACACACACACACACACACACACACACACACACACACACACACACTCGTATACATAATTAAAAATAAAAAATAGCTGGGCTTGGGGGCACATGCCTTCAATGCTAGCACTCCAGGAGGCAGAGGTAGGTGGATCTCTATGAGTTTGAGGCTAACCTGGTCTACATAGTGACTTCCAGGCCAGCAAAGGCTCTATAATGAGACCTTGTCTCAAAATAAATAAATACTGATAAATCTTTTTTATTTTTTGGTTTTTTAGAGACAAGGTTTCTTTGTGTAGCCCTGGCTGTCCTGGAACTCACTCTGTAGACCAGGCTGGCCTGGAACTCACAAAGATCCACTTGCCTCTGCCTCCCGAGTGCTGGGATTAAAGGCGTGTGCCACCAACACCTCTCTCTCTCTCTCTCTCTCTCTCTCTCTCTCTCTCTCTCTCTCTCTCTCCAATACATCTTTTTAAAAGGATATTAAGTGGCAGACCCAAGCTCACATAACATTAAAAGGCTCTGTTACAACTTTAACTCTGGGTGCTCTGGCTCTGACTCTTCTGTTCCTCCTATACTCCCTGACCAAATTCTACTGGCTGAGGGGGCACACTAAACCCTGAGAGTCTCCAGTTCAGTGGGGGAGACACAGTCCTGCCATCAGGAGAACTCCTGGTATCTGGAATGAGTTCCTAGCGGGGAGGTCTAGGAAGGACAAAGTTTGCAGTGTCTATATCATTCCAGGCATTTCCCTCAGGGGCTGTCTCTTATTGCAGAGTCCTCTTTGCTAGACGGTCCCTAGTGAGGACCAAGTGGCAATACTGCACTGATAATCTAGTCTGACCTTGCTGAGACCAGCTTTTTTTTTTTTTTTTTCTTCACCACTGAAGACTTGGTCTCAGGTCACCTCTTCAGTGAATATTTCTCATGCCCTGTAGGTAGAGCTGACTGCTTGTGCCTCTAGGTCCCCATGTGTCCTACAGAAATATCTCCCAGGGCACCTGTACATGTCTTAGAAAACTTATTTTTGCTGGGCACTGGTGGTGCATGCCTTTAATCTCAGCACTCGAGAGGCAGAAGCAGGTGGATCTCTGTGAGTTTGAGGCCAGCTTGGTCCACACAGTAAGATCCACAAAAGCTACATAGAGAAACCCTGTCTAGAAAAACCAAAAAACCAAAAACCAAACCAAAACAAAACAAAAAACAAACAAGCAAAACAAAACAAAACAAAACAAAAAACAAAAAAACAACCCCTTATTTTCATTACACAATGATCTCCTCTCTCCTTGAAGCAGAGTGGTTTTGGTCATCTCTTTATTCTCAAGACAACAGGTGCTTAGTGAACGTATCGTATGTGGAGAGCAGTTCTTGCTTTCTGGCTTCCTGGGAATGAATCTAGGCAGTGATGGGAAGGACACCAGAGGATGGGGTGGGGGCAGAGGAGGTGCTGCGGTTGAGAGGTGGGGGCATCTGTCTCATTTAGAAGTCTGTACAGAACGGCCACCTTCGCCAGCACTCATACTTCATCCCAGGCTGGCTTCATCCCAGCGTTTCTACTCATCCTGGGTTTGCTGTCTGGCAGGCACTGGGCTTCAAAACTGTCCTTATGGGTCCATTTATTCCCACAGGAGTTCCAAGAGGTGGGTGGAATAGGGGGTCATAATCAACCTTCCTTTTAGCTAGAGATGAACTTCAAGTTCATCCATTAAGTAGGAGGCCGACTGGATTTAAAGGAAGAGAACGGGGAGAGGGGGGCGGGCGGGAGGCAGGGACTGGCTTTTGAATCAGAAAAACCCTGGCTTCCTCAGGAGCTTGAAGAACCTGTTCTGTTTACCTTTCTCCAAGGCAGGTGGGACAGGGGGGAGCCAACTTTATCCTTGAGATGTGACTGAGAGTCCTTGGGTCCGGCCGGAACACGTCAGCCCTCCTGCAGTCTTAAGGGTTGCCAGTAGGTGCCGTCAGTTCGCAACTTTTTGGTCTGGCCTTCAGGTCCGGGCTCTTGGCGCCTTTCTTCCTCCAACCGCGCCAACACTCTGCTTTTGCTGGAAGTGGGAGGTGGCTTAATCCCCCGGCTGAAAGACCCCTGCCCGGGGACAAAGAGCAGGAAGAGATCTAGGAGCTGCACCTTAGCTTGATTTCTCCTTAGACGTTTAGGCCAGACCCTCCCGACCCCATCTACTCCCCAAATCCACCGAGCCTCCGAATACGCCCGGATAGAAACTAATTCCTTGGTTGGGGAGGATGGAGAGGCGTAAGGAGAAACGAGAAGGAAGGTAGGAGGTGGGTCTCTAAACCTATTCCCACTTCCAACAGGATTGCTGCGGGCCGTAGGGGATAGACAGGCTTATCAATAGGGTGTCGCCCAGGGGCGAAGTGGCGTCGGGAAAATGAAGAAGAGGCTTCCCATTCTGGAAATCTTTGACTGCCACCTACTGGGAAACGGTCACAATGACAATACAAATACACAAAGAGTGGTGCCCTCTGGGGTTGTTCAACGCACATCTTGTACACGGCCAATGTCAGTCTCCCAGGCCAGTCTCCTTCCAGAATCTAAGCGAAGCAGTAGAGGGGGAAGCATCTAAGGAGGAAGAGGCTTGGCACCTTGTCCTGCAGTTAGGGAAGCAGGGTACAGCGAGAAGACTGCCGATCAGGAAGCGCCCCAAGCCTGGGGCCCTCCTGAACCCCTTGTAGAGTGCTTGACCGCCTTGCCCCACCTCACTCAGGGCGGTCTCCAGAGCTTGAGACTGGACGTACCGGGGAGTAGGGTGGGGTGGCCACCTCCGGCCAAGGAAGGGGACTGAACGCGAGGGTCGCCTAGGTGCCTGGGAAGGAATCCTTCGAGGTCGGGGTGGGGGTGGGGGGAACGGGACCAAGCAGCATCTCCTTCGCCTCCCCTCGCCCTGCCTCCCGCACCCATCCTCCGAGGGCTCTGGTTCAGAGGCTCAGAGGCGCTCTGCACGCCGGCCACCGCTTCCAAACTGCGCCGTTTTTTTCGTGTTTTGTTTTCTGCGGAGCAAAGGACTTTCAGATATTCTAGCGGTGGCTGCGACTCAGGCCAGCGCCCCCTCCCTCTAACGGCCTCCTCTCCCGCTCCAGTTCCCCCTCGCCCGCCCCTGCTCTCCCACCTCAGGGACGGCGCTGGGGGTGTGGCCAGGGGGCCGGTATAAAGTCCCGGGAGCCGGTCCCGGGCAGCTGCTCAGCCCCCTGCCCCCGCCGCCTGCTGGGCCGGGCCGAGGATGCAGCGCAGCGCCTCGGTGGCTAGGCTCGCTCCGCTCCAGCGTGCTTGCTAACTTCCCCAGCTCGGTTCCCTGCCTGCCGGGGCCGCCCTGTGTCCCCGCGCCCTCCGGTCTGGTCCTCTAAGCGCACTGGGCGCTGCCTCCGGGTCCCTTGCAGCCAGCTCGCGAGCCCTCGCTCCCTTTCCGTGCTCCATCTTCGTCCTCACCATGCTGCCCTTCGGCCTCGTGGCCGTCCTGCTGCTGGCCGCAGGGCCTTGGCCGAGCTTGGGCGACGAAGCCATCCACTGCCCCCCCTGCTCCGAGGAGAAGCTGGCGCGCTGCCGCCCCCCTGTGGGTTGCGAGGAGCTGGTGCGGGAGCCCGGCTGCGGTTGTTGCGCCACTTGTGCCCTGGGTTTGGGGATGCCCTGCGGGGTGTACACCCCACGCTGTGGCTCAGGCATGCGCTGCTACCCGCCCCGGGGAGTAGAGAAGCCCCTGCGCACACTGATGCATGGGCAGGGACTGTGCACCGAGCTGTCCGAGATCGAGGCCATCCAGGAAAGCCTGCAGCCATCTGGTAAGACATACCTATCATTTCTTTACCACCTTTCCCAAGAGCCCTCCTCCCTGCAACTTGGCTCCCATCCTGGTTGGTCTGGAAGGCCCGTAAAAAGCTCCCAGTGAGTTGAGGAGAAGGGAGGTACGTGGCAGAGCTGACAGGCACAGCCAAGAAAACTGGCACTGAATCCCAGGGCCAGTTGTCACTGGTCAAGGGGAACCTGGTCCCATTCCTTCATCTCAAACCTCCCAGGTACTTCTTTGGGAAGAGAGGCCTCGGCCTCAGTGGTAAGCCTGGTTCCTGAGGCGATTATGGTAAGTTAAATGACCTGATTCAGTTATATTTGTCATCCAGAGCCAGAAAACTGCGATGGTGTGGGGGGGTTGGAGGTGGGTGTGGGTGTGTGTTGGGACGGTCCCTTTCTGTTCCTGATCCAGGGCCCGATCCACACCCAGTTTCAGGTGAAACCCAAAGGTGTGAGGAACCAGTGATTTTTTTTCAGTCATCACCCTGTGGTGAAGTGGAACATAAAATCAGAGGGACTTCAATAGTAAAGAAGGAGATTTGTATTCCCCCCGAAGGCCCTCAACTCAGTGGAAGGCAGCGTTCTTTCTGCCAGGCTGGCACATCCAGGTTTCTCGCTCCTTCCTCTGGCAGGTGCCATCTGACGGGTCTGGAGGGAAGCGCTGCCTGTCAGCCCAGAGCTGCAGAAACCTTGATTGTTGGGGGCTGAGAGGAGAGGAGGAACAGATAGACAAGTAGACAGATTTTCAAAATGTCCCTTGCTCTGGTCTGGTATTTACTTTTCTCTTTCTCCATTTCTCAGTGGGCCTTTCTCAGTTTCTTCTGAGAATCTCTCTCTTGTCCCTTCGTGATTTCCTGCAGTGTCTGTCTCTCAACTTCCAGCTGCACCAAACAGTCCCGAGTTCTCTTTTTCTCGGTCTCCTGAGCCTTATTAGTTTCCTTCCCTTGCTCTGCCTTAGTCTGTTTTTCTGATGACCTCTCAGACTTTCGTCTCAGACTCTGTTGCTCTTTTGATGTCTCTGTTGGTGACTCTTCCTACATATCTGCTACCCTTTGGACGGTCTGTCTGTCTGTATTCCCCCTTCTCGGACAGCCTGGCTCTCTCTCTCTCTGAGGCCCTGTGTGTGCTCCTCTCTTTTCCTTGATTCTTGATTCTTCCATTGTTGCAGTCCGGATGCTGGGACTTCAGCCCGAGCTTCCTGCTCTGGGTCCCAGACGATCCACTTCCTCAATCCTCAGCAGTTTATGAGTCCGAGGAAAGCAGGATGCAGGGAAAACAGGAAGGAGGTGGACCCCAGGGCTGCCTCTCTGCCCTTCCTGCCCCTGGGCAAGGAGAGATGGGTCAGCAGAAATATTCTGGGAGAAGTGCCAGACTGGCACCAGCATTGCTGGAGGGGGAGGGGGGTCCTGGGAGAGTGAGTCCTTGATCTTGGGGCAATGAGACCAGGAGGGAGGGCTGCATTTAGGATGCCCACTTTGCTCTCTGCCAGCTAGTGAGCATCTAGCAGCAGGTAAAGATGGCTGGTCGTCTCCTCTCTCCTCAACTTGAACACCAGCCAGAAGAGAGCTACAAAAGTCTTCTCTTCCGGTTGAACAAAAACATCCCTACATCGTGGAGGAAAAACCAATCCCCCAGGGGGTTAGGAAGACCCGGCACAGTTTCTGATTGTTCTGTGGATGTGAGGCAAGTCAGCTTCTAGAGAAGTCTAGGAATGGGGTGCCTTTAGGTCTATTCTGGAATTCAGAGCTCAAGTCACTAATTCTCTCACTTCCTGGACTTGTTTTCTACCCACACCATGGATACAGCTGTCTGAGGTAAAAACAGAAACCAGAAGGACCCTGGAGACAGACAATTTTTTTTTTCCAATACAAAGTTTTTCTGTGTAGCCCTGGCTGTCCTCGAACTCTCTCTGTTGACTAGGCTGGCCTCAAACTCACAGATATCCGCTTGCCCCTACCTCCTCAGTGTTGGAATTAAAGGTGTGCACCACCACCACCTGGCTGACATTAGACACTCAGTTGGCAAGCTATAGTCAATGCTTTCTAGTCATCACAGTACTTCCCTGTCATGACCTGACACCTTTGCATCATGGGAGGAGTATCCACAGAGCCTTGCAGGGTCTCTGGTGAAATACTGAGCAAGGCTCAGCCCCTGTCTCATTCCTTACACTGTCAATAGGCCATTGTCCCTTCTCAGTCTCCTGGTTTGGGACCCGGAACTCATTTGGTCAAAGGTGTCAGTCTATTCCTCCCACTCTTTGCTCTTGGGACTGAGCTCCAGATGATCATCTAAGTAAGTGGTCCTTTGGCACGAGCTCTCCATCTTATTTTTTTCCTAGGGGCAGGTTGTCCCTTCCATTTCCAGTCTGCCTTGCTCTCCTTTCTGACAGGTTGGGGATCAGCACTACCAAGGCCACCAGAGGTGGGGACCGGTGCATGCGTCATAAGTCTACAATTTCACATCCTTGACTCTTGAAATCCAAGAGAATGTTCGATGGGGAGGTCAAGCTTAGGACAGGGAGTTCCTAAACCAGGCATTAGGTCCCTCCGGGACAGGGTTAGGGAACAGGCAGGCTGGGTTAATTTTTAGTCAACACAGCAAATATTGTCCCTGCTTCAGTGCTGGGAATGTAGTCATGCCACGGAAATTGGGCCTTCCCAGACATTCCGTGCTTTAGGGGAGAGGGGAGGAAGAACATGGCTGCCTAGAGTTTTTCTTTAATACCAATAAAGCCCAAATTATTGATGCTCAAAGTGGCCAAAGACAAGTCTCCCTTCCTCTTCTCCACTTCAGTTTCCTCCTTGGTCAAAAGCCTCATCATTTTGAGGTGTTTGGCACAGAGTGTAAGGTCACTAGGTTGGAGTGATGGTGAGGTGCAGATGAGGAAGCTAAGGGACTTTGCAGAGCACAGGGTAAGGGAGAGTCCCAGGAGTGGAGAGGGGTTGCTTGTTTTTGCGGGGTCTCTTGTCTCACTAGAGGCCAGCAGTAGGGATCAACAGTAAAGGGCACCCCTTGATCAAAGTCTCAAAGAAACAACCTGGTGTCTGTCATGGGTGGTCTTGGGTTCTTCAGCCAAGGTCTAGGGGATAAAGGAAGAGAAAGGTATTTTTGGTGGGCAGGTGGGTGACTCTCCAGAACATGGCTGAAACGTCTGAGTCTGGGTGGCAGGACCCACTCAATTCTTAGCTTGGGCATCTTGGAGGGGTCAGGGGCTGGTCCTGAAGAGAAATCATGGGCGTGAAATTAGGGAGCAGGGACTTTTGCCTCTACTGGAGCTGGAGCTGTACACAGCTTCTCCCTGGGGGCTCGCTCCTTGCCCTGCTCTGCTATGGAGCAAAGAGCAAGACTTTGCCATGGCTGGATGGCAGTCTGCCCAGCTCCACACAGGAGCTAGAGGAGAAGACCTGCTCCCTTTCGGCAGCTCCCCTTCCTAGACAAGCTTCTTGGAGACCTAACAGGAGGAGGGGTCTGCCTCCAGCTCCTGCTCAGGAGCATCGGGACCTTGGTAGAGGGCATTAGAAGCTGGAACAGTGCCAGGAAGTTAATGTTTTTGAGAGGTTCCTAGAGATGGACTCTCCAGGTAAGCATGAATGGACAAGGAAAAGTTACAGATTAAAGGAAGAGTCAACAAATCATGACCAGAGAGACTGGGGTATTAGTGAGTCCTGGCTTGGTCTATGTTTTTGACTAAGGTAGGGTCAGAGTACGTGAGTGGGTGTAGATGTGCACACCTGGACGAGCATGTGTCTGGACATGTGATTGTCCGTAAACATTTGCGGTTCTGTGTTGGTGGGGGGATGTGGACTTAATCTGTGTTATGCCCCAAGACGGATTAGAAGCTACTCTCCTAAAATGGTGGGTTTTACTCTAAGCGTAGATTCGAACCAGGGGTCACTGGGCTAGGCCATGGAGACACCCATGCTCGGGGCCCATGGCAGGCTGCTGACTCACTCAGCTGTGCCCATGGGGTGCTTTAATTCTGACGTCAGTGTAAGCCATGCTTCTAGGCTCACTCTAGGCTCCATGTAGCTCTAGGTTTCAACAAGCTACCCAATTGGTCTCGTTAATGGAGAACGTCTCAAATGCCCACAGATAAGCCCCCAAGGACTCCTCATGGTTGGCTTCTACTCAGAAATGCCACATTGGGAAGCAGAATTGTGGTCAAGTCTCTGGGCCACCTTTTTCTGGACTCTTGAAGGCTCATCATATCAAAACTCTGGGACTGTAGGGTGGGCGTGATCTCTATCTCCTGAGGCAACTCCTTTCTTTAAAAGCTCCTAAACAAAACAAAAATAATATGAGGGCTAGGGGCCAGATTATAGCGGCACCTGCCTATAATCCAATACTTGGGCAATGGATAGGAGGAAGGGGATTCAAGGCCAGCCTCAGCTATATAGCGAGTTTGAGGCCTGTCTGGGCTACATGAGACCCTGTCTCCAAACAAAAGAAAAAGAAGAAAGAGATTGTAGGGCTGGGATTGTAGTTTAGAGGTAGAATACTTGCCCATCCCCCTACCCCGCCCCCACCTCAAATTCTTCCTTACTCCCTGAACTCTGAGCCTAAAAACATTTCATGTTTACCAAGAAGAACCAGAGACTCTGTGCAAAGCCATTCTGATGGTGAAAAGACAGCGAATCAGAGAGAATAAACAGACTGGAGTTGTCACGTGAATCCCCGGACTACCCTCAATCCTCTTTAGCTGACTCTCTCAAGCTTGATGTAGGTCTGGGGCCCCCTTGGGACAATCCTTTTGTCACCTACACATAAGGGTGGTTGTGTCTATCTGCATCGACCATTTCCATTCTTTAATTCTACACCAGCACTTCACTCAGGACAAAATCTCCTATCCCTGGTGAGTCAGTTTTATTTGGGTATGGAATCTTAACAGGTTTTTTTTTTTTTTTTTTTTTTTTTAATGGTATAGATGGTATAGATCCCTCCTTGCCTGGTGTCCCTCCATCAACATGCTTCCCTTCCCTTATCCCCCAAACCAGAAGAATAAAATAAAAACCAACCCCCCAGCTTTGGCTAGGCCGAAAAACACCATTTGACCCAGAGGCAGCTCTGGGACTGTTGCCATGTATGGAGGAACCTGCTAACTCCTCAGGAAAAAAAAAAAAAAAAGTCCTGACGCAAACCAGATGTAACCTCCTGTCGGCCTGTCAACATCTGGAATGCTGGCAGGAGCGCTGCACTTGGGCCTGCATTGAGCTGCCAAGTCTGAGCATTTCAGAGGTGGCTGTGATGTGCTGAGAAGTCTTTCCAACCTCCTTCCCTTCTCAGCCTTGCATTCTGGCCCTGGCTGCCAGGAGGGAGCGGCGTGGTCACGATGCAGGGCCTTCTGGATGGGGCAGCTCCCATCAAGCCTTCAGGAGGGGCCTTGGAGACAGGGTCCAGTTTCATGGTTTGCATCTCCAGATAGCACTTTGCCTGTTTCTTGGTAACTCGTTTGGTCATTGAATGGGGCCTCACGTTTAAAGATGTGAGGTAGACTGGAGAAATAAATATATGTGCCTGTTTTCTTTGTTCTAGGGTCACATGGTTTCTCTCTCTCTCTCTCTCTCTCTCTCTCTCTCTCTCTCTCTCTCTCTGTCTCTGTCTCTCTCTGTCTCTCTCTCACGCAGGCACACACACTAACAGACCCAGACAGTGCGAGAACCTTTAGGACCAGACTCCTCGCTCATGGAAAATATGATTTTGGCCCTAGGGATCCCTGGCAGGCTCAGCCAGATGCTGAAAGAGCAGGGAAGGAGACAGGAAGAGTGAGCAGATGGAGAGGGGGATGGTGGGAGGAGCTGAGCAGAGGGGGTAGAAGATCCAGTAGTTCCCCCCTCCCACTGCCTGCCTCAGACCTCCCTGCAGGGCCCAAGGGATCCCCCCTGCCATCTGGGCGGCTGCAGCTGGTGACTTTTCTGAATCCTGAACTGGGTGGGGTGAGGAACAAGTCAAGGACTTCAAGAGGAATATTCTTCCAAAGACATCCAGAGAAGTGGGGTGGAGGTGGGGGCTGCTCCTGTTTCAGGCTCCATGGAGACTCCCGATGGAGGAGGAAGCAGGTGGGGGGTTGGAGGAGTGGAGACCTCTGTTCTTTTCTGATGCCGACCTCTGCCTTTCTCCCTACAGACAAGGACGAGAGCGACCATCCCAACAACAGCTTCAACCCGTGCAGTGCCCACGATCACAGGTGCCTGCAGAAGCACATGGCCAAAATGCGAGATCGGAGCAAGATGAAGGTCGTTGGCACACCCCGGGAGGAACCCCGTCCTGTGGTGAGCATCTCTGACCCACAGATGTGTGTGCCTAGAGAAGTTCCATGACTAGATCTGGCATATGTTCACCTAGCAAACACAGAAGCCTCCTGGGTGTGCAAGATGTACCTCATGAGAGCCCAGGGAGAATCCCCATCTCTCTCTGTGATTCCTTCTCCGCTCTGCACATAAATATGACGGAGCTGAATTGACTGGCAAAAGCAGGGTCCAAGCTCCCTAGTGTTTCTTTTTCCTCTTTCTTTCTTTCTTTCTTTCTTTCTTTCTTTCTTTCTTTCTTTCTTTCTTTCTTTCTTTCTTCTTCCTGTTTTTTTGAGACAGGGTTTCTTTGTGTTGCTCCGGCTGTCCTGGTACTCACTATATAGATCAGACTAGCCTTGAACTCACAGAAATCCTCCTGTCTCTGTCTCCCAAGTGCTGGGATTAAAGGCGTGCGCCACCACCGCCTAGCTTTTGGTTCTTTTTCTCGGATTCTCTGCCAAGTCTTAGAAACAAAAGGGTTTAATAAGCTGGCCATAGCAAGAGGATTTGGGATCATACTCTAGGGTCTGGCTAATTGTTCCAGTGGTCTCAAGCCTGAGTGTCACCTTGTCTGTTCCTTTTGCTTAGGCCTATGAGTTCCCAAGGCCTCTTCCCTTCCCACTGCCCCTATAAAGTCTCTCTCTCTCTCTCTCTCTCTCTCTCTCTCTCTCTCTCTCTTTTTTCTTGATTATTTCTTGTGAGACAGGATCTCACTTTGTAGCCCAGGCTGGCCTAGAACTTCCTATGTGAACCAGGCTAGCCTTGAACTTGCAATAATCCTTCTGACTCTGCTTCCAGAGTGCTGGGATTGCAGATGTGTGCCACCACCACCTGCTTTAGTGACCACCATTGTTAGCTGAGCCAGAGTCTCTGCTTCCGCTTCTTGTGCCCCTGCCTAGTACCCAGGCTTTGACTCTTCGTACAGGGCCTTTAGCCTCCTTTAAGCTCAGAGCCCCAGTTTGGTCTTCCTGCCTTTCTCTTCTGCTGAGCACTTTTGTTCCTCATTCCCAAGCCCCAGGGTTCCTGCCAGAGCGAGCTGCATCGGGCCCTGGAGCGGCTGGCCGCCTCGCAGAGCCGTACCCACGAAGACCTCTTCATCATCCCCATTCCCAACTGTGACCGCAATGGCAACTTCCACCCCAAACAGGTGGGTCTCCCCTCCTGCTGTGAGGTGCTGGCCTCATCCTGGGGAACTCCTGGTTCTCCTCAGGATGTTCCCGAAGAGAGCTCTTAGGAAGGGAAGCTCCCCAAATCCAACCCAACCATTTGGGCTAGCCTAAGACCCTCAGCATGTTCTGTCTATCTCATTCTTTTGAAGATGAGAGACAGACTCAGAAAGGGGTAGAAGGGCCCTGGCCAGCCCACACCACCGAGTGAGTTCACGGCAGAACTTGTCTTCCTCCAGGGCTATTTGCTCAGGATTCCCATCTGTGGTATATGTAAACCCTGCTCCCAACACTCCCCCTCCTCCTTTCCTCAAAGTAGTGCTCCTTGTCTCTGAACGTCTGAAGCTTCATCTGGGTTTAGGGATGGAGCCCAAGTTAGGAGAAGTCAAGGGAGGAGAGAGCTCACAGTTCCGCAGCTGAGCTCAGATTCCCCGGGCCAGTAAAGATGGAGGTAGAGCCCGGTCTGGTGGAAGCAGAGGAGAGAGGGGTCAGGAGAGAAGGAAGCAGGAAGTGACATCACGTTCACTGACTCCTTCCGAATGCCTGGCATCGCTGGCGTCAACAGCAGGGGCAGCTCGCTCCATCTCATCTGAGCCCACCAGGAGGGTGGTATATCTGGGCAAGGGACTGGAGTGTCTTATGTTGAATGTGGTCTGGGGAGCCTTGGCCTGGTTCTCCCCTAGGTCATGTGACTGTAGGCACACTTGTCGGCCTCCCACTACGGAAACGTCCCCAGCGTGGGCTGCTACTCAAGCAGCAGAGGCCTCACTAGGAGGATAACACTACTGTCCTGGGTCTGCACATCCCAGTGTGGCAAGGTGAGGGTGTGGCAAGGTTGTGTATCCCAAGTGACGGGCCAGAGAAGGCTCCTCAGAACCAGTGCCTAGCCTATCTTCAGCCTTCGTCCCAGCACAAATTCCATGTCTCAATTCTTAGTAGCCCCCACCCCTTAATTAAACAAACCAAACAAAAACACCGGACCATTTTTTAGAGTAGTTTTGGGGTTTGTGGAAAAACAAGGAGAAAGTGCAGAATTATCCAGTTTCGTCACTTTAACCATAATCCCTAACCCAACTTCAGCTGTGGTCCTGATGCTGCTACCTTCACCCTGACTTGGATCCTGCTCCCAGCTCTAACCCCACGCTTCCAGTCCCATTCACAACACACCTGAAGCATCTTCAATGCACCCAGCCTTTACAGTCCATCTGTGCCTTGAAGTCTGCGGACCTTCTTAGGTCCCTGACCAGAAGGTTCTAGAACTTCCCTTGGACAAATCTCCCCACTTCAGTGAGCTCTAGGGACTGGTGCTGAAAAAGAGCCCTTGCCTTCAGATATCATGTTGGGAGAGCACCTGTCTGATCTGGGGGCTGGACTGGAGGTGGGGTGGTCTACCTGGGCTCTTTTGGCCTTCCTGGGAGCTGACCTCTCACATCCTTGTCTTAACAGTGTCACCCCGCCCTGGATGGACAGCGTGGCAAGTGCTGGTGTGTGGATCGGAAGACAGGGGTGAAGCTTCCAGGGGGCTTGGAACCCAAGGGGGAGCTGGACTGCCACCAACTGGCTGACAGCTTCCAAGAGTGAGGGCTGCCCGCAGGTGCTCTGGGGGCTGTAGAGTTGACCTGACATGGAGTTTTGATCTGAGTCCCGGCTCTCTGCCTCTGGCCCTGCCCAAAGTCTCCCTTGGTGTGTGTGTCTGCGTGAGCGTGTGTGCATGTGTGTGTGTGTGTGTGTTTATGGGTGCAAGTGTGGCCCACGGGGTAAGCCTGAGCCTAGAGTACCCACTATGGGCTTAGATAGCCCAAGAGGTCCGAGTGTAGTGACAGGAAGCCCCAGTGCGTTTTCAAATCAGTCTTGAATTCATTCATTCATTCAGCCATCCGAAAACATGTATTGACAACATACTACATGCCAGCTTTAGTTTTCAGCCCTGGGAGGCCTCACTCTCATTTTCTGATTGTGGCATGCGAGGTGTTCCTATAAGGTAACCAGAGGCCTGTAGGAGAAGAGAAACCTCATTCTTGGAGTTAGAGAGGAAGAAAGTTGTGACCACTCTCCCTGTCCTCGTCCTAGTCAGTGTGGGAAGGAGAAGAGGGTTTAAGGCTCACGTGCCTCTCTCTCAAGCCAAGCTTTGCCCTGGTCCCCTGTTCTCATCCCTCAGGTTCCCTGGGGGCAAGAGGTGGAGGGATGGGGCCCATCTTTGGGTCTGGGACTGGGTTATCTGATTGATTGCCTGGCAGATGGAACTCTGCTGTGGGAGAGGAAGGCCTGAAGGACAGAGACCCGGGGGTGGGGTGGGGTCATCTCTTTGAGCAGTCAGGAGAGAAGAAAGGATGTAGGGTGGCTGTGTGTGCCTGATGGAGAGGAGGACTCGTGTGCTGGGGGATGAGGATGCTGAGGGCCTGTCCTGGACCCCCTGTGGTTCCTGGTCATGAAGTCACCAGGATGACCCTATCTCCCCAGCTGCCCACTGCCTGTGACCCTGCCTCCCTCACCCTATTTTCCTTCCCTGGCACCTCCTGTCCTACTTCCTCTACCCTCCGGGGCATTTTCTGGCTTGCCTGGATAGACTTAGAGACCTGCTTGTTGGCTGTGATGTCTTTTCATTCAATTTTTTCTTTTTTTAAAAAACAACAAAAAAAAAACAGAACAAAACCAAAAGATAACTGTGTTTGATTTATTGATTTCTTTCCTTCCTTCCTTCCTTCCTTTCTTTCTTTCTTTTACTAGGGATGAATCATGGGTGGAGGGAGGTGGGCCCTGTGTGGTCTCCAGACCTTTCCTGCTTGGTAGGGGACTGCTGCAACAAATGTCCTCTCCCCCGGGGATCTCCCAAGGCACTCACACTGGAGGTGGGATCCTGAGGCTTTGGAAATAATGGCCTAGGAAGCCTTATGGGGCCATAGCTGGCTTCTAAATAGATACTCAGTGGAGTGGAGACATTATCTAGGGTTTGCACAGCATGGGTTCACAGCTTGGTTTGGTTTATTCATTTAGATGGGGATGGGGAGGACACACTGCGCTTGAGGGACGGGATGGTGGTGGTAAGTCACAGCACATTCCACAGCTCTGGTGTCCTTGTTCTTGACTGGGGGATGGGCATGCTCCAGCATTCAGTCCTGGAAGAGAGGGGACCCTTGACTTAAGACTCTCAGCCCCAGCCTATGCTTCAGAGCTTGTTCCCACGTGGCTTCATAGCCATCTTCCCATGGCTTTTACAGGTACATATGTACATAGCTGTGTGATGAGTGCAGACAAGACACACACCTGTGTATCTGGTATCTGGGCTCCATGAATCTGTCAAACAGGAACCTGGAGATCTGAATGACGGGAGAGATAATGTGACGTCCACGGAGTGTACTTCCATTGTAGGGCTTGAGGGGGATGTCTAGTGCCAGATAAGAAGATGTGGGCTATGGGCTGGAGAGATGGCTCAGAGGTTAAGAGCACTGGCTGTTCTTCCAGAGGTCTTGAGTTCAATTCCCAGCAACCACATGGTGGCTCACAACCATCTGTAATAAGATCTGGCGCCCTCTTCCTGCAGGCATACATGCAGGCAGAATAATGTACACATAATAAATAAATCTTTAAAAGAAGGTGTGGGCTTAGGAGGGGTTCCACATTTCGCACAAACACCCTCTCCTTTCCTGGATAGTTTGTCCCATGGTCTTGGGGCCAGGTCCCAAGCGTCCACGTGTCCTTGAATGGTCCTTCTAGTCCCAGAACCAGCAGCTTAGGAGAGAGAGGCAAGGCCCAAACTTTTTTTTTTTTTTTTTTCTTCCCTGAGACAGGGTTTCTCTGTGTAGCTTTTGGAGCCTGTCCTGGATCTCACTCTGTAGACCAGGCTGGCCTCGAACTCACAGAGATCCGCCTGCCTCTGCCTCCCGAGTGTTGGGATTAAAGGCGTGTGCCACCACCGCCCAGTGAGGCCCCAACTTTTATGTCCTTGTAGGGTCACTGCACCTTGAGAACTGAAGTCCTCCACAAGAAACTGTTACTTCTGGGCTAGCGAGGTGGCTCAGTGGGTAGAGGCATTTGCCACCAAGCCTGAAAGACCTGAGCTCAGTTCCTGGGACTCACATGGTAGAAGGAGAGAGTCAACTCCTGCAAGTTTTCTCCTGACCTCCACAGGCATGCAATGACATGTGCGTGCCTACACGTTCACACATTACATCCTCCTTTTGTCTGTCTCTTACACACACACACACACACATATGCAAAAAAAATGTTTTTTCCCTTTGGCTTGGTACAGGGGTCTGGGTGGGGGGTCCTCCCTTAGCTCACCCATGCCCTGGCCTTCAGTTTCCATTTTCCATCTCTTCATGGAGGTCAAACCCTGATCTGCTGAGGGTGGGTCAGCCTCTGTCCTATCATCTCGAAGGGTCCTGAACTGCAGCCTCTGACAATCCCTGACTCCTTCCAGGAAGAGCCTTTCATCCCAGCCCTTTGGCCCTCTGCCGCCAAGCGCCTCCAGGAATGCCACAGGTATGCAAGGACTTGCGTACCTCTAGAGGTCCCCTTCCTGGAAGGCACATGGTCGTTTGGCAAATGACCCCAAAACATCCCTGGCTAAAGAAATTCCCACACTGTTTCAGGCCTTTGTGACAACGTCAGTCACCTCCGATCTCGGGGAGAGCAGAGATGGAGTGGCTGGAAGGAGTTTGGGAGGGCCAGCAGCTGCTGCGAGGCTGGGTCCTCACAGGGAAGTAAAGGGAAGGGGCAGTTGTAAGTATGGCGGAGGGGGAGACAAAGAAACCAGCCTCTGGGCACACCCACAGTGGGGGACAGATAGCCCCTCAGTCAGCCAAGGGTCTAATTAGATCCTGCCCACTCTGTGTCTGAAGCCCCGGGGGGTTGGGGAGGGTTGAGGTCAGAGGGTAGAAGTGGGGGATATGCAGATAATTAGAAACATACTCTTGTGAGTGGCAGGCGCCATGAAGACCACCACTCCCCTCCCCGCCTTCTTTCCTCAGGTCCACAGGTCATCTCCCCACCCCCACCTAGACAACCCCAGCCAGGCTGACAGGAGCCTGTGAGGCGAAACTCCAAGGGACTGGCTTCCCAGGCCCTTACACAGTCTCTAAAGTGCAAACAACATATTTTCACCATGCAATGGTATTTAATTACACATAAAAACAGAGCCATTAAACTGAAATTAAACCCTTGTTGGAATCACTTAATTCAGGGCATGACAAATTGCTTTCAGCGGAGGCGGCTGTGCAGTTCCCCTGGGGTGGAGTTGGGGGAAGAGTGGAGATTAGTGCCTTCCATGGCTGGCTCGGTCCCCTCCTTCTCTTGGTCCCCTTGCCAACTCTAAATTCTGAAACTGGGGCCAGAATCCTCTTCCTAAAGACCACCCAGGCCAAGGGGGAAGGTTCTAGATTTACTGAGGATGACAAGGACAGGAGGTTGGGAAATCACTGTACCACCATTCAACGCAGTTATAGACACCCCGGGCTATATGGACGGTGAAGCCCAGGCCCAGATGGGACAGGAATCCAGGGCCAGGATTAGGACCTTGGCACCCAGCCATGACCATGGATGCTGGCTCCCCCTACCCCTCCCTGGACTGATATCATTGGCTCCTGGGCCTGGAGAGAAGTTGGGGCTGTGTGGTGTGAGTTAGAGACCAGAACTGACCTTGGGTGACTTTCTGGGGGACAGCTTGAGAGTCAGACACTGGAATCAGGCAGACTAGGTTACTCTCTAGTGAGAGGTGGGTCGGCTGAGGCCTTTCGTAACAGGCCCAGCAGAAATGAAGAGCTTCTAAAGAGATATTTGTGGCTCTCAATTGGACTATTGATTGGTACAATGACCCCAAAGAAATGGGAGATTCTCTAGGAATATTATGCTGGGAGAGGGAAAAGGTGTCATTTGAGGGTGGAGCAGGGGTGGGGGTGTGTGCTTGTCTTTCAGAAAGAGACTTCACACAGTTCTAAAGACTTGTGAGACCACCTTACGGAATGAGACCAAAGCCCAGACAAGGATGGCTTGCTGGCGGGCAGAACCACACCTCAGCCAGGACTGCTTACATGTGCCTATCTTTGGCCCTCTACCTAAACTGTAATCTCAGTTAAACCCCCTGGAAGACAGACTTGGGGGCGTTCTCTGTATCTCTTTGTCCTTCTTTCTGGCTTTTGTAACTGGCTTATTGAGGACAGGTAGCCAGAGTATAAGTTGTGACTATTATGATATTGCTCTTGGGAGACCCCCAGCTGGCCGGACCAGGGTGTCCCACACGTGAGGGAAAACATGCTGGGCAGATGTAGCGGCGGGTGGCATGTCATTCACAACCCAGGGGCTGCATCCACTTGGAAATGAGTTTATTTGATAGAAAGATAGGGAAAGACAGAAAGAAGGGGGGAGGGGGTCGAGGGTGCATGGCTCGTGGGAATAGAGAGAAAGAGAGCAGAAGAGAGAGAAGGGAGGGGTTTTTCCTTAAATCAGGTTTCTACATCAGGACACAGGGCGGCCCCAAGGGGCAGGTTTCCAAGGGGCACGTCAGAATATTAACAGTGACTCCAAAGTTTGCAACCACAAAGGGACAGAGACATACTTTTGTCATTTTACTCCAGGGACATTTTCTCTTCTTCCCACTTCAGTGACATCAGCTGCTTTTCACCTGTTTCCTCTGACAAAACAAGCCTTTTGCTAACGCGTGTGTAAGACACACATGTCCACAATCTGCTTACGATAACTGGCAGTGTTCCCTAAATTTGTATGGGATTTGAGAGTTTGATCGTTGGTGCCTGTACTGGCTGGTTTTATGTCAACCTGACGTAATAAGTTAGAGACATCAGAGTGGAGGGAGCCTGCCTCAATTAAGAAAATGCCTCCATGAGATCTGGCTGCAGGCAAGCCAGTAAGGCATTTTTTAAATTAGTGATTGATGGGGGAGGGCCCAGCTCATTATGGGTGGGGCCATTCCTGGGATGCTGGTCCTGGGTTCTTTAAGAAAGCTGTCTGAGCAAGCCATGATGAGCAAGCCAGTAAGCAGCACTCCTCCATGGCCTCTGCATCAGCTCCTGCCTCCAGGTTCCTGCCCTGCTCAAGTTCCTGTCTTGACTTCCTTTAATGATGAACTTGAAAGACCCTAACCCTTCAGGCTTACACCCCCCAAGCCTCAGGAGAATAAGGAACTAAAAAGAAAACTAGTTCCAAGGGCAACCTGACTCAGCCATTATTCAACCACCCCTGCAACAATGTAACAATGTAAAAAGATTTCTGGTAAGAGATGTGCTCAACTGTGACTGGGATAGTTGCAAGTGTTCCAGGAAGGACCACTGTGACCTTTGTGTAAACTCCACTCCCGCCCTGATACCCCCCTTGAGGTTTTGGGAAGAATGTGCATGCAGACGTGACTGTACCCACTCTGTGATCACCCTGTGATCAGGCCATGAAATTGTATGGGAATTGTAATCTTATGGCTTTTGTGGGTTTTTCCTTTAAAAGTACCCATGTGATTGCAATAGGTGCGACTCTTGCTCTTTGGAACAGAGGAGCCCGACTGTACAGCCACATCAATAAACACCTTTTGCTGTTGCATCAACTGGATCGGAGTCTGGGTTCTTGGGGCGCCCCCTCGAGAAGGTAGTACCCTGGGTCTGGGGCCTATCAAACTGTGATGTGGGAACCTAAGCTGAATAAACCCTTTCCTTTCCAAGCTGTTTTGGTCATGGTGTTTCATCACAGCAATAGAAACCCTAACCAAGACAGAGCTATAGACTTATTCTTCAAAGTCAAAGATTCTAAATTTTGCTTTAGAAATGGCTTCTGGCCAGGTGTGGTGCTGCATGCCTTTAATCCCAGGACTCCGGAGGCAGAGGATCCCTGTGAGTTTGAGGCCAGCCTGGTCTACATAATGAGTTCCAGGACTACATAGTGAGATCCTACACTCCCAACCCCCAAAAGAAGTAGCTTCTGTATACTTTTTCTGTGCCAGGAAGCTAATTGTTGCTGGTGCTGACTCTGTGTATAAATAGATGCCTTTTAAAGGTTGTAAGCCTTCTAAGGATTGATACTAGATATTGTAAATCTGCACAGTTACTTAATTTTCAAAAGAGTTTGCTCTTTTTTTTTTAAACTTGTTTATTTTATGTGTATGGGCATCTTGCCTGCATGTATGTTTGAGCACTACTTGAGTACCTGGTACCTACAGAGACCTGGAACTGGGGTTACAAGCAGTTGTGAACCACCTTATGGATGCTGGGAATTGAACCTCTTTTTGGCCACCTTGTGGGGGTGCTGGGAATTGAACCTGGGTCCTCTGGAAGAACAGCCAGTGCTATGAACCGCTGAGCCACCTCTCCAGCCCCTCTATGGTTGTGCTTTTGAAAAGACTTGTAGCTAACTATTGTCATCAGCTGGTAGTTGTGTTGTTATAAAAACGTATAACCAAACTGTCTGTAGCATTCTACTGAAGTACGGCTTCTGACAAAGAAACAAGCATTTTTTCAGATGTTAGAACAGTACCCGGCAGACAAGTGAAATGTCTGACCTCTGGGTCATTTCTATACCTCGGTGGCTTAAACTGATCCTAAACGCATTTACGGGCATTAACTCCTTGACATTTGCCATTTACCCATCCCCCGACCTGGGATCAAATCAGACCAACCAGGATGAATCTCTTCCTGATAGCACGGGACGAAGGAGAACAAACCAGATGGTTAATCAGCAATGTCTTCAGAGAATGTCGTTCAGTGACAAGTGAGGAAGTCGTCAGCACTGGAATACAGTCACACTGGAAATGGCAGCTAAAATAGGAGGATCAGGAGTTTGAGGCCAGCAGAGCACTAGCTCACGATGAGAACCCGTGAGTCTCAAACAAACAAGGGGCGGAATAATTAGTCCGTTAGTGAGACACTGTGCATTTCCCGCCCTGGTGCAGTAACTCTCTGGGCTGCAGCTGCGTGTTCTCTCAAGGCTGACTGCTTTTGGGGTATTTCTCCTTTGCTTCATTGTATCTCCCTTCTAAGCTTGCTTTCCTTAACACTTTGGGTTTCTACTGTAAGTTTGGACTTCCTTACTCTTTCTCTAAAGTATCCTTTCTCACCAGGGGCTGCTTGTCTGCCATGTGGCTGACCTCCATGCTGGCTTAAATGGCATAGCTTTTTCCCCTGCTCTCCTCCATTCTCTGGGCAACTGTTGAGGTTTACAGCTTGCCTGCCCTGGGCAGTTTTCTCTGAAACTAACAAAATTGTCCTTGAGCTTCTATTTGAGTCCATTCTTAAATTTCTGTTTTGTTTTGTTTTTTTGTATCAATGAGACTAAGAACTCCAAGAAGGATCTCAATTTCCCCTTAAGCTTCCCAGCTCTGCCTGTGTTCTTCTGTGACCTGGGAACCTGTTCTCCCTATCAGAATCAGATGTCACTTGTCACTGCGACTGGAGCGCAGGAAAGGCAGGGGACACCTAAGAGAAGCAGAGGCATGGAGATAAAAGGGGTTGGTACTTCCCTTTCCCTGGTGGCCTGGAATGGACAGGGTTAGCTGGTGGAGAGCGGTAACAGGGAGGGGGTGCAGCTGTGAACATCCACTCTTGAGGCTTGGGTGGGTAGTCCTCACGGGAGCAGCACTCCTTGTCCCCACTCTGAGGCAGAGCTCAGCTGCGGGTTGCTAAGCAGGGAATGACCACTCCTGTCCCTGGGTTCCCCGGTGTGGCTTCAAGGTCAGTCTCCTCACCCTTGGCCTCCTTGGCTCTGGCCGAGAGGTTCTGATACAGGGCGGGTGCTGGGGCGAGCGATCTGGAGCCTGGTGCCTTCTCTCGCTGCAGAGGCTCTCTCAGAAGCCTGGCAGCTACATCAATGCTTCAGAGCTGGGCCTCCATCTGTCTGCTCGCCCGGAGGGAGGGCCTTGAGACGGAGGTGACCCAGCTGGATGTGAACAAGCGTTGTGAGCTGCTCCACACACTCAGGTTGCTGAGAGAGGGAGATACAGTTGCAGAACAGCTGCTCAGGCCCACAGCCGGGGGCTGGCCAAGGCAGCTTGGGTGCTGGCAGGTGGGGCTAGGTGGAGGAACTTTTGGTGGCCTCCTCTTCCTCCTCCTCCTGGTGTTTGAGGCGGAACTTCCAAGCCAGAGGAACTTGGAGGGAGGGGGGTAGGAGCTTTTCTCCACCCAGGGGAAATTAGACCAGACTGCTCAGGAAATCAGTGCAATTTTCCAGCATCACAGAAGGTTAGCTGGACAATGGTTCGGTGTTTTTTTTTTTTTTTTTTTTTTTTAATAAAGAGAGAAATCCAATCGCTTTTGGCCGAGTTGTTTTTTTGACTTCATTTCTCAGCCATAGCTGAAGGCTTCTCATTCAATGTGACATGTGACTGCTTGGTGACCCTGGCCTGGTCTGTGGCTGTGCCAGGGGGGTCAGGCCAGGCCAGCTGGAACCCATGCTCCCTGGGGCTGTGACCACCTCTTTCTCAAGAGTCTTACAGTGGGGTCTGGAGGAGCCTTTGCAGGCTGCCCCAGCTACTTGTCCCCAAAAGAGAGAATGAATTCTGGAGCTGGTGAATTCTACATGCCAGGCACAGAGGGGTTTATATGGCAGTGCACGCCTTTAGTCCCAGCACTCAGGAGACAGAGGCAGGTGGATCTCTGTGAGTTCAAGGTCAGTTTGATCTGCATAGCAAGTTCCAGGACAGCCAGAGCTACATAGTGAGACCCTATCTGGAAAAACAAAAACAAACAAAAATGTCTATAAATTAGGGCCTTGAAATAGGTACTGAAAATGTCCCCTCTCTCTGCCCCCCACAACAGTGAGTAGGAAGGCAAGATTGCCCCCAGAATGCAAACGGCCCTTGTAGTTTTTCATGGAGAGTGTTCTTGGAGCCCTAAGAAGGAAAAAGACCCTGCAGGCTGAGGCAGGGCCACTTCCAATCCTACTCTGTACAGACGATGGACTTGTGGGGGACACAGGCAGCTTCGGGGAGAGCAGGGAAGTGTCACATCAGAGGAGAGACAGCCGGGTGTGGGCAGGTGGAGCAGGGCCAGCTCTGTCTAGCTTGGTAGCCAAGAAGACCAGGGCTGGGAGCAGCAGCCTACGTGGTGAGCAGTCTTTTTTTTGTAGCTGAGCCGGTATGAAGATGGGTGGGGGTGGGTGGGGTGGGGGTTGGGCATGGACAGGCCTAGACACCTGCTTGTCTGAGCCACAGATTAGCTGGTGGCAGAGCAGGTGAGGACAGACGGCCGGGCAGTATTCTTATCCCAACAATTCACCACGCGGCTGGAGAGGGGATCTTTGGGCACCTGAGTAAACAGAGTCACTCAGGCATTTGGAAGGCAGCACTGGCAGGAGGAGTCACTTGGGGAGATGGAAGGGGAGGCATGCAACTTCTAAAGGGGAGCCAGGACCCCATGTGAAAGGCATGAATGTGTGAGCATCTGGGAGGTGCCTGGGGCCACAAACCTGGGCCTTAATCCTGGCTCTGATACACTAGGCTCTGAAGCAGAGGAGGGCAGTGGGAAGGATTAATCTGACCCTGTTTTATACATCCTCAGGAGCCTCCCTTTGATTGCCCCAGGTTTCTCACACACAGTTCTCCGGCCTCTTTACTATTACCCATGCCAGCCTTTGCACGTGCCATTCCCTTTGCCTGAATCGCTTCTTTACACTGTCGGCTCTTAAACTTTCTGCTCAATGTCACCTCCCTTGGCAGCTCCTCTGCCATCCTATGTATAGCATCCCCCCCTTTCCTTTTATTCCTTTCCTCTTTGTTTTGTTCCCTCCTTCTTTCTCTCCCTTTCGTCCTTTGACAAGGTCTCACTCTGTAGCTCAGGCTGGTCCGGAACTTACTCGGTAGACCAGGCTGGCCCTGAACTAGTGGTAAGCTTCTTTCTTTGGACTCCTAAGTGCTGGTTCTAGGCACCAGCCACCATGCGGGTGCAGCTCATCCACCTTCCTTTTCAATGTCTGTGTGTTTCCTTCACCGTACTTTTCCAAAACACTTACTTCTCTGCTTACCTAAAGCACATGTGTTCTTACGTGTTTCCCCTTCGCTCTCCTGAGCCTGGCACACGGTAGATACTCAGTGAGTGTTTGCTGAATGAATAAACGAACGATAAAAAGAGAGACAGCTGAGCAAAAGCCTACTGGTGGATGTTAGGGCAGCAGAACCAGGGGATTCTTGTCCTCTCTTCTCCTGTCCTGGCCCTGCTGGGTCTCAAGGACAGTTCTGGTAGTGGGAGAGTGTGCTTCCCTAGGGATTCACAGTGAAAGGAGCTCTGATGTTTGAACGCCCCCAAGAGTGGGAGGCTCAGGGGCAGACGTGCCAGTTTCCAGGTAGAAATAGAAGAGGTGGGTTTTCGGAATGTCCTGAGCAGCTGGAGCTGGTGACAGAGGGTGTCTGCCCGAGTGCCCCCATTTCTTTACTCCCTACACTAGAGCTCAGCACATAGTATTTTTCATTCTTTGGTTGGTGAGACAGGGTCTCACTTTGTAACCCCAGGAGACTGCCTGCTTCTGCCTCCCTGAGTGCTCTACCCACTGAACCATCCTCTCCTCTCTGTGTACTGCCTGGCAGGACCAATGCTTTCTAAGAAGTGTGAATTCTCTCCCCTGCCTGCAATCACTGGGATGAACCTGTGTGAGCTGTCTTTGAGGCAGGGAGGGTGTCCCACGGAGCCCGGCCATGCTGTACCCTGATCTCCCCACCTAGCTTCCAGGGTTATGGGAAGTCAGTATCTAATGTCTGAGGCCTCGCGATGTGGTTGTTTGTTATAGTAACCTGCGCTGAAGGTGACGGGATCTCCAGTCTGGTTTTTTCGACGTGGTCCTCCTAAATTCACGGAGAAACAAGGACTAAGGCCCAGACCAAGCAGGGTTAGAGCCCCTCTTCTGGGCGTTTCTTGGCCTGCTCTGAACTCCGAGTTCTCACAGATCCCTTACCCTCTCACACTCCTGCCAGCACTGGCCTCAGATCCTGTCTCTTGCCCCACAGCCATGCTTCTGAAGCACAGAACACATAGTAAATCTTTTAAAAAAAGAGAGAGAGATTAGCCCCAGGACCACTGTGTACTGTTGAACAGGTTGCGCAACGTACATGCATCACAGCAACGCGTTTGGACTTCACCCTAGAGGTCACAGGGAGACATCAAAAGCTTTTCCCACCAAGAGTAATTACCTTTTTTTGGCCCATGTGTATGTAAGTGTACTGCATGTGTGTCTGGTGCATATGGAGGCCAGAAGAGGGTGTCAGATGCCCTGGAACTGGAGTTATTCGTGGCTGTAAGCTGCCAACTTGGGTCTTCTGTAAGAAAAGCCAGGGGTCTTAATAGCTGAGCCATTCTTTAAAAATGGGGAAAAATCGGCCGGGCGGTGGTGGCCCATGCCTTTAATCCCAGCACTTGGGAGGCAGAGGCAGGCGGATCTCTGTGAGTTTGAGGCCAGCCTGGTCTCCAAAGCGAGTTCCAGGAAAGGCACAAAGCTACACAGAGAAACCCTGTCTCGAAAAAAACCAAAAAAAAAAAAAAAAAAAAAAAAAAAAAAAAAAAAATGGGGAAAAATCCTTCCCTAGATTTTTTTTTTTTTTTTTTTTTGACCAGGCACTGAAGGTCCTGGTGGCCCTGGACCTCCTTCATCTGCTCCTTGTGGACTTCACATGTAGCCACATTGAATACAACACGTTTTCATACTCCTGTGCTTCATACACACACGTTTACCTGCCGAAGGATGCTGGAGAGGAAGACTGGCACGGACCAGAAATTCAGTTTCCCTGCTACTTGTTGGGCAGGTGACCTCCAAGCCTCAGTTTCCTAATCTGAAGAGTGGGATTAAACATAAAACTCACTCCTCATTGCCGTGAACACATAGGAGCCCTTCCAGTAAAAGGTGGTTTCTCAAAGGGTGGTGGTGGCACATGCCTTTAATCCCAGCACTCCAGCCCTCCAGAAGCAGGTGAATCTCTGTGAGTTCAAGGTCAGCCTGGTCTACAGAGTGAGTTCCAGGACAGCCAGAGTTACACAGAGAAACCCTGTCTTGAAAAAAGAAAAAAAAAAAAAAAAAAAAAAAAAAAGAAGAAAAGAAAAAGTGTTTTCTCACAGTTGGGTGTGGTGGTTCATGCCTTTCATCCTAGCATAGAGAGTTCAGGCAGGAAGACTGTCATAAGTTTCAGACCATCCTGGGCAACAGAGTGAGACCCTGCTTCCAAAACAAAATAAAAATTTAACAACAACAGGGCAGGGGATGTGGCTTAGTGGATAGGGCCCTCTTTATGCAACATTGAAGCCTAGAATGTGGGTCTCCAGGACCCACATAAATCCAGATGTAGTAGTCCACATCTGTAATCCCAGCATGCCTATGGGGAGATGGGAAGCAGAGGCAGGAGACTCTCTGGAAGCTCTTGGGCAGCGAGCCTGGTGTACAGAACCGTGAACAACAGACCCTGTCTCACACAGGGTAGAGTGTGGGGATTCACATCTAAGGTTGTCCTCTGACCTCCACACATACACGATGCCATGCATGTACCCACACATGCCTGAATTCACACACCCACAAGCATTAAAAACAACAACAAAAACCCACAAAAAATCCACTACCAGGGGGGCTGGAGAGACAACTCAGCGGTTAAGAGCATTGGCTCACGAGGTCCAATTCCCAGCACTCCACAGTGGCTCCCAACTGTCCAACTCCAGGGGAGTTCCAATACCTTCTTCTGGCCTTAGTGAACAACACATGCACATGGTGTGTTCAAGTATGTCACTCTGCTCTGTTGGGTCCCCTTTTCTATTCAGGACTCAGGAGATAGCTCTGAATGTCCAGGACCATCTTATGTGAGGCACATGGGTGGTGGTGGTGGGGTGGTATGTATGTGTGGAGGACTCCCCCTGCTAAGCCCAGAATTGGGCATTAACTGGGAAAACTTGGCTAATATCCTTCGGACCCTGATCTAATGCTAGGGCTGGTCTTAGCCTGTACTTCTAGCCTAGCACCCCCCACCCCGAGGAGTCGGATGTGCTTTTCCTGAGTGGAAATCATAATCCCTCAGGTCTGACCTTGGCCAAAGACAATGGTGCTCTGTGGGCTGATAGGAAGGGGCAGACACTTACTCCACATTGAGTTACAGTGGGCTTCTTCTGTGAGCTTCCCCTTGCATGCCGTGGAATAGTCTCCTAAGGAGGCAGGCGGGCTGGACGAAGAGCAACAGCTTTTGCAGGGCTGGCTGGGTGTGGGAGGAAAGGGCCCAACTTTTCCAACCAGCTGGGGAAGCCGCCTCTTTGCATTCTTGACTCTCTGCTGCCCCCTTGTGGTTGTAAGGCTGGCGATGCCACATTGTGCAGGGGGCCTCACGTGTGTGTGTGTGTGTGTGTGTGTGTGTGTGTGTGTGTGTGTGTGTGTGTGTGTGTGTGTGTGTGTGTTTGGGGCTGGAGCAGAGAGATGCACTTGTATTCTACTATAGTAACAGGGTCTCTCTTCCCCATCCATCAGATGTGGGTTACAATGCCAGGCAGCCGTGATACCTGCTCTGGGGCACTTGCTTATCAAGAAATTGAAAGCAAAGAGGGGTGGTGGTGGTGGTGGTATTCATTTGCAATGTATTGGGAAGGAGGGGTTAGACAGTAAGAATATGAGCAGTGCCGAGTCTTTTCTGACCATGGGGACAAGGGTCTTCTATTAAGCTAGCCCCACAGTCACAGCCACAGCCACAGCCACAGCCAAGCGAGCCTTCAGAATCCTAGGCCAACATCACAGAATAGTTGAAAAAGCTAGACAGGAGCACAAGCTTGTAACTGTATAGACTAGGGATCTTTTATTATGCTCTTAGGAAAAAGATCCCAAAACCTTGGTAAATTATACCTAAAATCAAAGGAATCCAGAAAGTTCCACTGGATGGCTAGGAGCTGATCAGACTGCAGCAACTAGATCTCAAGATGGGAAGATATCTTGACTACCTCACTAGAGAGGGCCACACGGACAGAATCTTGATTGCAGAGTGGAAGAAGCAAGGGGTAGGAAAATTCACCCCCGTTCTGTACTCAGGCTTGACTCTGACAACTTTCCGACCTGCTGCATCCGATGGGTCCCCCAGAGCAAGCTAAAGTGGGTTGCATTATAGGGTACATGCATTGTGGCTGCCAGGTCTGCTTTGGCCGAGACCCTTGACCCTGTCTCTTCATCATAGATTTTGGATTGTAATCGCCTGCTCTTCCCACAGCAGCTCTTCTTGGAGTGGTACCCCCAGGCCCGAGTTGGAGTATGGTCTCTGCAGTGAAGGTTTTGATGCTCATTGGGTGAGATTTGAAAACTACTGAAACTCGCCCTCCCTCCCCGTGTGTGTGTGTGTGTGTGTGTGTGTGTGTGTGTGTGTGTGTGTCCACTTCTTTTTCTCAACAGAGTCTCATGTAGCTAGACTGGCCAAACTCATTATGTAGCTAAGAATGACCCTGAACTTCTGATCAAGGATTCACTGCTGTGCCAGGTTTGCAGTGTTGGTGATCCAGACTAGCCCTCGGCCACGTCAGGCAAACACTTATCAACTGAGTTACATTCCCAGTCCCTAATGAAAACAAAAGAATCCTGGGCAGGTGGCTCTCCAGCAAACAGGGGAAAGAAACAGGTATGAGGGAAACTAAACATGTCCCCAAACTGCACACATCATTACCAGCTTCCAGCCAGGAAACCTACGGGTTGTGACCCAGCACCTGCTGTTTGCCATGAGGCCGGGGTCATAGGTCTCTGGCTCAACCTGCCACGTAGGGAATGTTCAAGCTAACAAAGCCAGGAGGTCATTGCAGGCGGTCTACACAGGGAGTCTTGGATGTGGGTGGGCTTCAGCAGCATGGAGGAGCACAGTCAAGGTTCCCAGCGGAGTCTCTGAGGAACAGCTGTCTGGTGGATGGGTCTCTTTTTATAACTGAAGACACGGAGGCCCAAGAGCTGGGTGAAGGTTACTGCTGAAGGTCACAGCAGGTTCAAAGGCTTCAACTTGATCGATCCTCAGGTCCAATGGTCAGGTCTGTCAATGTGGCCATAGCTCCATGTCTAGGGCAAGTCTCTTGAGATGTCAGGGAAGGTACACAGGCAACTCCCTTCTCCTACACCCTGTCTGTGTCCTGAAGTAGAGCAGTCACCAGGCTGATGACCTGGAAAGCTGGCTGGGCCGCGTCGTACTCTGCAAAGAGGTGGCATACGTTCTCTTGTGGCTCTGTCTGGCTCTTGGCCACAAACCCAAAGATCCTGGTGAGAGAAGATAAGTCTGTGGGGTTGTGGGCTAGTGAGACATCCTGCTGAGGGGAGGGCTGGAAGGGAAGGACACTCAGCCTGAGCCCAACTGTCTCTCCCCAAGCCAGCTGACTTCAATATCCATGTCTTATGTGTGTGGTGTGTACCTGTTTGTGTGGACATGGCATGTGTCCGTACATGTGTGTGGAGGCTGATGTTGAGTGTCGTCCTCAATTGCTCTCTACTAATTTTGAGACAAGGTTTCTCACTGCATCTAGAGCTCACTGATTAGCTGGGCTGGCCAGCCAATGAGCACCAGGGATCCGCTGGTCTCTGCCTCCGAACACTGGAGTTATAGATAGACACGCTGTCTGGCTTTTTACATGGGTTCTGGGATCTGACATCATCTCCTCACTCTTGAGTGGTGGGCATTTTCATCACTGAGTAATCTCCCCAGCACTTTCAGCACCCTCTTATAACGGGGCAGCTAAAGAAAGAAGGTGCCTCCCTTGTCAGACTGGGCGATCACTTATTTTAGGCTCCAGGTCTCCATTTTGAATGGGGCTTCCTAAGGACAAGACTTGGAAGCTCCATTAGGGCAAGGATATACTTGACCATCATCTATATATCTCTGAGATACAACCTGTGCCTTTGGCATGACACCTAAGACTCCAGACTGGGGGATCTTGTAAGAGCCATACCACAAAGGCTCTTAAGAACAAAAGGGAAACTCCCTTCCTCCCTCTCTCCCTCTTCTTCTCCCTCCCTCCCCTCCTTCCTTATTTCTATTGAGATAGGGTGCTGTGGAATAATCCTTTTGTACACTGTGAAGATGTGTTGCTCTCATTGGTTTAATAAAGAGCCAACTGGCCAATAGCTAGGCAGGAAGAGGTTAGGCGGGAGAGCCAGACTGGGAGAATGATGGGAAGAAGAAGGGCGGAGTTGCCAGCCAGATGCAGAGGGAGCAGGACATGTAGAAAATGAGGTAACAAGCCATGAGCCATGTGGCAGCATGCAAATTAATAAATATGGGTTAATTTAAGTTGTAAGAGCTAGTTAGTAACAAGCCAAAGCTATCGGCTGAGCATTTATAATCAATAATAAGTCTCTGTGTAGTTATTTGGGAGCTGCCTAATGGGACAGAAACCTCCACCTACAATAGGGTCTCGCTATGTATCCATGATTAGCTGGCCTGGAATTGACTACAGAGACAAGGCTAGCATGGAACTAACTATATAGACCAAACTGGCCTTGCACTCATAGTAATCCTCCTGCCTCTGCCTCCTAAATTCTGGGATTACAGGTGTATGCTACCCCACCTGGCCCACCCTCCTTCTGTTTAGTCTGGGTCTCTGGTACAGGGCCGCCACTGAGTGGTGGGAGGGGCTTACCTGGAAGCCTTGTGGTACTTTTGCCACCTGAAAGAAAGGAACAGGACAGGGGTGAGCGATGGGGCTCTGCCCTGCACCTCAGGACCCCAGTGAACGGTGGGAGCTACGTCTCCACCTCTGCCATGCCCCACCGGGCCTGATTCCCAACCTCTTAGGGTTCACAGGTTGTCTCTGCTATTTCAATCTCAGAGTCAGCAGATACTGTAAGGCTTGGCACGGCCTTCTTAGCTTGGCTCAACCTGGAACTTACTTCCTTTGCTCAGGGTCCATTCCACAGAAGCGCAGGGTGGTGAGTGGATAGTGTCGTCGGAAAAACAGCCTGGGTAGATGCAGGAAGAAAAGCCAGGCTGGTGAAGGCCTATTCTTATACTGTGCTCCCCACTTCAGGATTTCTGGTTTCCCCAAAGTTCCCCCATCCTGTTCTCGTAGGGTCTTAAAACCTGCATGCTTTCTCTCTTACTCCTGGGACCGGGCACACAGGCTGCTGCGTCTTTCTCTTTCCATGGACTACATCTGCCTTATGCTCTTTTTGTTTTTTTTTGTTTTTTTTTGTTTTTCAAGACAGGGTTTCTCTGTGTAGCTTTGCACCTTTCCTGGAACTCACTTGGTAGCCCAGGCTGGCCTCGAACTCACAGAGATCCACCTGTCTCTGCTTCCCGAGTGCTGGGATGCCTTATGCTCTTATACTGGAATCTTCTGCCTCCCAGGCCCATACCATTCACTTTTTGAGGCCAGGGGTTACAGCTTGGTCTACTCTTGCCCTCCTGGTTAAGTGAGGGAAGGCTTTGGCTAGATTGAGTCCCCAAGTCCCTGGGTGAGTTCATTCCACTCTGTGTCTGAGGAGTCATTAGTGACTGGCCTACACACAGACTTAATCAGCACCCAATGGGAACTGCCTAACTTCATCCCTGTTGGTCTCAATGAGGGAGGCCTAGGGAAGGCAGGGATCTTGTCTGGTATCACCCAGCATTTGCCAGCCTTTTCAGATCTGGGGCCCTGACCTCTGTCCCCAGCCTTCCCTCCAGCTCTGCTCTGTTAGCCTTGCAGCCCAGGAGTTAGCAGAGGCTCTTACTTCCTCTGGACATCCGTCAGAGTGATGCCCTGTTCAGTGACTTTGAAATCGACCAAAGTAGGTGTGGGGAGGACATCCCGCTCCAAGGTGACTGAGATGGCCTTCTGCACAGCCAGGGCTCCGCTCAGGGTCTCCACACTCACAGAGTTCAGGTACAGCGTGTGGCAACCTGTGGGATACAGATATTGATTGAGCTAGGTCTGTAGCCAAGGTTTTATAGTGTGTGTGTATCACTGGGCTTCGATCCTTCCTACGCCCAGGGACAGGAACGGGGCAGAGGGAATGCCTTTCTTCTTCTTCAGAAATCCAGTGGGATCCTCTTAGAGCCACAAAACAGACTAGGAGTCCAGGGGTGACCAAAACTTCTTTTCCTCTACCTATGGCTATCCCACCCCCTTGATGAGAATAGGGAAAGAAAGAAGAGGAGGAGGGGAGCCACTGTGCTTTGTGGGAGGGGACCACAAAGCAGGAGCCATCACTGAGTGTTAATGGATGCTTGGCCTCTGGAAGTGGGGACCTTTGAAATTCTTAAGATTCAGATCTCATCCCCCACAGAGGGTCCAGACCTGGAGACCACCACCAGGGCAGGAATCTCAAACACAAAGAGATCCTATTACAGATATGTGTACAATATGTGCAAGGGTGTCGGCTTACCAGACCCCCCCCTCCCTGTGCCCAGTCCTCTCTCCTCCCTCCCTGGCCCGCGGCGGCGGCCTCTCATCTCTTGGTTTATGAGACCGAGGAGGGGGGTGTGCAGCGGGCTGTTAAGGCTGCAGAAACAAAGCAGTAATGGGAAGCATGTGTGGGCTTGTGTGAGTCTGTGTGTGAGTCTGTGTGTGTGTGTGTGTGTGTGTGTGTGTGTGTGTGTGTGTTCGTAGGGCTGGGAAGTGGTATCCGGGTGCAGTGAGCTGGTGCCTCCCCTATACTACTCACCAGCTGATATCTTCAGGCAAGAGGTCTGGCCGTGTGTGGGGGAGTCCAAGGCTGGTTCTGCGCCTCCCAGTTCTGAACAGAGGCAAAGGAAAATGCCCCAGGGGAGAGGGAGGAATGAGTGGACCCCTCTCAGGGGAGCAGCCCTCAAGAATCCCTTTGAACACCTCCCACAGCCGCCCCCACCGCAGGAAGTGACAGGCTGGGAAGCCAGGTGTGAGTGCCTCAATTAGAGAAATGAGGACCACTTTGCCTAGCTTGCAAGGCTTTGATCCCTTTCCACCCCTACCCTCCCGCCTCCCAGGTCTGGGCCTGCTTCTCTGACCTTGCCCTCACAAGCCCCTGACCTCTTCTTTTGGACCCCGCCCCCCCACCCCAGGCTTTGTAGAGTAGGGATGCTGTGTCTCCATGGCTTGTTTAGGGCTCTTCCTGCTCCCTCTCCACTTCACTCCTGCTCGACTGAGATGACCCCCTCGGTCTGGGAGCTCGGGCTGCATCTTGTGCATGAGGCTGCTGACCTGAGCCTGGGGTGGACTCTGTGGGCCTGTGGACCAGCTACTTAAGCCTGGAACCTCATTTGTTTTCCCTCCCTCTCTCTTTTTATCAGTCTTAACAGCAGAGTGTTAACTGGACTGGAGCTCACTACAGAGCCTCAAGTTCTTGGTCACTTTGCCTGAGCCTCCCAAGTGCTGGGATTATAGGTAAAGACCACGACCTCATTACCTGTCTATGAAATGGGGCTATGGGTAAGAGTTTTAAGGGTGGTGGTAGTGGTATGTGTAGGGGGAAATAATATCAGACTTGTTCATCCAAACTGTTGGATTTAGGCGCTTTAATCCTTTCAAAGAAGGCTGTTGACTCTCTAAGCCAGTGGTTCTCAACCTTCCTAACGCTGCGACCCTTTAATATACAGTTCCTCATGTTGTGGTGACCCCCAAGCCATAAAATCTTTTTTTTTGTTGTTTTTTTTTGTTTTTGTTTTTGTTTTTGTTTTTGTTTTTGTTTTTCAAGACAGGGTTTCTCTGTGTAGCTTTGCGCCTGTCCTGGAACTCACTTGGTAGACCAGGCTGGCCTCGAACTCACAGAGATCCGCCTGCCTCTGCCTCCCGAGTGCTGGGATTAAAGGCATGGGCCACCACCACCCGGCCATAAAATCATTTTCGTTACCACTTCATAACTGTAATTTTGCTACTGTTTATGAACTGTAATGTAAATATCTGCTATGCAACTCCTGTGAAAGGCTCATTTGACCCCACCCACCCAGGGGGTCACGACCCACAGGTTGAGAACTGCTGCTCTAAGGTCTCTTCTGGGCCAGGCACTGTGGTGTAAGGCTTGTCTGAACAATCTCATTGACTCTGGGTGCTGACACTTTGGGTATGTCTAAGGAGGGTTGTGTATGTGGGGGGAGAAGGGGCAACCTTAAATTCTCACAGGTGGGAAATGGAGAGACAGGGACCTAGTCCACAGCAGGCACTTGTCATACTGACCCTAAAAAATTTCGTCAACAAGGGTGAAGTGGCCGCTTTTAGTGAGAGCCAACGGGTCTGACCCAACCCCCTACCTTTCTGTGGGATGGAGAGTTTGCAGGGCAGGGCCAGGGCCATGATGGAGTGCTGGCACACGAAGGCCGAGAGGCTCCCTGCGAAGGAGCAGGAAGCCCGAGTGAGTAAGGCTTTCCCAACCCCCTTCATGGTGCGGGAGACCATGCCCCAGAGGCCCGGAGGCTGGCGAGTCTTACCAAAGTAGGGCTCCTCATCCGCTCCTTTCAGGTGTACCCCTTTCGCTGAAGACTCGACCAGGAAGTGACGTATAAGGTCAGCGCTGTCCTCACCTAGACAAAGGGAGGAGTTTGGTCTCAGAGCCCGGTGTTAGCCAAAGCCTGGCCCACATGACCTGACCCACTTCTTCGGGGTCCATTCGGAGGACTCGCGTGCTAGCCTCTGCCTCCCCGTGGAGGAGCTGCACGTAGGAAGCATATATGTTCATGGGCTCCAAAGTGGCAGGGCATTCGCTCAGAGGAGTCTGTGTTTAGAAATTCCCCCCAGCCCATCCCAGCTGCCATTATTTCCCTTCAGCTCAGCCCTGCAGGTGCAGGGCTGGCTTTGACAGGCATCAGCGTGCCCTCTGACCCCGCTGTGACCCCAGCTTCCTCCTCCATTTGAGCTCATTGCCTCTTGAAAGGCTTCCTTGAAAACCAACGCCGGCCCCAGAGGTCGCTGGTCCCCCTCACTCCCCGCCCCATGCCGTGGCTGTAACCCATATTAAGCAATCTCTCTACCACTGAGCCAAACCCCCAAACCCTTGCTAAGAACACGAGGTTGGGTGCTCCATCCTCAGTCTGTGTCTTAATTCCTCCCCTGGGGGTCATCCCCTGAGACTCAGTCACAGTTGTGCTTAAGTGACACCTTGTAGCAGTGTCGTTACTGTTCTCATCTATCTCTTCCAGTGAGGTGGTTTCTGCATGTGAGTGACTCCTCTACATGCCTGATTCCTTACACAGGGTCCGATACGTGGTAGATCCCTTGGAGAGGTATGTGCTGAGTTACCAGATAAGCACGTGAGATCATAGGAGAGCAAACATACTACCACACGTATGTTATTAGCAATTACACATGTGATAAGCTCTCTCACACAGGATTAGTTTTTTTTTTTGTTTTAAGACAGAGTTTCTGTGTAGCCCTGGCTGTCCTAGAGCTCGCTCTGTAGACCAGGCTGGCCTCGAACTCAGAGATCCACCTGTCTCTGCCTTCTGAGTGCTGAGATTAAAGGCCCCCGCCCAGCAGGATGAGCTCTTTATTAGACACATGATAAATTATTACATGAATGATAAGATATTGGAAGTGCTGGGCGGTGGTGGCGCACGCCTTTAATCCCAGCACTCGGGAGGCAGAGCCAGGCGGATCTCTGTGATTTCGAGGCCAGCCTCGGCTACCAAGTGAGTTCCAGGAGAGGCGCAAAGCTACACAGAGAAACCCTGTCTCGAAAAACCAAAAAAAAAAAAAAAAAAAAAAAGATATTGGAAGTGTGATAAGCTCACACATACATTAGTCACATTAGGTTCCTGGAGGTAAATCCAGGCTAGGCAAGAGAGCCCAGAAGATGGCAGCCTGAGGAGAGGCTAGAAGCTTACTTCTCTACCCTTCCTCAAGGGTGGAACAGGGAATCTAGGGAGTCGGGGGCATCTCAGCCTTTCAGAGATGCTCCTCATGGTGCCTCGGTGCTAGAAGGTGGCTGGGGGAGCCAGGAGGAGGACTCTCCTCCTGGGAGTCATCCTGATAGTCACTGTCAAGCTGGGACAGAGTCTACCATGGTGAGGATTCTGAGGTGATCAAGCAAAAGGTACGTACCTGGTTGGTTTGGGGCAGATGCTGGCGTCTCCTGTACCTTCAGGGCAAGGCCGAAGGAGCCTCGGTAAGAGGAACTGTCTCTGATGACGAAAGCACCTGGCTTCTCCTTCCTCAGCAGATCGATTGCTGGAACAGTCTTTGGTCAGAGGCTCAGCCACTCTACACCCTCTATTCTCATCCCCGCAGGGTCCTCCGAGAGAAGTCACACAACCTATGCCCAGGAAGCCCTTTCTCCCGTCTACTTTCTGCAGGTTTTGCTTACTTCCTATTTCCTAATGAGGCCAGCAGGCCACCCACCCTTCCGCAGGCTGCTATTTGCCACTTTCTTTATCACATGACCCAGGGCCCCGTCTGCCTGCTGCACAGCACAGGCCAGTCACTGGGTCACTTGTCCCCTCCAATACAGTGCTGGCTTTACCTTGCTCTCGAGAGATGCTTGGCTTAAACCAGTATTTTGATGTGTCCATCACAAACTTCATGGTGGGCTGCATGTCCTTGGCAGGACCTGGAGACAGGCAGAGAAGAGGCACTCTGTAGGCTGGATAGAGGGCGGCTGAGAGACCACCAGAGAGAATGCTGGAGACCTGTCTTGCTCCTCTTCCCAGGGATTCTATTCCACTCATCCTTTCTGAGCCTGTCTCCGGGGTCTCTCCAAATAGCCTGAAGAGGAAAACTCAACTGGAGCTGTAGCTCAGTGGGTAGCGTGCTTGCCTAGCATGCACGAGACCCCAGGTTTGACCCCTAACACAACATAAAACCAGGAGGGATGGTTCTTGGCTGTTAATCCCAGCAGTCAGGAAGCTGGGGCAGGAGGATTGCATTGAGGACAAAGTCAGCTTGGCTACAGAATTAGGCCCTATCACAAAAGCTGGCAACAGTGTTGGCAGGATGGCCCAGTGGGTAAAAGCTCTTGGCATGCAGGCCTGACAACCTGAGTTTGACCCCCTGAACTCACGTAAAGGTGAAAGGAGAGAACCCACTTTAAAAAGGTGTTCTTTGAGTTTCACATGTGATCTGTGGCCCGTGGGCCCCCAGGTGATAAAGTCTCGTTGTTGTTCTTTTAAAGGCATAGCTGAGGTGTGATTTTTTTTCCTGTGTGGGTTGCTTTCAGGGCAGTGAGCCTTGGACTATAGTGCACTGCTCACAGACACAGGAGTCATCCTGGGAACCCCCCAGGAGGAGCCAGGCTCTGCCTGCAGATGGCTGAGAGAGGAGAGTCTGGGACTCTGCTCATGGGAGGTGTGTGCCTCGAGGGTGCTGCGGCTCAGCTTGTGTTTACAGCTTCGGGTTCTCTGGGTGTCTATAGTCACAGGCTCCGGGAAGGAGGATGTTTGCTCTTTTGTGGTTTTCAGCCATCTGTGTTGGGATGCGTCGTCTCCATTCCCTGCTTGCCTCCACCCCCCCCACCCCCCCACCCCCCCACCCCCGCGATGTTCTCGTCATTCATGAAGGAACAGCAGAGTGAGGAATGATGCACCTCTGGCTGTCCTCGGGATAACCAGTTAGTCACCGAGCCTCTTCTTCCGATGGCCTGAGGGTTGTCTGTCTCCGTTTCCTCCCTCACCCCAACTGCCCAGCCCTGGTTCTGGCCCCATAATCCTGCCTGACAGCTTCCAGGGTAAGCCATTACGTCTACACTGCTGACCCCACCTCTTCCTCCTTGCTTTAGTGTCTTACTAGAGGTCCCAGCTATCTCTGCAAGGAATGCCTTTTTTCCCTTCCTCTGGTTGCTGACTAGCTCAGCTGTCATATCCTCCATCCTTCAAGTTGCCTAAGCCACTCCATCTGTCTCCCATGAAACATCGATACCTCTGTGCGGACCCTACTCTACGGTTAGTCTTGGTTTGGGCCACTCGTTCTAGATTGTGTCCATCTGTGTGTCCCCGTGTGTCCTTACACCCTGGCACTATGCTTGGTATACCAATATTGTGGTAGTCAATAAAAGTGGGTAGTCGATAAAAGTGTCAACTGGCTGTTGCCAAGTCCCCTTGGTCTTTGACTAGTCCCCTTAACTAGACCCTCTGATGCTGAAGATGTTGGATTACAACGTACCCTCTGGAGATGCAGTGAGAGGACCATCTGGTAGAGTCTGGTTGTGGCTCTTGGTGGCCTGACAGGGATGACTGGGAGATGCAGCCCCAGGCAGGACAGAGCCCTGGTGTCCTGGTGTCCGCTGGGCTGGGGGAGACTGTGGTTCTGGGTACCCATTGATTAGCACAATGGGTATGTCCACCATGGAGTTGGTGACAGATGGGGGGCAGCTACTGGCCTGCTCCCTGGCTACTGGAGGACAATGGGCTGCTTGAGACTGGACCATGTTCGGTATAGAGTTGTTGCTGGGAACCTGGGCCTCACTGGGTCTCACGCACCGGGACCCTCGGTCCAGGCTGTGGAGGCTGGAAGCGGAGCTGGCTGGACTTCCCAGGGATCTTGAAGATGACTGGTAACTGGAGAGGCTGGAGTGGAGGAGGGACTGACTGCTACAGAGAAAAGCAGACAAGTATTAGGATGTTGGGTGGTGACTCGGGGCCAGAGCTACGATCCGGAATCTAGCCACCTGGGGGCCCCAGCTCGAGTCAAATAGAGCATTGCATACACCCTTACCCCAAACCCAGAACAAAGAGCACCCCCATCTGAATTCCAAGGGTGAAGCAGGGTGCAGAACCTCCCTAGGATTGAAGGATCTTTTGTCATTTAAACTAGCCAGTGGGATTAACCTCCAGCCATTAGTCCAGCCTAGATTTTCTCGGCTTGCACCGACAGGGTGGTCTGACTGAACCATCACAGACAGCAGGATCCTCACTACTCATCACTCTCAAAAGGCCTGCAGAGAGGCTGCAGCACCTGGGCCGGACATGTCTGTGGCTGGTGCAAGGCAAAGTGTTCTAGCGGGAGGAGGTAAACACCACTAGGCCAGCACACGTGGTGGTGGGATCACTGACTCCTTTGCCAGGGACTGCCTTGGCCAATGCCTTTGGAGTCGGTGTGTGGGACTGAGGTCTGGTGGGTTAGTCATCCTGAAGCAGGATGTGCAATGCTACTGTGAGGCCTAAGACCAGAGACCTGGGACCACGGAAAATAAGGTTCAGGGGGTTTGTCAGTGGCGCAGGGAGGGAGGCTTTCGTTCCCCCAAGTCTGTGTACACCCTGAGCTGTACTTATTAATTTAAAAAAGTATTTGTTTTATGTGTGTGAAAGTCTTGTCTGTGTGTACAGGGCCTGTGAAGGTGGGAGGAGGGCACTGGATCTCCCAGGACCAGAGAAACAGATGGTTGTGAGCTGCCGTGTGGGTGCTGGGAACTGAACCCAGGTCCTAGGCCAGAGCAGGCAGTGCTCTGAACCATTGAGCTACCTCTCCAGCTCCCACCCCTGAATTTTAATAACCTTCCCTCCAGATGGGTCCTGTGAGGGCTGGGAAGAAAGCAGGTGAATCTCAATAACGGAGTACTCTATCCTCAATAACGGAGTACTCTATCCTCAATAACGGAGTACTCTATCCTCAATAACGGAGTACTCTATCCTCAATAACGGAGTACTCTATCCTCAATAACGGAGTACTCTATCCTCAATAACGGAGTACTCTATCCTCAATAACGGAGTACTCTATCCTCAATAACGGAGTACTCTATCCTCAATAACGGAGTACTCTATCCTCAATAACGGAGTACTCTATCCTCAATAACGGAGTACTCTATCCTCAATAACGGAGTACTCTATCCTCAATAATGGAGTACTCTATCCTCAATAACGGAGTACTCTATTCTCAATAACGGAGTACTCTATTCTCAATAACGGAGTACTCTATTCTCAAAAGGTCAACAGAGGCCATGAACACTGAATTATGTTCTAAATGCTTTGAGGAGAATGTGAGATAGAAATGGCTGTGACGGTAGAAAAGATGTGTATTTTTTTTTTCCCTAGATAGGGTTTCTCTGTGTAGCCCTGGCTGTCCTGGAACTCACTCTGTAGACCAGGCTGGCCTCCGACTCACAGAGAGATCTTACTGCCTCCACCTCCCCTGAATGCTGAGACTAAAGGAGTGAGCTGAGCCACCACAGCCCAGACAACATGTATTCTTTTAGGTCTTGATGTCTGTGCATTTCGCTCACAGAACAGGGTGCCCTTCTGTTGTGTGTGTGTGTGTGTGTCTCCGTGTCCACACGTGTGCTGCTATGCGTGCGAGGCCATGACCACGGAACTTACCTCCCAAACACATAGCTGACGTCTGACGTGGGGCTGGCTGACAGCACGGAGACCCTGCTGCCCCGCTGTGGGGCCCTCGGCCCTTTCTCCCAACCTGGAGGAGTCGCCAGTGGAGAGCCTGAGCTCCTGCTTTCCCGGCCGGGGCTGGAGTTGCTAAGGGAAGACGGGGTGTGGGGAGAGGGACCCCTGCCCTGGTTCCCAGAGAAGATGAGGCTCTCGCTGCTGCTTCGGGTCTCTCGGGGGATGTCTCTGGAGAAGAGGAGGCTGCCATTGCGTGGGGAGCCGAAGGGTGGAGTGGCACATGGGCTGGAGCAGCGTTGGGGACCCTCGAGGCACCTTGATCTGGTGGAAGTCACTTCGATGTACTTTATATCTTTAGGGGGAAGGGGAGAAAGAAAGCATTAATGAAAGCCAGGAGCCAGCGAGGACTGGCAGAGGTGGTGGAAATTAGGGGTGCACAAGCTGTCCCCCCTCTAGAGGGTCATGAATCCTTTCCATGGTTTCCCAGGATGGAAATTAGGGTAGGGCCCTGGAGAGCACTCAGTTTACTAAAAACAGCTCATTCCTCTCCTGTGCAAACCGGTGCAGCCCAACCTGCCCTGGGTACTCAGGGTTCCTTCCTCTGAGACTGAGGTGCCTGAGCCCCGGGGTACTAGGTGGAAGTGGGCATTCTATCAGACACACGGGGCTGGTGGGCTGACTCAGGCATGCTGGCTCAGGGGATGTAGAAACAGCCTGGTTTGCAGTCACACACACTTGGGCGTGAATCTTGACGTCATCACTTTCTAGCCAGAAGGCACTGAGTAACTTTCCAGACCTCTCTTGGCCTCAGTTTCTTTATCTGCAAAGCCGTGGTCTACACCCAGCCTTCTAGGGTGGTGCTGAGGCGCAAACACTGGATGAATGGAGCCTGGTTCATGGCAGGCCTCCTCAAGGAAGGAACACTCCCTACCAGCTGCTCTTGGTGGTCCAACGGGAGCCCCTCACTGGCTGAGATGGGTATCTTTGGCTTAAGAGAATGGAGTAACAGAGGTATTCGGGGAACTACACTGTAGGCTCTGAGAGAGAGCTGAGAGTAAGATAGATTTTCCAGGACGCTGGCAAGTTTCTTTCCTTCACTTACAAAAAACAAAAAAAAAATCACCGGGTGGTGGTGCACACTTTTAATCCCAGTACTCAGGAGGCAGAGGCAGGTGAATCCTTGTGAGATTGAGGCCAGCCTGGTCTACAGAGTGAGTTCCAGGACAGCCAGGACTGTTTCACAGAGAAACCCTGTCAGGGGGGATGGGGGAGGGGGGACGGGGGGCGGGGCAAAATCTTTCAAGAAACAGTGTAGCCCCAAACTCCTCATGTAGCTCAGGATAGCCTTGAACCGCCTCTGATATCCTTGTCTCTACTTCCTCAGTGCTGGGATCACAGGTAGGAGCCACCACATCTGGTTTTCTGTGGCATCTGGAGTACTGGGGCTAGAACCCAGGGCTTTATGAAAGCCAGGCAAGCTCTTTTACTGAGCAGCGTCCCCGGCCCCAACTTCTCTTTTTATAAAGACGTTATACTGTTTATGCCCGTAACCACCTCTAACCCTGACAACGGCCCTTGGGCAGGCCAGACATTGTTTTTACGGAGGAGGTAACCGGTGATTGAAGATTAAGTGGGAGTAGGAGTTGAGGCTTCTTGCGTAACTTTTACCAAAGACAGGCCATTGCTAGCGCGTAACACAGCTGCTCCCTGTCCTGCTGCCGAGGCTCTGCTGAAATGCTATGGATCCCCATGTAACCAATGAGAACTCAAGGTTCAGCTAGGCTGAGTGAGTCGTTCCACGCCGCACAACTAACCACCGAAGGGCTCCAGTTTCTGCCCCTGAGCTGTGTTAGCGGCCTCTTCTAGGACGAAGAGGAACTCTTGGGGGATCCCATTCCAAGCAAGGCCTTTCTGGTGTTTGTCCTGGTATGTGGGTCTCTTGACCTGGTGAGGCTCCTAGCCCCCAACTTCATGGGTCATAAAAAAAAAATATCTAAGACCTTGCCTGGGAGCTGAGCAGGGTGGGAGGGACCTGAGCTGTGAGTCACCGCCCCCCAGTCCTGAGGTGGATATGGCTGGGGAGGTGGAGGCTCCCACCCCATCCCTGGGGTGCAGCCGCTGTTTACAGGCCTATGGGGCAAGTCTCGGCAGTGTAGGGTGGATGCAGGCGCCAGCCGCGGGCCTGGCCGGGGAAGGGAGGGCATGTGGGTGGGGGGAGGAGAGACGGTTATTAAACAGCCTGCCCTTGGGACTGGCAAACAGCCTTGCCTGGCAGAAACTGCTGGAAAATGAAATGTGAGGACCTGATCCAAGGTTGGGGTGGGAGGTCGCAGAGAGGATAAGGGAGATGGTGTTTGGGTCTAGGAGCCAGGATCCCTCTGGGATGGGGACTCTGAAGGACAAGCCTAAAGAAAGGTGAACAGGAGGCAAGGGGTGGGGGTTGGGGGTGGGAGCTGAGTTTCAGAGAAGCATGTGGGCTTCCTCTAAGCAAATTCTACTTTAGGGAGAGAGACAGGGAACAAGGGCTTTAAGGATTCCTGATCCGCCACTTGGTAGGGGGTGACTGAGGACCGTGGCGTCCTTCCTCAACCTCAGTTAACATATCTATAGAATGAAATCACCATGACTTCCTTCATGGGCAGATGCAGGAACTATGCATCACAGGAACTAATCCCCACCAAAAAAAAAAAAAAAAATCTACGCAGCTGTGCCGAGGGAGTCAAAAGGGGTTGGCCAAGCTCCACGGTTGAGCTTTACAAAGGAGGAGAAAGGGGCAGGGTGAGCCTCTGCTGCTTCCTGAGGACAGGGTCTCTCAAAGGAGATGGATGGGATGGCAGGAGGGAGTAGGGGGAGTGGGGGGTTGAAGCCACACTGAGGATGTTAAGATGTAAGGGATCTCACCCAGAATTACCTGCAGTGTCCTGACCATGAATACTTTCTCACTAGCAACGGTGGCCCCCCAGGACGGTTTGGGGAGACAGAGATGGGCACAGCGGGCCTGCAGTGCAGGAATCTACCACTCTTGGAGAGGGAAGTCCCCTGAGAGGACCCTGAGTTGGCCCTGCTGTCTTAGGAGGAAAGAGTTCTGGGGTATGAGAAGCATGTGAGCAGGGGCTGGAAGAGAGGATTGTTTGCTTCCTACCAAAAGGAACAATGGAGATGAGGGTGCCTACAGTCCAGCACTCGAGACTGAGGTAGGAGGCTGCCTGGTTGCTGGCTAGCCTGGGCTACCAGGCAAGACTGTTTTTTAAAAAAAAAGAGGAGGGGGAGGAGGAGGCAGCCTGGCAGAGGCCACTGCCAGCCTTTCCGTATTCCTTGTTCCTCCGAGCTGGATGGACCCATGCTTCTAGTGGCAGGCTGTACCCAGAAAATCTGATGGGACCACTGCCCTGTCAGCCATCTGCTCTTCACCAGCCCTTCGGTGGAGGAAGGGACCAGCTGTCTTCTCCCCCGCACCCCACCCTATGCATGTGGACTCCTAATACCGATCTTGCCCCAACTGGCCTTGGCCGGGTGGAATCCCTGCCTTGGGGCATGAACATTAAAACCCCGGGCTGACTCCTGCCAATGGTAATTAGGTCTAAAGCGCTTTCCCGCCCGGTGTGATGGGCCCATGACTGGCCTTCAGCAGCAGAAGGCTGCTGTGGGGGAAGACAGCCCCTTTAATAGGCTTGGCGGGAAGAGGGGAAGCGATGGGAGGCCAGGATCCCCTGGTGGGTGCCAGAGGGCTTGGGTGCTGGGCTGGCTTCTATCTCAGAGTCTAAACTGCCTGGGGGCTGGCTGTCCAGGCAATCCCCCACTCTACCATGGCTCAATGCACCAAGACTTGTGACCAATAGGCAACAAGTCCTTTCTCTTCATCTCCACCGTACTCTTGGAGGTCAGAACTCTTATTTTGTCCATTTTCTAGATGAGGAACCAAAGACATAAAGGTGATGTCAAGAGCTTGCATAAATAAGGTTGTAAGAACAGCCTGAACCCAGGGGTTAGGCTAAACTGGTTCTTTATTCAAGCCCATATTAACTTAGTTTTTCATCTGTAAAATGGAGTCAAATTCTCAGCTCGGTGGGGTAGCATAGGAAGATTCCATACAAGTCAGGCATGGCAGTTCACACCTGTAATCCTAGCACTTGGGAGGAGAAGACAGGAGGATGAAGAATTCAAGGTTATCTTGGGCTACTTGACATAACTGAGGCCAGTCTAGGCTACATGAGATCCTGTAGAAGATGCTCAGCACAGGACAGGGCCTGGCATGCAGTAAGTGCTCAATAATGGATGTCAACCATCCTGGGTTCTGTGTGCACCTTCCGTTCCTGCTATCTGACCCCTAGGGACCTGACCTTTCTGTCTGCCTGATGGATAGTCTGCTGTTCCCTCATTCCCGGAATACACTGGAGATTTTTCAAGTGTGGGGAACCGAATCGGCACCCAGGGCTTTCCAGATTCCCCCAGCTATGTGTGCTGGTGTCTGCTTGTACTAGCTTGTTACGAGCTGAAGACTGCCGATTTCAGATGTTGTCTAGCTGGTTGCTGAACTTGGTCATTATTAACAACCGCATTCTGCAAACCGATAGTGAAGTAACTTACATTCAAAACAAAAGCTGACCAGTGGCAGTGTTCAGGAGGGGAGGTGGAGTGGTAGGAACTAGTCTGGGCTACACAGAGACTCTTATCTTCAAAACAAAACAAAACAAAACAAAACAAAACAAAACAAAAACCAAACTTATATGGAAGGTCAGACGCACTCAAAACCTATACATCCCCATTATTTTACTATTATGTGTGCTTTGAGATTTATGGCTATTGTATTGATACAGTGAGATTTTATTTTTTTCTTTTGTGCTGAGGACAGCTTAGGTGATCACTGAGTTGCATTCCCAGCCCTCCTCCCACTATAAAAACTTTTTTTTTTTTCCATTTTGGAGACAGGGCCTTGCTATGTAGCGCAGGCTAGCCTAGAAGTCAAGATCCTCCCCAGCGCTGAGGTTCTGGGTGTGTCCCACTAGCCCTCTGATGTATCTCACTGTCCTCCAAAGCGGTGGGCTACCCCACTTTCAGTTGTACACTTGGTGACGTCCTGACAGTCGCTCCGGATTGGGAGAATTTACACCCTGGAAATGGGCAGACGCTTCATATCAGGCCTTCTGCCTCCCAAACAGGGAGCCAGCATCCCACTTCCTGTGTTCTGTGTCTCTCTCATCCCATCTATTTCCTTTGGGCCTTTCCTATGAGGTGTTCCCCAAACAGGGATAAGGGGTCACCTAGAAATCCTACAATAATTTCAGGGGACCACAGTTAGGCTATAAAGAGGAACATGAAGAGCTTAAGTAAGGCTCAGGGACTCTGCATTTACGAAGCCCTTACTATGTGCACATCATCACGGAAACTGCTTACATGGGCTAGCACATCAAGTTCTCATTAAACACACACACACACACACACACACCTGGAGTCTATCAGTTTCCAAACTCAGGGACCAGACAGTTGGATAGTGAGGGAAATCTGTATACCTTTTGGACAGCAGAGAAATCAGAAAGGTCAGAAGTTTGTTTAGGGCTGCATAATACTCCCCATAAGCTAAGGACCTCTGTGCCTCATTTTCCACAGAAGAGCTCTTATTTGCTTGAGCTCTGTCTCCCAGCTCCCCTCTGGGTTGTGCCCCAAACCCTTACCTAAGGCTTCAGGTTCCTCCTTCTTGCTCCTTGAGGTGACGCTGCTGGCATGCTCAGCTTGGGGACCAGCAGTCCCAGAGGGAAGCAGCTGGAAGGTGGGGTCTAGTTCCAGGATCATCTGGTTGAGGGTCTCCAGGGAGATGTCAATGCAGGAGTCGAGGTCCTGGGAGGTCCCTGAGGCCTGCTCCCCAGGATGCTGCAGGAGGCAGGGAGCTTTGGCTTCTGCTTGCTGGGCCTGCTGGAACCGGCCGGAGGTGCCTTTGCAGGGTGTGGGGGCCATCAGAGGCCGGGTTCCCCAGCTCTCTGTGGTGTAGTAAGGACACAGTGCTGGGAGGGCAGGGCTGGGGGCTGGATGCACAGCCATCCTGGATTCCTCATGGGGAGTCAAGCTGACCACATGACCTCCAGCCAGCAGGGAGCTGGACATGATGGGGCAGAGAGTCCAGTGGTTTACTTCTGGGTTCTGATCAGCCTCACTTCTACCCCAGAGCTGTATCCTGCTCGCGAGAGCTCCAAGGACCTGAAAGAGGAGGGTGGGATCTGAGTGACCTCTGTAGGTGAAGCCCCTGCCTGGCTCTTCAGTGAAGGACAGAGCAGCTCATTCAGGTAAAGACTCCGCTGGCTCCCTGGCCCTGACACTCACTAGCTGCATAAGTTTGGACAAAGGAATTATTTTTTTCCCTGTCTTAGTTTCCTCTCTTGAAAAATGAGCTAGCGTTAATCATATGCTTAGGACAATGCCTGGTATAGCTAAGCCTATACAAGTGATGGTTAAAGACTTAAAAGGATGATTGCTAATCACTTATTATGCCATGTGCATATTTCTAAATGAATGTTAGCTGATGTTCATGAACTACCAGGTTCAGAGGCTCTAAGAGTGATACATACAGCCCTTTCAAGATGTTCTAACAACCTGATGAGGTAGGTACCACTATTATCCCATTTTGCAATGAAAAGAACCGAGATACAGGGGGCCTGGCTCAACGATCATGTAGGCAACCAATGTCAGAGCAGGATTGGACCCCAGGCAGCGGCCTGCTATCTGATAAATGGATAAGCAAAATGGATAAGCAGGCAGGCAAGCAGCTGTGAATAGTATCACCAGGGACTCGGGGACTTGGGGGAGATTCTATGGCGCTGCTGGGAAGGCCAGGGAGGACTTCTGTGGAGAAGCAAGAGGACATGCAAAACCAAAGAAGAAAGAGCTAGCTGGGCATGGCAGGTAAGAATGAGGAGGCAAGGCAGTGTTCAAAGCAGTGTTTGGCATGTGTAAAGGCCCAGTGGCCAGATGGGAGGTCAAAGGTATCCAGGAAACAGAGGCGCTTGGGATGGAGGGCCAGGTGGGGCAGGTGGGCTAGCTAGGTTCTGCTGAGACTCTTAGGCTCAGGTCAGGGCTGACAATAAAAAACCCTGGAGGTAAGAGAAAGCCACGAGGGTGTTTTTTTGAACTGGGTAGTGATACGATCGGATGACGGTCACTCCCTGGGGGGTTTCATCCAGAAAAGTAAATGTCCTAGCTTTCTGTCTCCTTTCCTGTGGAAAGTTCTTCCCATTGTCTAACCTTGATGCTACATACCTGTTTCTCATAGATTGTGTGGGGGAGGAGGTGAAAGGTCCTGGGACAGAGCAGTGAGAAAACTGGGTGGGACTGGGACATGCTGACCTTAGTCCTTCTGGCTTGCTGCCTGCCTCCCGTGTCAGAGCGTGAAGCCTCAAGGTGCTGCACGAGAAACCACTGGACAGTTCTGGGGATGACTTAGACATTGGGGCTTACAGAGTTCGGCACCCTCATAAGGGGTTCCCAGTTACAGAGCACCCATCAGGTGCCAGGCACTGGTCACCATGCTGTGTACAGCTGCCCCTGGTAATTCAGCCTTCTTGCATCCATAGCCTCTGTCCTCATCCATTGTGCCCCTGAAGACACCCAGACTCACCAAAGTCAAGAAAGCTCTAGGGATTGGGTGTGGTGACACACCTGTAATCCCAGCACTGGAGAGGCAGAGGCAGGAGGATCAGGAGCTGCACAGTGAGTTGGAGGCCAGCTGGAGATATAGGAGACCCTGTCTCAGTCCCTCATCCCCAACCAACCAACCCACCCACCAACCAACCAACAACAAAACCCCAAAAGCAACCAACAGAGGCTTCATCTCTGGGATTCAGATCTAGGCCTTGGCCCTTTGTGATCCTAACTCCTTCGGCCACATGGAGTTCAAAGGTAGAGGGGACAAGGAGATGGGGTCATGATATGCCGAATGACAAAAAGCCAAGACCATCTGCACCTCCACCCGACCCCTGCTCCTCACCCCAGGCTCCTATGGCTTTGTTGTAAGACTTCTTGGCTGGGTCCTGGGGTGGGGGTACATGCTGATGTGGGGAAGCCATGTAGGGAAGCATATCCATAAATGTGAGTGGAAGGGAGCTGGCCTGAGCGCCTTCCTTGGGGGCAGCTGAGGACATGGAGCCCAAGACACAGCTTTTCCCACATAGTCTCCAAGAGTCTAGGGAGCCAGGCGCAGTTTGCAGGGTTCACTGCCAGCCCCACAGAGGAAGCTGGGGACACTGGGCAGAGCGCACTGGAAGCTGAGTATCCCCCACGACCAGGATTCAAGATTGCCCACGTGCTTATCCGGAGGTTGCCTCTGTGCTCCTGTGGATAGGACACCTTCCTCTCTGGACTGACATCAGTGGTTTTATCTATCTAATGGTGACCTGATAGTAACAGACACTTGACCCTATTTCCCAACAGTTCTGAGCAGGGAGAGCTGACAAGGCTGAGGGGCTTGCCTGGGCTACAAGTGCGTGTCTGGGGGTTCATGGTGGGTTTTCTTGCCTCTAACAGTACGACACGGTCACCCTGTGCTTTTTGTCACAGGTGGATCTCTCCTACCTCAGCTCCTTTTGGGATTCTGGAACCAACGGGTACATGGAGAGGCTGAAGACAGGAAGCGCTTCTGCAGGTTCTCATTTCACCTTCCAAGTCAGCCCTGGCCCCAGACACAGGCTCTGTCTGCCCCTCTGGGATGTTGCTAGACATTCCAGGTACCCCCAGGGCAACTGTCTAGCTGGCTCCTTTCTGCTCTGAGTCTTAGGCAGGAGTGCCTGGGCTCAGTGTGTGTGTGTGTGCACACGTGTGCGTGTGCATGAGTGTGTGTGTGTGTGTGTGTGTGTGTGTGTTAGGAAGGATTCCAGTTAGCTCTGCCCTATTTACAGCTCCCTCCTACCTTCTCCTCTTCAGATTCTAGCTTATTCCTTTCCCTCCCCCTCCCCCAAACTCTGGGGGCAGGGAACTCCTGGGGTCCTGGGAAAGCCTTATGGTCATTCTTTGCTTAACTCTTTACTTATCTTCTCCCTGTACAAGTCCAAGCAGAGGATGAAATCCCAGACTCCCCAAAGCACAACCCCAGGATCCCCATCATTTGAGTTTACCTCCTTATTGTCTCTTGCTTCCCCAAGATCCAGGAGGCCTCCCCTGGGGCATCAGGCAGGCCCTGCGGGACAGTGGACAGCCTCCTAGTCCTGCCTGTCTCAAAGCTTAGTGCTCTGCATGGGAGTTAGGACGCCTGGGTCTGTCCAGGCTCTAACCAGGTGTCCAAGACCCCAGGCCAGCTTCTCCCCTGCACCCCGACTACAGCCTTAGATCTCTTTATGAGCTGGACTGGATCCCCCTACCCCAGTGAATAAAGGCACTTACCTGTGCGCGGCCCCTGCTGCACTCACTTATGGCTCCCAGAATCAAACTGTGCTGAGCCCAGGTAAGATACCAGAGTAAGCGCCAGCAAACCTCAGGACCCGCCTTAAGAACAGCCCGCCCTCTGCCCACCCCCCTTCTTCCCTGAGGCCCTACACGTGGCCCTGACAGCGGCCGGCCCCGCCCCAGAGGTGTTCCAACCGCTCAGGTGGGGCAGTCACAGGCTGGGGTGTGTGTGTGTGTGTGTGTGTGTGTGTGTGTGTGTGTGTGTGTGTGTGTTGGGGGGCAGGGGCGTTGAGTGGCGTGCTAGCCTGGCAGGCGCCGGTTAGGGTGTGTGTTTAGGGGGCCCCAAGCTCCCAGCTTGGCCCTTCCTATGTACCATGTGATCAGGAGAATGCCCCAGACCAAGGTGTGCCACGGGCTTCCTTCGCCCTGTAGTGAGGAAACAGTGGGTTGGCAGAGACAGTGAGAAGGGGGAGCTTGGGTCTTGATAAACGACACTAGTGGAGACCTATCCTGTGGATCTGGACGCCTCTGGTAGGTTCACATGCTGTCTTTCCTAACCTTCTGTCCTGTCAGAAGGCCACCTCTATCCTGGGAATGAGGCTTCTGACACCAGGGAGGAAGCTGGAAGGCCCTGGAGGGCTTCTTGTCCTGCTTCTCAATGAGTCACCCTCTAGGAAGTTCTGTTAGGTGGAAGGCGGGAAGTCACCTCCTCCCTCCCCATGACTCCAACTCCCTCCCCGCCAGGGGTCTTCGGGATGTTGTGAGGCAGTGTCCAGCCAGGAGGAGTAGCAGAGCCCCATCTGGGCAGGTTTTGAGCCTGGAGACACATGGTCACACCAGCAGGCTGATCTTGAGGGTGAGCTGCCCAGCGTCCCTCTTAGGCTCTGCAGTCTGCTTTCTGATGCCCTGTGGTTTTGCAGAACCACCTGGAGCCAGTGTGCCCGCCACAAAAGGAAGCTGGACAAAGTGGTACAAGGTTTCTCTTCTTAAAGACTAGCATTGAAAGGGGTCCACAAGTATCCATATGATCCGGCAGACACCAGCCTTGGTGAATACAATGTATCTATGAATGAAGAAAATGGAGAGCCGCAAGCCAAGGCAGCCTTGGTCTGTAGATTTTCACTTCACGGGCAGGTGGGAGGAACAAACGCTGAGATTCTTGGGTGGAAGGAGGGGTGGGCTACATGAGGGAGAAATGGCCTGGAGCTGTGTGTAGCTCAGTTGATATATTGCTTGCCCAGCATGTAGGAAGCCCTGGATTTGATTTATTTTTTTTCTCTCTGAAGTTAGCACTTTTGGTTCACAGGCAACCACTTCTTACAGCTTAACGGGCCCAGAACATTGATTTCCGTTTCAGTTGCCCCCAGACCTTGCCCAGCCTCTTCTGCCCACCCCCTCACTCTGCTGCCCTGATGGGTTATGTTCTATCATCTGCACAACTGGGGTAAACCTCTTGGTACGCTGCTTAACTCTGTTTGGATTTGATAGTATCTGGTGAAGGATTTGGCATCTGTACTCATGAGGGCTATTGATCTGTCACTGTTTTATGCTTGTAATATCTCTGGCTTTGGCATGAGGGTAACGCCGGACTCATAGATGGAGTCGAGAAGGACCCCTCTGCGGCCGTCTTCTGAAAGTGAGTGAGGAGAATTGGTGTGACTTCATCATTAACTATGTCAGACCCTTCCTTCTGCAGCGAATGAACTGGTTCTGATGCTTCCACATTGGGAGATAATTAATTACAAGTACCTCCTCCCCATCCCTGGATTCCACACCAACCAACCGAGGATTGGACAAAATTGTATCCGTACAGGCTTCTTGTCAATATCTCCTAAGCATAACCACTATTTTAAAATTTTACATTATAGTAGATATAAGTAATCTACAAATGAGTTAAATATATGAGATGTGTATAGGTCCTATACACAAGTACACCATTTTATATAAAGGACTTGAGCATATGCAGATCTGAGTAAGGGAAGGAGAAGGATCCTATGACCATCCAGTTACCTGTGGACCGAGAGACAGGGTGATATTTCTTTAATACACATACACAGCTCTTTCTCTTCTTTCTGATTCCCACCCCCCTCTTTCTCTCTTTTAACAGGGTCTCACTACATAGTCCAGGGTGACCTGAAACCCACAACCTCCTGCCTCAGCCTCCAGAGAGCTGGGATTATAGGCATGAATCGACATATTCTGATTCATCAAATTTCTTTCTTAGCCTCGAACACATTATTCCTCTGGCTTATGTTCCACATTCTAACAGAAGGGATCCCCCAAGTAGAATGTTTGAATATACATCTTTAAAAAAACAAAATCTTTATTCTTTTTGAGTAAAGTTTCCTGTACTTTCCTCATGAAAGAAAAGGGAAAATTGATTAAATAAACAAGCAAAATTTGTTATTTCTGATAGTTTTTTTTTTCTTGTAGGAACTCCATTTTGTGAGCACGTGTTCAACCCTGCGTGGGTGTGTCCTAGTTAATGACTGTCAACTTGACACAGCCTAGAATCACGTGAGGAAAACAAGTCTCAACTGAGTAATAACTGTCTTTATCAGGCTGGTTCATGAACATGTCTGTGAGATATCGTCTTTATTGATGGAGGAGGCCCAGCCCACTGTGGGTGGTGCTGTTTCTTGGGCAGGTGGTCCTGAGCAACTATAGAAGAAAATGAGCTAAGGCATAGCCTGTGAGGCAGCCAGAGAGCGAGCCAGCAAGCAGCATTCCTTCGTGTTTTCTACCTAAGTTCCTGCCCTGACTTCCCGTCTGACAGACGTGTAAGATGATACAAATTCTTTCCTCTCATAAGTGGCTTTTGGTCAGAGTGCTTTATCACAGTGACAGAACGCAAACGTGTGTGTGTGTGTGTGTGTGTGTGTGTGTGTGTGTGTGTAGGCGAGAGATCAACTGCAGGTGTCTATAAGGAGGAGCCATCAACCTTGTCTTTATTTTTGAGACAGGGTCTCTCAATGGGACCAATTAGGGTAGGCAGGCTGGCCAGCAAGCCTCAGGGATCCATGTTTCATTACCTCCTCAGCACCAGGATTACACAGTCGTGCCTTTGCACCCTGATTTTTATGTGGGTGCCAGAGACTGAACTCAGGTCCTCAAGTTTTCATGGCAAGCACTTCACTAATGGAGCTACCTCCCCAGTCTCAGAGAACTCTGTCATTTATTTATTCAAATACATTCATTGAGCACTCTTGCATTTAGGCACGGGATACAGAAATGAAGGGACAAGGTTGCCAACTCCAAGGTGCTCACTATGAGGAGGAAAGGCACCCCTGTCTCAGCCTGGTGCTAGTCTCCCAAGGACTGGAGCTCCACTATCCTACCTGGCGGCCATCAGTCAGATGCAGCTTTTGGGTTAATCCACACTGAGCCGGGCTTTGGAGTAAAACGTAATTCAGATGTTAATGGCTTAGCACGAAAGATGTAAGATACATTATTCATAATTAAAAGCGTATCTCTTTGTTGTGTGAGGTGGAGCGGGGCTTTGTGCCACCGTATGCGTGTGGAGGTCAGAAGACAGCTTGTGGGAGTTAGTTCTCTCCTTCCACCACATGAGTTCTGAAGATCAATCTTGGGTCACAGGGCTGGGCAGCAAGGCCCTTTTCCCTCTCCTGAGCCAACTCCCTAGCCCTCTTACTCATAATGCTTTATCTCAATGTTGTGTTGAAATGATGATGCTTTGTGGCTCTGGGGTTAAATAAAATAGATGGTTAAAATTAATTTCATCTGTATCAAATTACCACAAACCCAGTGACTTTAAACAACCAAAATCTGTTGTCTCATAGTCATGAGCCCCAGATCTGGCCAGGACATGTGGCTTTTGGAGACTAGAGGGGAGAATCCAGTCCCCACCTCTTGCAGCTTTTGGGAGCTGCCCCAGACTCCTTGAATTTGTGGCTGTATCATTTCCACCTCCTATTGTGCCAGCCTCAATCCCCTCCTGTCCATCTTGTACAAGGCCACTTGAGGTGGCATCTACCAGATCACCCAGATAATCCCGGGTGACTCTCCTCACCTTGAAACCGTTAATGCCGTTGGCAAAGGTCCTTCCCCATCTCCCACAAATTAATTACTATGTCAAGGCTCTAGCAGGCAGGACCTGATATACTTGATATCATTGGTTGCTTGTTATTCAACCTACTCTATGTGTGGCTTGCATTATATTTCTATGGAGCAGCTTCAGCCCATAGTAACCCAGGAAGCTCAGGGAAAGTGTCATAGGTTCAAAAGGGGCAGATGGTTTGTTTTGTTTCTGGTTTTTATTGTTGTTGTTGTTGTTGTTTTTGATTTCTCAAGACAAGGTTTCTCCATGTAGCCCTGGCTCTCCTGGGACTTGCTCTGTAGACCAGGCTAGTCTCAAACTCACAGAGATCCACCTGCCTCTGCCTCCTGAATGCTGGGATTAAAGGTGTGCACCATCACCACCCAGCCTCAAACAGGGCAGATGGGATTAGAGGGGTGTTCCTAGGAACCCCTTGGAAGGGTCACTGTATTGAGAACACAGGGGAGCCTGACAAAATTGTTGAGAGAAGAATCTGGAAGAATGTGTGCGTGATGTGGCCTCCACCTGACCTCCTCGTGAGCCCTTCTGAGCTACAGCACATGCATGCCAGACGTCGCATTTCTCAGACTCCTTTGCTGCTAGGATCTTGCTAATGTAGTCAGTCATGTCCACTATACAGACTTGAGGGTAAGGAATTGGTACAGGAAGCATCTTCCTTCTGCCTTGCACCTTTCTGCTGTTGGTCAGCATGGTGTAGACACTGGAACTTTCCATGGCTGCCTTCTGGTGTTCAGACTCCAGTATGGTGGCCACGAAGTTGTTGGAATGGCTTTTTGATCCTCTGATCCATTATGAGCATGGTTATGGAAGTCGATGGTCCCTGAGTGGGTCCTCATTTTTTTTTTTTTTAAGTTCACTGATAGCACAAGTGAGGGGCAGCTTCCCCAGGGATTCTTTCCAGCATGTTCTTCTGGGTCTGCTGCAGGGGTAGCTGGTTTCTCCAATCCTTCCAATGCATTTTCTAGCAAAGGGCAACAGCACAACATTCTTTCTGTTCAAATTAGGTAGGATGGCCCCTGCCTTGTTTACTTTTCTGTTGTTGTGAGAACACACCATGACCAAGGCAACTTAGAAGAGAAGGAGTCTATTTGGGGCTTACCGTTTCAAAGGGTGAGTTCATGACCATCATGGTAATAGGGAAACATGGCAATAGGCAGGCAGGCACGGCACTGGAGCAGAAGCTGAGAGCTCACATCTTGAGACACAATCATGAGGCAGAGACAGCTAACTGGGAAGAGCTTGAGTTTTTGAAACCTCAGCGACACACCTTCTCCAACAAAGCCACACCTCCTAATCCTTCCCAAACAGTTCCACCAACTGGGGACGAAGCATTCAAATATATGAGCTTATCAGGGTTATTCTCATTCACACCACCACAACCCCTTTCTATGTAGGTGACTAATGCAGAGGGCTGGGAATAGAGAACAATAGGCCATTGTAGGTTGGGCTAGGCAGCCTGGATTTTCTGCTGTGAGCCGTGAAAATACAGAGGAAGTCTATAGGCAGGAAAAACACAGGGAGGAAATGGTATGACACAGTCATGCCTCAGGAAAGTCTCTTTACTTCAGGGGTGGCTGAGCCACCCCACAGGCAGCAGAAGTGTAGGCATTCTCTCTCTCTCTCTCTCTCTCTCTCTCTCTCTCTCTCTCTCTCCCTCTCTCTCTCTTTCTTTGAGACAAGGGTCTTATTACTGTAGCCCAGGTTGGGCTCAAACTCACAACCTTCCTGCCTCAGCCTCCCAAATGCTGGAATCACAGGCATATACCATCATTATGCCTGGCTTGTGACCGACCCAAGAATTTGGGGAGAGGTATTCTTGCAACCGACTTGGGTATTTAGCCTCCTAGACATCAGAGGCTTTATTTGCAGGATGCCAATCCGAAATAAACAGCAGAAAGGACTCTCCAGCAGAGACTGTTGTGACCATCTTTGTAACCAAGGACCAGACTCCACATTAAGGTCCCAACAACAGAGCAGGAAAAGGCCACAGCCCCAGTCTCTGTCTGCCTGAATCCACACAGCCTCCACTGCCAGTCTGCTGCACTGTACCAAGAAAGACAACGACTCTTCAGGTCCTTTGGAGTCCCTCTGAGCCTGAGCCTGCAGCTTTTAGCTCTTTCTCCTTGAGAGGGGAGGGTGAGGAAGAGAAAGAGAGAGAGAGAGAGAGACAGAGAGAGAGACAGAGAGACAGAGAGACAGAGACAGAGAGGAGAGACTTTTTTTTTTCCTTTTTTGGTTTTTTGAGACAGGGTTTTTCTGTGTAGTCAGGGCTATCCTCTGTAGACCAGGCTGGCCTCGAACTCAGAGATCCACCTGCCTCTGCCTCCCGAGTGCTGGAATTAAAGTCATGTGCAACCACTGCCCCAGCAAGCTCTTCTTTTCCGAGCTGAGGAGATCACGATCTTTACAACGGGGGCAGCTCTTAGCCTTGGTTGATTCTTTCAGACCTGTGACTTTTTACCTATAACAACGCACATGCCTGAAGCTTTAGTTGGTCCCTTGCCTCTGCGGGGTAGGCCAAGCCCAGTCCAGGGACATCTTTATGATACGTGTCCACCACACCCAGGGCAGAGTAGGCCCCATGTTGTCTCTAGTGCCAGGCCTGGAGGGGACACAGGCACGGCCAACATCCTTCAATTCACATTTTATTGTTCATATAAACCATCAATAAAAAATGTGGAATAGTCACGGCATTTCCCGTCTATTTGTAATGTGCATACACAGAACTTTATAGAAATACACATGAGCTACACATGTGCATGTATAGGAGTACTTACATTATAAAAACACACGTCCATGATAAAGTAGACACACACATGTAAGTTCACACAGGATATTATGCACATCATAAAACTATAGGGAGACCACGAAAAATAAAAAAGGAACAATACCTTAAAATGATTTCATGGTGTTTCATTTAGCTCAGATCCCTTTTTGCTTCTCACGATGGGAACAGCGTGATTGAATACGCTTGTTTATTTTTGAAAAATCTTGGTCTTACACTCTGTGGAACAGGGATTTGAATGTCTTATTTAAAATCTGGTTTATTTCAAAGTTCAGTTTTTAATGGCTGCCAAGGATGAAAAACAGGCCTCACGAAGACACCTAGATCCAGACGGACGAGGTGCATTGTGGGGCTCAGCTCAGGAAATCGTGACATTAATTTTCAATTTTCAATTCCATCCACCAATTATGGAGAGGTTTTGTTCAAAACTGTTTTGCAAATTCTCATCTTCTCTCATGTCAATCAGTTGTTCTTACGAAGAAATTGGAATAATGTTGCATTTTAATACTTCCAGCAAATGGATTTTAAACCCACTCAAACTCTTCATTTAGAAGAGCTTTTTTTTTTTTTTTTTTTTTTTTTTAGCAAATTAAAATTTTCTTCTCTTTTTCGTTCCTTGTTTGAAGGGCAGATATGAAAGATCTTGGAAATGCATGAAGTTTTTAGCCACTAAAACTATGAAATAATGAGAACGCTTTTAAACTTTGTCTCCAAATCCCCGGATGTGTTTACCTCCCTCGCCCAGCAGTAGCTTAGTTGATAACTCTTCCAACTTCACCTTTACGGAATAAAGATGTCCGCTACAGTCCACCTGATAGGCAGGACTAATTTTCCCTGCCGTACGAAATTGTGCCTTTATTGTTGGAGATGCTGCTCTTCTCTTGTTGTCTTGGTACAGGAAATCTCTTTCAGCCATTTACCTACCTTTAAGTGTGTGTGTGTGTGTGTGTGTGTGTGTGTGTGTCAGAGAGAGAGAGAGAGAGAGAGAGAGAGAGAGAGAGAGAGAGAGAGAGAGAGCATGCGTGCAAGGTTTCACTCTGTAGTCCAGGCTGACCTGGAACTCACTATATAGCCTAGACTAACTTGGAACTTGTAGGCGGTCCTCCTGCCTCAACCTCCCGAGTGCTGAAATTACAGGCATGAGCAACCACGCCCTGCAACTACTTTTTAAGGAATATTAATTTAGTTTAATCAAGCATTATAAGCTGTGACTTCATTGGAGCTGGGCACATGGAAGCATCAGCATGCCACAGTATATTAAAAGTAAGCAACAGAGCGAGGATAAGTCTGTGAGTGCTCCGCCTAATGGAACATTCTCACTCCTTCCAGAAACTGACTCATACAGGGGATACGACAGGCCAACAATCAGGCAGACGTGGGTCAGGCTAGATGCCAAATGTTAGAAGTCTCGAGTTTCTTGCTTTTGGACAGAAAATACACATATATTAAATTCTAACTTTCTTTCCCACATTCTGCACGACACCACTTGGAGAGCAATCTTGATGGAATGTCAGGTCAGCTGGGACTGGGGCTAAAGACCCCTTTGATACCTGAGTGACAGAGTCAGAAAGCTCAGGACCTTGCCTTCTAGGGTTCTCTCTGATGTGTGTGGATGTGGGGCAGTGGGTGGTGAGGTCCCTTCACCCCTATCCCCTCTACTTCACCCACACTGCGTATAGTCCTGTGGCTTCAGGAATATAGCCAAAGGGATCTGAGCATGCTACATTCCGGGGCCGGGTTGGAACCCTGACATCTCTGCTGTGCTCTCCAAGGACAGTACTGGGTGGGTCTGAGAGCGGATGCCTATGTGCTGTGTATGTGCTTAGTTCTGCTCCTCCACACTTTCCTTCATCCCTGCTCTCACAGGATGGGCAGGCAGGAGTCACACACTCAGAGAGCCTCACTCAGATGCTCTCTGGACCAGGGGATCTGCATTTGGCTTTGGGAACTGATTTGCTGGTTCTTAGACCTGAGAGCTAGAGGTAAAAGGAGAACCAGGCTCTGTGTCTACAGACAGAGCAGTGGAGTTAGGGGTAGGGGTACGTCACTGTCACCCTCAGGCCTGCCCTGCTTGGACTCCTCAGTCTTCCTGAAGGAAGTGTTGGGACGGTTTTGAGGGCATCTGTCCCTGACTAGGAGCTGCTGGACTGTCTGCCTAGGGGTGACCAGAAGTGGGTATCCTTGGCTAGTTTGTGAGTGATCCTTGCACAGCCCTGGGCCCATTAGATGAGCAAATTTTCCTGCTGAACTGCCACTGACTGGAGAAAAAAATCCATAAGGCTCGGCGGTAAGAGTGGTTGCCATACAAGCCTGAGGACCTGAGTTCAATCCCTGCAACGCACAGAGAACTGACTGTTGTCTTCCGACCTCCATGTATGTGTCTCGGCATGCATGTGTCTGAACTCACACATATGTATACACAATAATAGTAAAGCGACAAAAGTCAGTAAAGGAAAAGTACTCCGCTGGTCGTGGTGGTGGTGCACACCTTTAATCCCAGCACTCGGGAGGCAGAGGCAGGCAGATCTCTGTGAGTCCAAGGCTAGCCTGGTCTATAGAGTGAGTTCCAGGACAGCTAGGGCTACACAGAGAAACCCTGTCTTGAAAAACAAACAACAACCCCCCCAAAAAAGGAAAGACAGACAGGAAGAGAGAAAGAAAGAAAGAAAGAAAGAAAGAAAGAAAGAAAGAAAGAAAGAAAGAAAGAAAGGAAGGAAGGAAGGAAGAAAGAAAGAGAGAAAGAAAAAGTATTCACTGCTTTTGCTCCTTCTGGGCCATCCAGGGAGCTCTGCTCTGCTGCCACCATTACATTGGGGGGCCCCTTCACACCCCTGGAGCTATGAGTCATTATTGGACTATAGTGTCTGACAGAAACAGTGTAAATGGGGAAAGATTTATTTGGGATCACAGTCTCAGAGGGCTTCGGTCTGTTCTGGCAGAGATGTCATGGTAGGTCGGCATATTGCATGTCTGGGAGAGCACATGGCAGAGACTTCACATCACAGGGGAGCAGAGAGCAAGGCAGAAACCAGGGGACGGGCATAACCCTCAAGCACCCACCTCTACTGACTTCTGCTAACTACCTGAATTCCTGAATCTTCTACTGCCTCTCAAAGTAGCATCTCCAGTTGGAGAATAAAGGGTTAAAAGTGTGAACCCATGGAGTACGTTTAATATTTAAGCAACGAACTTGGCAACCAGAGTGCTGTGTGCTCCCCAGATTCAATTTTCCTTTCTCCTAGACTGCGTTTCTCAGCTTCCTCTGCAGTTAGGTGAGGTCATGGACTGAGTTATGGCCAGGATGGGTCCCAAAGGCTAGAAGCCATGCTATATTCTGGTTTTGGTTCTAGGAAAAATCTGCCTTTGCTGGCTCTCTTTCCTGCCTGCTAGTCAATTGGGGAAGATCCAGAAGAGCTCATCAAGACCCTTGCTGTGCTGGGATGGAAGGGGATCGGATTCCTGTGTACCTACCACAAAGGAATGATACAAAGTTAACTGATCAGTTAATGAAGACATGCTCTTGTATCAGGCGGTAGCGGCGCACACGTTTAATTCCAGCAGTCAGGAGGCAGAGGCAAGTGGATCTCTGAATTCGAGGCAACCTGGTCTATAGAGCGAGTTCCAGGACAGCCACAAAGAGAACCAACCTTGTCTCAGGAAACAGGCTGGATTCAAACTGGAGACAAGATCCTTGGCCTCAGCATGGGCTGGCAGGGTGGAGTCAGTCTATCTGACTGAAAGAACTTGATTAGCCCTAGGCATGGATTCTTCCTCACAGCCTTGAAATAAGAGCCTAGCCTGGCTGACACCTGAACTTTAACTTTGTGAGACCCCAAGCAAGGAACTCAGTGAACTCTCATGGACCTCTGTCTTGTGCAGGGGTGAGCTAACAGGAGGGTGGGACTGGGAAGGTGGTCCAGTTGGCAAATGCTTGTCTTGTAAGCTTGAGGACCCGCGTTTTGCTCCTCAGAACCCATGTTAAAAACAAGACAAAAACCCTTAATTATGAAGCTGTCTGCAATTGATAACTTCTGGCCAAGGGAAAATCTATCTCCTCCCGTGGAGTGTCACTGTGTACACAACCACACTCTAGGGCGGGCCCCATTTCCAGGAGTAGGTGACCAGCACAAAATGAACTCCATTTGGTTTGTTAGCTTGTTTGTTTGATTTTGGCATTTTTTTTTGTCTTTATTGTTGTTGTTTGTTTGTTTTAGTTTTAGTTACTTATTTATTTATTTTCAGTTTTTTGGGACAAGGTTTCTCTGTGTATCCCTGGCTGTCCTGCTCCTCTGGTGAGGTTAAAGGTGTGTGCTACCACTGACCAGCATTGGTGGTATTTTATTTTATGTACATTGGTATTTTGCCTGCATGTATGTCTGAGGGTATCAAGTCCCCTAGAACTGAAGTTACAGACAGTTGTGAGCCGCCATGTGGGTGCTGGGAATTGAACCTGGGTCCTCTGGAAGAGCAGTCAGTGCTCTTAACCACTGAGCCATCTCTCCAGCCCCGTGTGGTTTTTTTTTTTTTTTTTTTTAAAGAGAGAAAGAACATAAAGTTGGATGGGTAGGGGGGTGGGGAGGATCTGGGAGGAGGTGAAAGATGGGAAGCCATGATCAGAATATATTGTATAAAACCAAATCAAACCAACAAACCAGTCAACCAACCAATCTTGGCATGGTGGTGTGCATTTATAATGCCATCCTGAGGAAGCGGAGAAGGTGGCTCCCTCTCTGCAACACCTGCCAGCCAGTCAGCCTCATCTACTTAGCAAGCTCCAAGCTAATGAGAGAACCCATCTCAGTAAACAAGGTGGAGGCTCCTGAGTAACCAGTGACACCCCCCAGGTTGTCCCCTGCTTTCCACCTGCATGCTCATACATGTGTGCGCACACACATGAACACGCTTACACATGTACACACATACATGAGTATGCTCATACATGTGTGTGCGCACACACACGAACATATTCACACATGTACACACACACACGTGAACATCCTCACACACAAAATAAATGGATATTGGTTTAAGCCACTGGGTTGGTGTTTTCTTTTTGTTGATGTTGTTTTTTGTTGTTGTTACAAAGTAATAAAAGATGAATCCAAACCACAAGTTTAAATATTCCGAAGTCCTATGTCAAACTTCATCACTGTGAAAATATGTTCTATCCAACTGTTGTGACATACGTCTTCACAATAACCACGAAGGCTCAGGTCATGGTCATAGTTCTCTGAGGATTTGGAGTTCTGTGTCCGAGGCAGCTGCCTGGGGGCGGGTTGGCCCCTTGGCTCCTAGGCCTTGACTGTGGTCTCGTTTTTCTTATCATCTCATTCCTGTTTCCATCTTGGAGCAGAAGGTGCGGAGAGCCCATCCCAGAGAAGCCAAATTCCACTCACTTTTCTGCAGACAGCTGGCCCTTGGGAGCAGGGTGTGGTTTGTCTTTGGGTCCCTGCCTGATTGGGGAGGAACACTGCCCAGATCTGTGTGCAAGGTGAGACCTAGAGAGGAGGGGGCCACGGCTTGGGTGGGCACGTCCACTTGGACCCCTGGACTCTTCATCCCCCGTGGGTGGCCAGAGCTGCTGGCTCCATTACAGCTGAGGACGCAGGGGAAAGGCTTTTCATGCCCCCATTTATTGTGGTAAAATGCACGTGCCATAACTTCCACGAGTTTTAATACATTCAGAATATTGTGGGAACACTATTTCTATCTAGTTCAGGAACAATTTTTTTTTCCACTCTGAAAGGAAGCTCTATCTCCATTAACCAGTCACTCTTCTCCCTCTACCCCAGGTCTAGGCAACCACTAATCCACGCCCCATCGTTGTGGCTTTATCTATTCTGGATATTGTATGTAAATGGAATCTATGTACATGTGGCCTTGTGTGTTGAGATTTGTTCTCTGAGCGTGACTTCAGGCTGCTCTGCGTTGTGACACCTCTTCATTCCTTTTTCATGGCTGTGTCCCAGGACTAGACCATGCTAGCGTCTTAGATGGTGCTGGGCTGGGAGTGAGGAGAAGCCTGCTGATAGCTCTGTTTCTTTGTCCCTTTCTGCTCTGTGCATTTGGGGACGTGTCACAGTAGAATATGCTATTAAACCTGGGGGCCCCCAGGAAACAGCCAGTTTCATGATGTCTCCCGGTCTCTGCAACCTGACCCTGAATCGCGCCTAGGGACATCGGACACAGCTGGCCTAGACCTGTCCCGAGAGGTCCCAGGGACCGGTTCCCAGTTCTCTCTGGTCAGGGTGTTCCAGCTGAGTTCAGGAAAAGCCACAGCCTGTTTGTGGTGACAGTTTTGAGGTCACAGAGGGTGTCAGGGGGAGGAGTGCATGGCCTTGGGAGTTGGGGTTGCCTCACTGCTGTGTCTGGAAGGCAGGGGGAGCCTGGCTTGGCACCAGGGGAGGCAGTAGGGCCTCAGGAGCGGCTTAGATCTTCACCAGAGGAGCTCATTTTTCCAGAGAAACTTAATCCCACATTGTTTGTACTCTGCTCTGCAGACGCCTCAACTGAGGAAACCACTGGAATCTTACTTGAAGGAGAATTTGGCCCCAGAGCCCCTTCCCCACTCACTAGTGGGACAGTGCCAAGACTTCAGTCACTGCCACCAACTCCAGCAAGCCCCAAACCACAGGAATGCAACCCGGTCACCTGGGGACGACGGAATGAGGTGGCAGGACAGCGAATGGGCTACAGGCCGTCAGCCTGTGCTGTGGGTGTGGGTGTGGGTGTGGGTGGGTGGGGTTGGTTGTTTTGTGACAAGGTATTTGGATTTGGGGTCCCCAGACCTCAGCATGGATCCAAGCCCCGCCGCTCTGGTCATGGGATCTTGGGTGGTCACTTCTGTGATCGGCCACACTCACCTGGCCAATTCGGCCCTCAGCCAGACCCATGTGAGGAGTTGACATTGGCCAGGAGAGAAGAGCCACAGCCAGGGATGATGGGAGGAGGGGGAAGGGTAGATTCTGCCAGTCTTCAGGCCCCACGGGCTGAGCTAGGCGAGCTTTTAGCCAGCTCCTCGGGGTCAAGTAGAGCATCACTGTCAAGAGAGCAAACACTGTTCCAGGTACTTTCCAGATCTGATAGCTTTTCTCTTTACAGACCAGGAGACGGAGGGGGGGGGGGGGGGTGAGGGGACAGTGACAGGCACTAAGGACAGAAGCAGGGAGGAGCAGGCTCCCCCCAATGGTACGCTCTTTCTGCACAAGCCACTCGTCCCTAATTGGGTGTCAGACTTGTTTCTTGGTAGGGTTCCGGCTGGAATTAGGGTTCCCCACACCACTGTCTTCTTTTTTCTTCCTTCCTCCTTTCTTTCCTCCCCCCACCTTCCGTCCCGTGTCTGTGTTTATGTGTGCATGTGCAGGTACACGTGTATGAGGGTGGGAGTGGCCGTGGAGGTCAGAGAGCAACCTCAGGTGTCCTTCCTCAGTGCCGTTTACCTTCCCGTTGTTGTTGTTGTTGTTGTTGACACAGAGCTCTCTTTGGCCCGGAATTCACCAAGTAGGTTAAGCTGGCTGCTATGTGACCCTCAGATCATGCATATTTCCTGCTCCTCAGTGCTGGGATTACAAATATGCACCACCAGGGGCTTTCGCATGCTAGGAAAGCACTCTACCACTGACTAACATGCCTAGGCCTTAAAAAGAAATGATTTTTAAGATGGATCTTGCTAAGTTGTCTGTGCTGGCTTTGAATTTCCAGTTCTCTCACCCACCTCTCAAGTAGCATTAGATCCGGCTAGAATCTGGTTCTGACATGGAATGGACCCGATATTAAGTTGTTTGCTTAGAGATGAAAGCACCCAGTCTTAATGGGAAGCAACTCATCCTAAGTCATCTGGGCAGATCACACATCTATCCCAATCTTCATGGACCATGGACTTTGTGCCAGAGGAGTAGGGAGGCATGAGGGATTTCAAGCTGGGCAGGACCCAACCAGATGTGTGTTTTGGAAAATTTATCTTGACTCTCAGTGATGGCCTACTAGAGCAGGAGGGCAGCTAGAGGGCTGAGGGAGTGATGGAGTGAGACATTTAAGAGATGATAGCTTAGCCGGGCGGGCGGTGGTGGTGCACGCCTTTAATCCCAGCACTCGGGAGGCAGAGGCAGGTGGATCTCTGTGAGTTCGAAGCCAACCTAGTCTACAGAGTGAGTTCCAGGAAAGGCACGAAAACTAAACAGAGAAACCCTGCCTCGAAAAACAAAACAAAACAACAAAAAAAGAAATGATAGCCTTTTTTTTTTTTTTTTTTTTTTTTTTTTGGTTTTTCGAGACAGGGTTTCTCTGTGTAGCTTTGCACTTTTCCTGGAACTCGCTTTGGAGACCAGGCTGGCCTCGAACTCACAGAGATCCGCCTGGCTCTGCCTCCCGAGTGCTGGGATTAAAGGTGTGCGCCACCACCGCCCAGCAGAAATGATACCTTTAAAATGCCAGAGGGCTGCAGAGCTGGCTCAGTGGTTAAGAGCACTGGCTGCTCTTCCTGAGGACCTGGGTTCAATTCCCAGCAACCACAGGGCAGCTCACAACCGTCTGTAACTCCAGACTTAGGAGATCCAACGTCCTCTTCTGGCCTCCAAGGACATTAGGCACATATGTGATACACAGACATATATGCAGGGAAAACACCATACACATTAAAGAAAAACAAACAAACTGCAAAAGGTTTGTTTTTAGTTATGTGTGTGTGTGTTTGTGTGTGTGTATTTGTGGGGGGGGGGGCGCGCGCATGTGCTGGTTTGTGCACATTTAGGTACGGGTACCTGTGGAGGCCAGAAGAGAGCATCATATCCCTTAGAGTGGAGTTACAGGTAGTTGTGAGCCACCCTATGTGGATGCTGGGAACCAAGCCCAGGTCCTTCCTAAGAGCGGTACATGCTCTAAACTACTGAGCCACACCTCTCTAGTCCAGTGGTTCTCAACCTTCCTAACGCTGCGACCCTTTAACACAGGTTCCTCATGTTGTGGCGACCCCCAACCATAAAATTATTTCGTTGCTACTTCATATCTGTAATTTTGCTACTGCTATGAATCACAATGTAAATATCTGATATTCAGGATATCTGATAAGCAACCGCAAAGGGATTACGACCCACAGGTTGAGAACCACTGCTGTAGCCCCTGTTTTTTGTTTTTTTTTTAAATGCTGGCTGTGACTCACGACTGGGGCTACAGATGGTGGCCTGAAAACTGTCTAGACGCTAATGCTCGTGAAATCAGTCAGGAGAGTAGAGGCAGGATCACTTTTACTCACTGCCACGTCCCCAGGGCACAGCACAGTGCCTGGCACACAGACAGGTGCTCAATGTTTGTTGAATGGCCCTCTAAGACGCTCAAATACCAATGATTAAGTGAATCCGTGAATGAATCGCCTACCCCGCCCGGGCGGGGAAAGTGTGGCTTTGATCAGAGTCTTCCGTTTCTGAGAAAACCCGGCGGTTCCGGTGCCTTTGATCTGGAGCCTTAATTCTCAACTGTCCTGCCCCAGCCAACAGCTCTGGCTGATCATTTCCTGTTTTCTGACCACCTTATCTCTCTCCCCAAATAATCTTTGGCTTTCTCTTTCTAGGCGACTCTGCTCCACGGCCCCGCCCTCCGGTTCTTCCCCTCCATGTCTCTGGCACAAGGGAGAGCTGACTGGTTGGCTTGAGCCCTCTCCAAATCCAAGCCTCCTTGGGGTGCAAGGACTCTCTGGGTCAGGCTCTAAGGCTCGTGGAGAGCAGAGGGCAGGACTGGGGTTGGGTATTGGTCCACATCCGGCTGGTGCTTATTAGGGCAGAAGAGGGAGGAGGCTAGGGATGGAAGCTTGACTGTTTGACTGTGACGGAATAACCATGAACATGTATAATCATAGGCCAAGAAGATGCTCGGAAGAAGAAAAGGTTACATTTTGAAAACAAGGGGCCTGACTTTGGAGTATCCCCCAATTAACAAGAACCAACCAACCAACCAACCAACCAACCAACCAAAACCCTTGAAGATAATAAGTGTTAGCTAAGCAAAGAGGGATATGGAGGAGCCCGCTAGTGGCGGCGAGCACATGGCAAAGGTCCTGAGGTAGGTAGGAGCAGTGATGACCTGCTTGAGGGGCTGTAGCAGTGGAGCCCACGCACAAACAGTGAAATGATGCTAAGGAGGTAGCCTGGGGCTAGCCCCTGTGTACTAGACTAGACATTTTGGCTTTATCCCAAGAGCAATGGGAAGCAACAGGACATTTTTGTTTTGTTTTGTTTTTGTTTTTGGAGACAGGATTTCTCTGTGAAACAGTCCTGGCTGCAGACCAGGCTGGCCTTGAACTCACAGAGATCTGCCTGCCTCTGCCTCCCGAGTGAGTGCTGGGATTAAAGGCATGCGCCACCTCTGCCCAGCTGCCTCAGATCATTTGAATAGGCACTGATGACCGTGTATTTTGAAAAGCCCTTTGCTGTAAAGTAATGCTAACAGACAGGGCAAAAGGTCACATGAGGAGCTAGGTTCCAAGGCTGTAACTGCTCAGAAAGAGAGCAGTGTCAGGGTGGTGGTGGAGGAACTCCAGGCACATGACTGGCTTGGAGCGATCCTTGCTTAGGAGGTCATGTGTTCAGTGGGTACACTCAGGAGTCTGCCCTAGGGAGCCCCAGGGCATTGCTGGACTTTACCTCCCGTCGGCTGTCTGTCCTACTGGGACGACAACCTAAAGGCAGGACAGACAAGTTGAAAGTGCAAAGTCCTGAAGTAGGTCCAGACTGCACGTGCCAAAGGCACAAGGCTAGCGGGAGACGTTCTCTCTCACAATCAGCAGTGAGAACAGGATTCTGGGAAAGCCGCCATTAAGGTTCCCCCACCACCACTGAAATTTGCAGGATTCTTGGTGCTAGGGATCTTCTGTGTATCTCCTGGGGCATGCCCCATGCCCTGGCAAAAACCGATTCCTTAGGGCTGAAGGCTGTTCCTGGAGATCTGGGGCCACTGAATTGCCCCAGCCAGTGAGAGGGGCATCCAGATCTGGTCCCCCTTTCCTCTTCCTGCCTCTGACTCACGTTCTTGGAAGTTCGTTCTTCTGTAACCTGATTACTCATGGAGCCTCCGCCCTTCCCACGCAGGCAGGCCCGCACCCTTCCCTGGAGGAAGGGCTGGTAGAAAAGCCCTGAGGTTGTGAATGCAGAAACCTAACAGCCGTGCCCCCCACCCCATCCCAGAGAAAGGTCGGAGTCTCCCCTTTGGGGTGGGAGCTTTGCAGGGTTATGGATGCTCCATAGCTTTGGGGCTAGGAGCTCCTAGGAGTCCACCAGGAGTGTTTGCTGACCAGAGGCCTTGGCGTCAGTGACGTGTGAACAATGTGAGGGTAGTAGGTGTGGGTGGGTTAGAGGACCTCCAGCCGCTGCCCTGCTGCACGTCCCTGATACTGAGGGTTATCTGGGACTCTGAAGGGCTCAGCTGTGGGGTACAGGGCCGGCAGCTTGGAGTATGGAAGAGTGCTTCCTCATCAGAGCCCATCCTGCCCACATCTCACACACACACACACACACACACACACACACACACCCCCGAAGCCCAGGCCCACTCCCTGCTGAGACTGTGAACAGGTCAAGTATTAATGGTCTAGGTCAGACCTAGAGAGTCTGGTCTCCAGCTGTCTTTTCCTTTACTGTCCACCCTGTGGGTCGAGGGCCGATCTTTGTCATTCTCTTCTCTGGCATCTGGCTTCCCACTCAGCTTCACAGGCATGCTTTAGGGACTGGTCAGCTGACCTTCAGGGAGGGTTAGGAGTCCGAGAGAGGAGGAGAGTTTCCAGTGACCAGTGAGGGGATCTGAAGCAGCCCCATTGTTTCATCCCCAGGCTGCAGTCCAGACTCACCAGCCTGAGCTGCACACTCAGGGGACCCCATTCTCTCTGTTCCTGATCTTACTACATTTTCATGTCTACCCATCCCCCTCTACCATGGTTATGAATGTCCAAGAGAAGCGAGCAGCTACTCTAAGAGAGTTCCTGACTGCTGGGGACATCAGGAGCCATAGGCTCCTAAGTGAAGATAAGCAAAATGACCACGGGGACCCAGAGGTGCACAAGAGGCCATGGGAAGTTCAGAGGGTATGGTGGCAGCTTTAAACTCTCTCTTCTAGAAGACCCGAGGAAAGCGAGTTGGACAGGGCAGAGCCACGCCGGTTGCAGTGGAAAGATCATAGGGCTCAGATAACAGAATGGAGTGGTGATCGGTGGACGTGGCCTCTGAGAGAAGGCAGGGGCTTTAATCCATGGAGAGACCTGGAGTCTTCTCCTGCTTGCCCCAAGGACACAAGCAAGCAGAAGTTCCCTTGGTAATCCCAACACTCGGAAGGCAGAAGCAGGCGGATCTCTGTGAGTTCGAGGCCAGCCTGGTCTCCAAAGCGAGTTCCAGGAAAGGTGCAAAGCTACATAGAGAAACCCTGTCTCAAAAAAACAAAAAAAAGAGAAGTTCCCTTGGGTCATACTGAGGTACCAAAAGCCAGAGACCAGAGTCTCTTGATGTTCAAGTCTCTCTGAGGCACCATTCTTGGGTGGCCCGTCTATCCTCTTGTAGCTGCACCGGTGGTGAGGTCTCACAAAAAGCCAGTAACCTGACCTTGACTCGCTTACAAGGTACAAACTTCTTTGGGCCTCATGTTGCTGAAGCGGGACCACAGGAGGCAGAGCCGCATGCTTGGTAACAACATCCTGGTGAGCGAACCCTATATTCTCTCAGATTGTCCCTGGAGTCCCCTGGGCCATTCTGGCCTTCATAGGGCCTGTACACACTTTTCTTCACCTTGGGGAAGCCTCACCACCCTCCTGAGCCTCCTCAGGATGAGTGGTTCTCTGTGGAACGTCCTCCAGTGAGCTGTAGGAACCAGGGAATTCCCTTCGGTCCCTTTGCCTCCCTGGAGACACAGAGATACAAACACACGCACATCCTGCAGAATTAAGAAGAGTTCACCGCACCCTGGAGGATGCTCCGCTCAGAGCATCCTCCCAAGCCTCTGAGTCACCATCCCCTTCACAGCAAACACCCAGGAGCAGTGTGGGCTAGGGACAGGGCTATTTGTCCTCTGAGTTCTTCTACCTCCCTGCGCAAATGTGGAGACACTTGTCCCCTTCCGCTCCTGGCAAGCTTTGGCCAAGGGCTCCTGGTTAAGCTCAGCCTTTCCATGTATCAAGTGGGGATGTTTGAGTCACTTTATACGGTGGCTGTGGGGGACTAAACGGGGCAATATTTCCTGAGCAGAAGGGAAGTCGGCAGTTTGTGCCCCTCCTTGTCTTTCTTCTTTCTCTGCTCACTGGAGAACATTCTAGGATGGCTTACTTGGTTCTAAAAAAAAAAAAAAAAAAAAGATTTATTTACTGGTCCCCTTTTGTGCTGTAAGAAAGGCACTGATTTATTGGAGCAGTCCTCAGGCATTTCTGACATAAAACAGGGAACAGAGAGAGAGGGAAGGAGGCTGGGGCGAGACTCGGAGAGAAGAGAAATTAGGTCTCACTATGTAGTTCCAGCTGGCCTGCAATTTGCTATGTAGACCTGGCTGGCCTTGAACTCACAGAGATCTACCTGCTTCTGCTTCCGGGGTGCTGAGATTAAAGGAAAGTGCCACCACAAGGCCTGCCTTGAGAGCAGTCTGGATGTGTGAAGGAAGCGAGTGGGTGAGGAAGGGATGTGGGAAGCGTCCCTGGGCCTTGCGAGTCTCTGGTTAGAGTTAGGAAAAATTCAAGGGAACAGTTTTAAAGGGACTACTTTCGTGTTGCCGTCCTTGATAACTGAAGAACAAGGGGGTGTCTCTAAGGGCAGACAGGTGAGGCACACTCCATGTGAGGGGAGCAGCCTGTGCTGTGGTTCCTGCTGGATGCTTCTGTGCATGTCTGTTGTCTCCCACAGTCCACTGATGTGTCCTGAGTGAAAGGATGGTCATGTGACCTTAAGAACTACTTGGGGAGAGGCAGCTGGATCTTTGTGAGTTTGAGGCCAGCCTGGTCTTCACAGCAAGTTCCAGGCCAGCCAGAGCTACAACACAGTGAGATCTTATCTCAACAAACAAAGAGCCCCTTGGGGGCCTAGGTCTGTACTTGTTATCTCTGCCCCCATTGTTAGATTGGAGGCTCCTTGAAGTCAGGGACTTTGTTTGTTTGTTTGTTTGTTTTAAAGATGATGACTACTGGTGTGGATGGACTGGATTCTTTCGGACCTTGGGCTCTGCCTGAAGCTCCAGAACAGAATTCTGCTCATGGTTGGCTCCTCTCTGTGTTTGCCTGAGCCGGTCCTCGAGAAGGGAGGAGGAGGAGGGAGCTGGCAGATTACAAATGTCTCTTGCGTGTGCTGCCCAAGGAGGCTGAGAGAATAACAGAAAAACAACCTGCTCCAGCCCAGCCCCAGAGCTAGACATGTCATTGGGGAGCATGAAAAAAAAAAAAAAAAAAAAAATCCCAGCCCCACCCAGGAGGTTCTCAGAGTTCCAGGTAAGCTGTGTCTGGCCCAGCGATCCTCCCTCCTCTGACTGTCTCATGGGTAGGGCAGGGGCCAAGCCAAAGCGGAGTTCTTCTATCTCGTGGCAGCGAACGTGTTTGCTGGTGTTTGGCAGAGTGGCAGGGTGGGGGCGGGGTGGAGGTCACGATGACAACATCTTAGAAGTGTCTGCAGGAAAGGAACAGAGTGTTTGCATGGTGGGCAAGTTAGGATCTGTCCGCGTGGGTCAGAGTTTGGACAGCGGAGCTCACTGTGGCGGTGGGGTGAAGCGGCTCTTACTCGGGTTTAGTTTGTCGCAATTCTGTTCATGCTGAGCGTGGATTGAATGCCCGTAGGCGCAGGCTAGGGTACATGTGGGGTTGGGCAACGTGAGGACAAGGTCAGGACATTGTAAGAAATCCTTCTCGCTAGAAGTGCAGGCGTGGGCACGGCTCTGCACGATGCAAAGAGAGCGGAGCCGTGACCAAGCAGGCTGTGAGGAGGTGCTGTGGGAAGTGGGACACACGGGACGGAGAAGTTAAACTTCTCAAAGGTTGGAGAAGACTGTTAATGTGGGTGATCTGAATCTTGAGGAATGAATGCGTAGGTGGCTTAGTGGCTAAGAGCACTTGCTCTTTAGAGGATTGGGTTCGATTCCCAGCACTTACAATGGCAGCTCACAGCCCTCTGTAACTGTAGTGCCAGGGGACCTGCTGCCCTCTTCTGGCCTCCACAGGTACTACCTACATGTAGTGCACAGACATACATACATGCAGGCAAAACATCCAAACACATAAAATTAAAAAAAAAAAAAAGGAGAGCCAGGCGGTAGTGGCTCACACCTTTAATCCCATCACTTGGGAGGCAGAGGCAGGTAGATCTCTGTGAGTTCGAGGCCAGCCTGGTCCAAAGAGCGAGATCCAGGACAGGCTCCAAAGCTACACAGAAAAACGCTGTCTCGAGAAAAATAAATAAATAGATAGATAGATAGATAGATAGATAAATTTAAAAAAAAAGGAGTGACTGAGTAGGGACTCAAGAGGTAGAGAAGTGGGGGTGCAGAAACAGAGCAAAATGGCGAGGGGTAGATAGAGCAAGTAGCTTAGCATGAAGTGTGGAGGGCGGGGAGGAGGAACAGGACTGTTTTTACTGAACACTCAATAACCACCAAGTGCTGTGCTAGGTGTCTTGCCCATTCCTCTGGGCACCCTAAGCAGCTAGGTACAGATGAAGGGACTAACCTGGAGGAGGCAGATGGTTGAGCCAGGTTGAATTAGGTTTGTGTGATTCCGTGTGTGCTTTCTTAACCACACCAGTGGTTAAGAATCCTGACTGCATTCTACAAGATTTATATTCTATAACAGTTTTAGGGTTCTGCAAGAGGTGATTTAAGGACATGCTGGATTTTAGTCTCCTATTTAAAATATGATCAACAGACTCTGAAATGTGTTATGCAACAAAAAGGCATTTCTTCCATGCCTGTGCCTATTTCTGAATAATTTATAAATGTAACATTGATGAGAAAGGCTGTACAGCCTGTTCAGGTCCGTAGGGAACCATAGCAATTGGAGCCAGGGAAATGGCTCAGCTGGTAAAGTGTTTGCCGTACAAGACGGAGGACCTGAGTTCAGATCCCCAGCACCTGTATAAAAGCTGGGCACAGTGGCCTCTGCCTGTAATCATAGCACTGGGGAGGTAGAGACAGGAGGACCCTTGGGCTTGGCCTAGCCAGTCTAACTGAATCATTGAACTCTAGGCCCCGGGAGAACACCCTGTCCAAAGCAAAACAACACAAATGAATGTGGATGGCTACAGAGATGGCTCAGTGGTTAAGAGCCCTGCTTATTCTTCAGAAGACCCAGTTTTGGTTCCCAGTACCTACCCAGGAGCTCACAACCATCTGTAACTCCAGGGGCTCTGAAACTCTCTTCTTGACCTCCTGTGATAGTAGGCATGCACATAGTGCACGTATGTACTTGCAAGCAAAATACCCATATGCATAAAAAATAAAGGTCTTTAAAATATATCTCTTGGGCTAGAGAATAGGCTCAGTGGTTAAGAGCACTTGTTGCTCTTGCAGAGGACCCAGGTTCGATTCCCAGCACCCACTTGGCAGCTCACAACCATCTGTTAACTCCAGTCCCAGGAGATCTGATGCCCTCTTCTGACCTCAGTGGGCACCAGGCACACAGGCAAAACATACTCACACACAAAAACTACCCCTAAATCTATGACGGAGGAAAATACCAGAAATCGACATGCATTTGCACATAGGCACACACATATATAAGTGCACACACACATACATGAACATATACATACATACTTTCACATGCAGAGTAAATAAATATACAAGTGAGCCCTCCAAGCCCATTGGTCTCCATCACAAAGGAGTTGGATTTCCAGTCCAAATTCCGTCTTTTCTCTCTTCTTTCAGAAATGCCTTAACAGTAAATAGTAAATAAGAAAGGACCTCCAACCGGACAGTAGTGGCGCACGCCTTTAATCCTAGCACTCTGGAGGCAGAGGCAGGAGGATCTCTGTGAGTTTGAGGCCAGCCTGCTCTACAGAGTGAGATCTAGGACAGGCACCAAAACTACACAGAGAAACCCTGTCTCGAAAAACAAACAAACAAACAAAAAGGAACTCCGAGGGGAAATCGGTTTGGTAGAGGATGGCAGCTGAGTGAGCAGGCCAGTGGAAGCTGCAGTCTGACATGCACATGGCAGAGCTTGTAGCTAAAGAGGAAGCTGAGCTCCCCAGAGGAGCCTGGAGAAGCTCGCTCAGGACTTTGATGGGCAGGGTGCAGCAGAGCGCGGGCTTTACTGAAAGTCCATAGTGGCACATCAAACTTCTCTGACCCTTGAATACAGACTGCTTAGCCAGCCAGATGTCTTCTCTGCTCTACATTTCGTTCCTTCCCCCACATTCGAGGATGGTCTTTGAAAAAAATTAAATTGTCTGGGGCAAGATTAGGACAGCTGGGGTTTAAGGTGGCTCCTAGAACAAAGCCCATTGCCGGCTGGCATTTAGAAGTCTCCAGGCAGAGGAAACAGCCTGCTGGGAAACAAAGCCTCCCATTCATCTCCTCTTATCCATGTGCACAGGGCTTCCAGGAAACTTTGTACTGCTCCATTCTCAAATGTGAATGGACAGCCACAAGCCAGGAGCTATTTGAGGAAGCTTGAAATATGAACTAGAAAGACCAAGATAAATAAGCTGAAAATAAAAATCTCTAAAGAAACAGAAACAGTTCACAGACCTGAAGGAACTTTAAAAGAAAGAATCCAACAAGATACTGTATCTATTAAACATGAGCAGTGGGGTGAAAAGGGAGCAAATAGCAAAAAAAAAAGTCAGTTGGATAAATACATATCTATATCTATATCTATCTATCTATCTATACATATATACACACACATATGTATATGTAATTAAAATCCAGTGGAAATGTTGAAATAGAAAATAAAGCAAGAAGGGAAAGAATCAGAATTTTTGTTAGAGAAAAGCTAGAGATGTTAAAAAACAGTCAATGAGCTGGGCGGTGGTGCCTCATGCCTTTAGTCCCAGCACTCAGGACGCAGAGGCAGGAGGATCTCCATGAGTTTGAGGCTAGCCTGGCCTACAAAGCAAGTACCAGGACAGCCTGGGCTGTTACACAGAGAAACCCTGTCTCGAAAAATGAAAAATCAAAAAACAAACAAAAAACAAAACAATAAAAGCAGTCAATGCAAGATGTCCGAATTGGACCAGTAAGTATCATTTGAACACCCAGTTAACGAGGTGTTGGGGATTGAACCCATGGCTTCAGGAATGCTAGACAAGTGCTCCACCAATTGACTGTCACTTTTTTTTTTTTTTTTTTTTTTTTTTTTTTTTTTTTTTTTTAGTAAGTGTTTCAGGGAGAGGAGAGAAAGCAGGGAAGGATTTTTTTTTTTCAACAGAACTTCACAGACTGCAAAGATTTGTGCGTTGAGACTAACGGCTTGATAAATCCCCACCATAAAAAACAGACAGGAGTTAGAGATTGTGGAATGCCTGGGAAGATGAGAAGACTCTACAGTTCCAGACAAAGTGAAGTCACCTGTAAAAGAACACAAACCAAGGGCTGCAGGGGTGGCTCAGCGGTTAAGAGCACCGACTGCTTTTCCAGAGGTCCTGAGTTCGATTCCCAGCGCCCACATGAGATGATTCACAACTAGGGATTTGATACCTCTGGCCTCCTTGGGCAACCACCCTCCTGTGTACAGACACAGACACATATAAATACCAGAAAAGGAACTATAAATCAGAAAACACCGGACTTCTCACTAGCAATGGAGCAATGTGGCCAAAGTTCTGAGGGGACACGACACGGGCAGATGAGATTTTAAAAACACTCAAGAATTAAGACTAGCCGGGCGGTGGTGGCGCACGCCTTTAATCCCAGCACTCGAGAGGCAGAGCCAGGCGGATCTCTGTGAGTTCGAGGCCTGGTCTCCAAAGCGAGTTCTAGGAAAGGCACAAAGCTACACAGAGAAACCCTGTCTCGAAAAACCAAAACCAAAAAAAAAAAAAAAAAAAAAAAAAAAAGAACTAAGACTGTTTGTTCCCCACATGTCTTAGGAAGATACGTGAACATTTGTTGCAGTAAAACAAAGGAGAAAACAAGAAAGAGGGAAACAGGGATCTTTGTCAGCTTGTAAATTAATGGTTAAATTAATGGCTTATAATGGTAATTAGCTAATTGTGTTTTCTCTTTGTTAGGCTTACGTATCTGTTTATTTTAGTTCTGTAATATGAGTTTCTGGGGTTTTGTTTTGTTTTTAATGCTTTGAAAGTGATTGTCGGGGTTGGGGATTTAGCTCAGTGGTGGAGTGCTTTGCCTAGCAAGCGCAAGGCCCTGGGTTCTGTCCTCAGCTCTGGAAAAAAAAATAGAAAGTGATTGTCTAGAGATAATCTCTTGAAGGTGGGGTAACAACATCCCTAGACCTTTTAAAGCAGTTCTTTGACAGAAGTGGGGGGGGGGTGGCAGCGGTGGCAGCCAGCTTTCATCCCAGCACTTGGGAGGCAGAGACAGATGGAGGCAGATGGATCTCTGTGAGTTCGAGGCCAGCCTGGTCTACAGAGAGAGTTTCAGGACAGCCACAGCGGCACAGGGAAACCTTGCCTTGAAAAACAAAACAAAAGCAGTTCTTTGACAATCGTTTTTCAGTGTCTTCTCTTATTATTATGCCATGACCTCAGGAGCAGGTTATTCACCGACAGTCTCTTTCACTATCTAAAGGGATTGACTTAGACAAATTTCCAACTAAGTCCCAGAGTCTGCATTTCAGAGCAGCAGTGCAAGGCTGCCTGCAGTGAATGAGATAAAAACACACCATGCCACGAGGTTTCTAGAAAGGCTGTAAGTCTTAGCTATCCCTCTGTCCTCCCGCCTGCAGCGTGGCCAGGCCGCTCAGAGGTGGAGGAATGAGGAGACAAAGCCACTCTCTAGGGTGGGGCCAGGCAGAGGAGCCGGGGTCCTGGTGATACCACGGAGCTCCACAGCGACCAGAACCACCCACCCTGGGATTTCCTATTAGACAAGAAAAACATTCCCCTTTGTTGTTTAAGTTACTAATTGTTCCGTTTTCTGTCCTTTGAGGCAGATTCACTTTCAGTCGAAATACCCTCACACTTGCGAGCTGCTTCCTGGAACACAGGTGTTTTTAGATTCTGTGAAAAGTACCGAGAGAATTGAAGGCTAGAATGAGGGAGACCACCCTCTCCCCTCCCGTTTCCCCATCTGCCCATAAACAGGAACCAACATCCTCTTGGAGGTTTGGAGGAAAGAAATTTTCGGAGGACTTTCTTGATGCCCTGACACTGATTCCACGTTGTGGGAGCAGGTGGGACCCCCGAGTGTGGGATGCTGGGAAAGGGAACGGACCCTGCATAGCTCAGTCTGTCCCTGTATGCAGAAGACCTAACTGGGATTGCATGCTCTCTATGCTCCTGCGTCCTCCAGGCCTCAGCTCCAGGCCGACCCAGCTCCTGCCCAGGGAGAACTTCAATAGTCCAGCTGTTTCGCTGGGTGGGTGGGTTATTTCAAAGCAGGGGAGCGGAATAGGAAGCCCATTTGGCTTTGGGACCTAGCCATATCCTCCGGTCCATCTGGCCCCCAAAGAAAGCTGACATTTGAATCCCTGTGTGTCTTCTGTGATTATTTCTCCATTGGATCAAAACCTGGGGAAGTAGGGGGGAGGGGTGTGACTAACCAGCACCCACAAAACCCAACCTCTGTTGAGTACTTAGCCACAGTGAAAAAATCTTGAGATTGAAAGTAAACACTGGTTTAAAAATGTTTGATGATTTTTAAACTCCACTGTTCATGTGTCTTTTGATCTTACCATTAGGTATATTTAATTTTTTGTTTTTCTTCCCGAGACAGGGTGTTTCTGTGTCATAGTCTTAACTGTCTTGGAACTGGCTTTGTAGACCAGGCTGGCCTTAACTCACAGAGATCTGCCTGCCTCTGCCTCCCGAGTGCTGGATTTAAAGGAGGGTGCCACCCCACCACCTGGCATTTAAATTTTTAATTCAAATTCCTTTTTTTTTGTTTGTTACTGTGTAACCTTGGCTGTCCTGGAACTCACACTGTAGACCAGGCTGGCACGCACAGAGATCTACCTGCTTCTGTCTAGATTAAAGAGGAGCACCATGGGGGTTGGGGATTTAGCTCAGTGGTAGAGTGCTTGCCTAGCAAGCACAAGGCCCTGGGTTCCGTCCTCAGCTCCGGAAAGTTTAAAAAAAAAAAAAGAAGAAGAAGAAGAGCACCACCACTACTGGTAATTTAAATTATTTTTAAGGTAAGTGCCTGGGCTGAGAACTGTTAAACCCTCTTGTGTTGCGGTCACTAACTTTCTCTGCAGCCTGACTTGTCCAGGCTATAGTTTTACTGGTTGTAAAACAAGGGCATCAGGACTGCAGGAGTGATAGGCGCCATGGCAAGCTGTAATAGTCTTGCGTTCACTCAACACCTTTTCTTGAGCACCTGTATTGTTGAGCGCTGTGCTGGCGCTGTGCTGGAGGCCGGTCATACAAGATTATATAAAACCAACCTGACAGCTGGGCGTGATGCTGCACACTTGTAATCCCAGCACTCCACAAACTGAGGCAGGAGGATTGCTGTAAGTTTGAGAGTGCCTGAGATACATAGTGAGTACCAGTCCAACTAGTAAGAGCTTGTCTGAAAAAAAAAAAACAAAAAAAAAAAAAAAAAAAAAAAAAAAAAAACGAAAAACAAAAAATCAAGCAAGCAGGCAATCAAAGCAACAAACAAAACCAACACATTTGGAGATAGCTGGGAAGTTGGAGTCCCCAGGAAGAAACAGACCACACAGGAACAATCATAGGCATTTTATTCTCTTAATCACTGTCACTGTAAAACAGGAACAGTTGGATTGGACACACATTCCTCCTGGTTCTCACTCATCCACACGCATGGAAAACCTTGCTTGCTGCTCCAGCAGCCACCCAGGGAGGTACCGCCGCTTACGCAGCTGGGTTCCAGCCACTGTGCTTGGGAAAGAGCAGAGAGGCTTCCAAAGGGCTGGGTTTCAGATTAAAAAAGAAAGAAGGAAAGAAAAAGAAAGAAAGGCTAAGCACTTTTTAAAAAGTGACAAATTAAGAACATGTTTGCTCAAAAGTTAAGCAATAAAGAAAGAAAGCTTCCCCTTGCCCCTCCCCACTCCATGCTCACTTGGAAAACAGCAATAATGGGTAGATGCATATTCTTTGATTAGCTATAGGAGGCAGAGATGGGGTCTACCTTGCCTGTGATGTCAAATAAGTATTTGGTAACTGAATTAATAATTAAGTAATAATCGTAAACAAAGATCATACGTGTTTATTTCAGTATTAAAATTTATTTTTGCCATGTGGTGGTGGCACACACCTTTAATCACAGCACTTGGGAGGCAGAGGTAGACAGATCTCTTAAGTTTGAGACCAGTCTACAGAGCAAGTTCCAGGACAGTCTGGGCTACATAGAGAAACCCTGTCTTGAAAAACAAACAAATGGCCGGGTGGAGGTGGCTCAAGCCTTTAATCCCAGCCTGGTCTACAGAGTGAGATCCAGGACAGGCACCAAAAAACCCTGTCTCAAAAAACAAAAAACAACAACAACAAAAAACCAAACAAAAATGAGTTTTTATTATTTTGTGTGTGTGTGTGGGGGGGTGTAAGCTACGTAGGTGCAGTACCCAAGGAACCCAGGAAGAGGATGTTGGAACTCCTGGAATTGGAGTTAGGCAACTGTGGGCAGTCTGATATTGGTGCTGGGAACTGAACTCAGGTCCTCTGGAAGAACATTAAGCACTCTTTTTTTTTTTTTTAAGATTTATTTATTTATTATGTATACAGAAAAGGGTGCCAGACCTCATTGCAGATCGTTGTGAGTGAGCTACCATATGGTTGCTGGGAATTGAACTCGGGACCTCTGGAAGAGCATTCAGTGCTCTTAACCTCTGAGCCATCTCTCCAGCCCACATTAAGCACTCTTAACAGCTGAGCCACATCTTTAGCCTTTATATATTTTAAGAGGACAGTGGCAGGTTAGGCTTAATGGTGCACAGCTTTTTTTTTTTTTTTTTTTTTGGTTTTTCGAGACAGGGTTTCTCTGTGTAGCTTTGCGCCTTTCCTGGAACTCACTTGGTAGCCCAGGCTGGCCTCGAACTCACAGAGATCCGCCTGGCTCTGCCTCCCGAGTGCTGGAATTAAAGGCGTGCGCCACCACCGCCCGGCAATGGTGCACAGCTTTAATCCCGGCACTTGAAAGGCCGAGGCAGGCAGGTCTCTGTGAGTTCGAGACTGGCCCAGTCAACATAGTATGTTCAAGGACAGCCAGGACTACTAGTGAGACCTTTGTCTCAAACAAACAAACAACAAAACAAAAAAACCAAACAACAAAAATGAGGACAAAAACAACCAACAGGGTGGTGGTGGCACACACCTTTAATCCCAGCACTTGGGAGGCAAAGCCAGGAGAATCTGTGTGAGTTCAAGGCCAGCCTGGTCTACAGAGCAGGATCCAGGAAAACCAAACCAAACCAAACAAAACCAAACCAAACAAAACAAAACAAAAAAAACAAAACAAAAAACAACCAACATCCCTATGCACAAAATAAAAAGTCAAAGTGATGTATGTTTTTCTCTTTGTACCTTATTCTACTCCTCCCTCAATAAATCTATTACGGACATCTCTCTGTGTATTGTTTTAATTTATTCATTCCTTTTGTTATGGGTTGTATTGGGTCACCCTTTAAAAGGTACATTAAAGTACCCAGTCCCTTGTGCTGATGAATGTGCCCATATTTGGAATAGGGGTTTAACCCATATGATCGAAGTCAAAGGAAGGCTGACTTTGGCAGCCCCTTGGTTTCTCCGGGCTTGTCGTTGTCTGAACGACAAAAAGCCCAACACAATGAATTTCTGTTGTTTTAAACCAATTAGTTGTGGCCCTTTGCCCTGGATAAGGAAGCCACTCTTTTGGTATATTTGGTTGTTTCCAATTGTTGAGTTGTAATGATGACACCTGCTACCATTTTTCTGCGCTGCAGAAAGAATTTGTTCTTTTTCTCCAGGAAGCCTCTGGAACAATCACAGACCAAAGCCTCAAGGCTTTAGCCCTGGTATAACCTTGGCTGTGTTGCCAGCTAACACTTGGGACACCTGTGTCCTATTTGGGACATGCCCTCGACTAAAGAAGTATTTCTTGCACATTTGAAATGCAAATTTCATGGGGCTTCTGGATTTTTATTTGCCAAATCTGGCCTCTGATTCTCTGGCAGTGGGCAACTCACACTGTATCAGAAGGAGCCCTGGGGACCTTCTTTGTTTGGGGCTCTTTGTTCCTGACTGCAGAGGCTTGGAGAAGAGTCTCAGCTCCGGCTCCTCCGTGCTCCTCTGGTACCCTGACTGCGTGCAGTGGCACCAGCCTCCCCAGGACTCAGCCCATGTCAAGAGCACCCTACTCCTCCCCTCTGCATTTCTGTTCTGACTGCTCCCGGCCTGCGCTCTCGCCCCTCCGCTGCACTGCAAAGGTGGGAAGGCTTGCTTTGTCCACAGGACAGAACCAGCTCATGGTGTGTGAGGAGAGCCTGGGAGAGGAGGGCAGTGCTTCCTAATCTTGCCTTGGTTTAAGAATTGATTGCCTGAGGGCTAAAGGTACTACTCCATGGGGCTGGAGAGTTAGCTCAGTGGTTAAGAGCACTTGTTGTCACAAAGGACCAGGTTTCCCTCCTCACCAGGCATGCATGTGATGCACAGATGTACATGAAGGCAAAATACTCATGCATGTAAAGTAATAATAAAAATAAATTAGCCAGGCGGAGGTGGCACATGCCCTTAATCCCAGCACTCGGGAGGCAGAGGCAGGCAGATCTCTGTGAGTTCTGAGGCCAGCCTGGACTACAGAGTGAGTTCCAGGACAGGCTCCAAAGCTACACAGAGAAACCTTGTCTTGAAAAACCAAAAATAAATAAATAAATAAATAAATAAATAAATAAATAATTCATTCAAAAAATAGATGCTACTGTCGCACTCCCCATGGGGTAGTGGCTCCCACTTATAATTCCTGCACTTGGGATTCTTGGGATGCTGAGGTAGATGGATGGTAATGAGTTTCAGGTCCAGTCTGGGTTACATAGTGATTTCAGCCTTCCCTGGAGCTCCAGAGCGAGACCCTGCCTCAAAAAAGCAGAAAACCAAAAAAATCCAAAACAATAACAACAAAAACTAAACAACAACAATAACAGAACAAACGGAGGGAGGAAGAACAGATTCGCTTGATTGGCATCAGTCATCTCCAGGGTGGGGCCGCTGTCCTGTGAAGCCCCCGGCCTTGTCTGCAAGGAACTGTGCTCTGACTGAATTCGGCAGTCTCCGTGGGAACCTGGCAGGAGAGGTTTTGAAGCAAGGAGAGGGAGCTCCAGGAGAGGAGGGAGGCCAAAGGCCAAGAGCCAAAAAGGAAGGGAGAGCCTGGTGGAGTTGAGCTGGAATGCAGAAAAGAGAAGAACGGCCCAACAGGCTGGAGGAAGCCGAGGCCACATCTGCTTGGGACTTGCTGGCTGATTTAGAATTCAGCCTAAAAAGCAACAAGAATGGCCTTGGAGCAAGGGACCAACTGAGTCCTTTTCAAAAGTGAGCCTGGGGTTGCCTCCTTTCTGTGACACTTGGCTTCTGCAATGTCACACTGCTCCGCATTCAACCCCCCCAACTCCCGAATCTGGCGAAAAGCCACGCATACAGGCAGATTCAGCAGGGCCTTTGTGTGAAGGGTGGTGAGTGGTGGACATTTAATGCTCTATGTGGTGCAGGGAGGGGACCATGCTTGGGAGAAGTAGGCGCAGGCATTCAGGCCAGAGCTAGAACATTTCCATATTAGACAAGCAACTTCAGCAAATATTGTTTTTGTTATTGAGACGATGCTATAAATGTTAGGAGTATGTGGTAGGCATACCACACGTCCTCCTGTGAGCTCCCTCGAGTGTGGGCTGGACTTGCTTCCTAATGAATAAAACATGGCAGAAATGAGAGATGTCCTTTTGGAGATTAGGTCCTGGAAAAACGGGGGCTCTCATCTTGCTCTTACTCACTCCCCATAGCCTTCGCCTTTATTTGCTGTGACAAAGCCAGCTGCCGCGTGAGGGCCATCCCACGGAGAGGCCAGTGTGCCAAAGGCCTGAGGTGGTGGGAAGATGGAGACCTTCAATCCAACATCCATCCCACAAGGAGCTGGATCTTGCCAACAACCACGTGTGTGAGATCTTGGAGGTGGGTCCTTCCATGGCAGAGCAAAGGGACACCATGACTACGACTTGCAGATACCACACCTGCATCCGTCACCTGCAGAAACTGAGACAAGTGTGCTTGTTTAGGACACTAGCCTTTGGGGTACTTAGTTCCATAGCAACAGGCAACTAATGCAAGCGTGATTTGGGAAAGGCCAGCCATACCTGTTCCATTCCCCCAGACACTTTTTTTTTTTAATTCTTTTTTTTTGGTTTTTCGAGACAGGGTTTCTCTGTGTAGCTTTGCGCCTGTCCTGGAACTCGCTCTGTAGACCAGGCTGGCCTCAGTCTCACAGAGATCCGCCTGGCTCTGCCTCCCAAGTGCTGGGATTAAAGGCGTGCACCACCACCACCCTGACTTTTTTTTTTTTTTTTGGTTTTTCGAGACAGGGTTTCTCTGTGTAGCTTTGCGCCTTTCCTGGAACTCACTTGGTAGTCCAGGCTGGCCTCGAACTCACAGAGATCCGCCTGGCTCTGCCTCCGAGTGCTGGGATTAAAGGCGTGCGCCACCACCGCCCGGCTCACCCTGACTTTTTTTTAAATGAGTATTGTGTATGTTGTAGAGGCCTGAGACAGCAATTCAGGAATGCTGTCCTGTGCTTGAAAGGTAAGAAGGTAAATGCATTCTAGACTGAGCAATCCCCATAACCCCTTGCATATGCATTGTTATAAGCTGAAGCCATGTGGGGGCACTAATGTGGAAGTCTTTGCTTAAAGGAATAGGGTAACAATTAGACATCTCGGTTCACGATCTGTTTCTGGTGCTCTCAGGCTGCCATCAATAAACAGAAACTATGCCTTATCGGGCTGGCAAGGTGGGTCAGCAGGCAAGAGCACAGGCTGGAACCTGAGTTTGCTCCCTGGAACCCACAGTGGGGAGGGAGAACGGACTCCCAAAAGTTGTCCTCTGATCTCCATGTTGGTACGGTGGCAGGCATGTGTCTGCAATCACCCGCACATACCACACACACATGCATAATAAATAAAACGTCAAAAAGAGAAACTACCTGTTATCTTAACTAAACTTTACATGAACAACTAGATTGCTGTTGGAAGGTGAAAGCCATCGATAATCAATAATCAAAACTACCCTGGGAGAACTCCATGTATTACCGGAACCCAGGGCGCTGGAAATCCAAAAGTCAAGAATGATTTAGGTTGTTGTCCTTGTTGGTTTCCAATTTCTCTCCCATTTCCTCAGAGCACTGGGGATTAGAGTCTATCTTGGACATGAGCAGAGAACCCCCTTCCCCCACAAACATAGTTGGCTGAATAGCTAGTTCGGTGGGACGGCCAGGGATTAGATGTATAGTAGGAACACTCGCTCGCTCATTCCCGGCAGCTCCACAGCTGTGGTTTCCCGGGCTTGATTGCCCATTGTGTCGAAGCTCCAGTTTTTGAAACCACTTCCCTGTTTTGGTTCCCAGCTTTTGACCTTTAAAGAAAGACTTCCATGCATGTATTTATGCAGATTAGGGCTTGGCTTCCATTCGAATTGTTTCCTTGGGATAAATTCCCAGGAATGAGCTGATTGGGTCAAAGGGGGTGGGGCAGGGGTGGGGCGGGGGAGAAGAGCTCTATGCCCCTTGCTAGGAATCGCTTTATTGCTTTCTAAGGACACCAGAGCAGCTCAACAGCAATGCTTTACAAACTGTGAGGGGTCAGCTTCAGGGCAACATGTTATTCACACCCAGAAAATCAACTCCCAGGTCCTTCACAACTACCCAAGAAGAAGACGGAAGTGGGGTTCAGTGCACAGAATTCTGGACTGGACCGTAGGATGTCAGAAAGTCTAAGCCCCAGGGAACAGAATGAATCATGTCCAGCTTGAACTGTCAGTAACAGGCCTTGAGTTCGAATTCTTCTTTCTCCTGAGGCAGGGTCTTAGGTAGCCCAGTACGGCCTCAACTAATAACTGATAGTAACCTTTAGCTCCTCATCCTCCTGCCTTCATCTCCTGAGTGCTGGAATTATAGCCATGTGTCACCTCCCCTGGTCGGTTCTGAGTTAGAATTCTGACTTTGCCTCTGAGTATTCCCAGGCAAGCTACTTTAACTGTTGGAGACATTATTCTTTTTCTTTGTATCGCTAAGGCAGAAACTATAGTGATTCTGACACCCATAAAAATAAGACAAGGGGGCCGGGCGGTGGTGGCGCACGCCTTTAATCCCAGCACTCGGGAGGCAGAGCCAGGCGGATCTCTGTGAGTTCGAGGCCAGCCTGGGCTACCAAGTGAGTCCCAGGAAAGGCGCAAAGCTACGCAGAGAAACCCTGTCTCGAGAAAAAAAAAAAAAAAGACAAGGGGCCAGAGAATCGGATGAGCAGTTAAGAGCACTAGCTCTTGCGCAGGGCCCAGGTTTTATTCCCAGCACCCACACGGCTCACAACAGTCTATAATTCCAATTCAAGGGATCCGACACACTCTTCTGACGTCTGAGGGCACCAGGCACGAATGTGGTGCACACTCAGGCAAAAACACCCCTATGAGCCGGGCGGTGGTGGCACTCGCCTTTAATCCCACCACTCGGGAGCTAGAGGCAGGCAGATAGATCTCTGTGAGTTCAGGGCTAGCCTGGTCTACTTAGTTAGTCCCAGGACAACCAGGGCTATTGCACAGGAAAACCTGTCTTGAAACAAAACAAAACAAAAACAACACTAACAAAACACCCCTACACATAAAATAATAAATCTACAAAAAGATTTAAAAAGTGACCGGGAAACTACTGAAGTATTAATATAGAGAAAGTGACAGGAACAGGCAGTAAAAGTTCTGTCAGTATGCAGTGATTCATTTGCACCACATTGTGACTCAGCCTCAGTTTCCATCTCAGCCCCACGTGCTTCCTCTTCTGGAGTTTCCACAAGAGACCCTCCCCCCCATTTCACCCTCTCCTTGTCTCTTCGAGGCCAAATAGTAATAATCTTGGTGCTGCGATCTTGAGTCTGATAGTCTTTGGATGCCCCCTTGTGGACAGCTTTCATTCATGCCTCTCAGCTAAAGGGGTGTGTGTGTGTGTGTGTGTGTGTGTGTGTGTGTGTGTGTGTGAGAGAGAGAGAGAGAGAGAGAGAGAGAGAGAGAGAGAGAGAGAGAGAGAGAGAGAGATTTGGGATGGGATAAAAAGATGTGTGTATGTGGACTCTGTTTTCAGATAAAATAAAAAGTAGGGACCCCCCCCCCCATCTTCCTTGTTGGCTCTCTAGACTCTCTAGACTTACCTGTATTTATAGATGGGAGCTGTATGTGCCGTGGGTGCATTCACATGTGTGCACGGGTGCACGCACACCTGATATCACTCTTCCTGTCTTGGAGAGCTGGTGGGATTGGTTGAACAAGGCCACTGTTACACAGACTGGTCACTTCACTTCTCCTTCAGATGGACATTTAACTCCACAGACTATCCATTAAGTGCCCGCTGTGTGCCTCTGAGAGGCACAATGACCAAGACAGAACTATCTCTGCTCTTCACTGTCGGATGAGATAGACAGCTAGGGACATCCCTGCAACCCAGGGCCTTGTGGACTGCAGGGAAGCTGCCTAGTGGAGGAGACTGGCCTGATCCATGACAATGTGGATACCTTGGCTCCTCCCCAGCTGTGGGGCAGGGGCGCTGAATGGAGAGTGCTCAGTAAGGTTTTAGAAGAAAGGAAGGCCATTCCTGAGTTTCTTCCGGGGTAAGCCAGGGGGGGCTTTGGCTATGATACCCACATTTCTATCGACTTTGATGTTTTCTGATCTTTATTCACTCATTCTGAGGAATCCTTTTTCTTCCCTCCTTCAGTCACGCTCCACCCACTTCCCTGAAGAAATGGAAACCAGATTGTGTGGTTGAAGCAGGAAAACACTGGCATACTCTCGCAGGCCACGGATATGTGTTTCTGTGCTCTCACCCTGCCCTGCTGGGAACCTCCAGCTGCCCAGGCCAGAAGTGACATGATCAAAAGGGTGACAGGCAGGGACTGAATGGTGGCTGTTCAAGGGTCACAGGGGGGAGGTCACTGGGCTTGTTAGACCTTGTTTCTTGTTCAGGAAAGTGCACACTGGCCTGACCCCAGCGGCGGTGATAAGGTAGGCATATGAGAAGTGCCCTCTGCTCTGAAGAGGACCCAGGAAGATCCCAGAGAAAGGAAACTGAAAGGCAACTACACTGAAGCTGTTGAATGCGGGTCAGACACTTGTACTGCAGGGGTGAAGGTGTGACCTGAACACGGACTTGCCCTTTCTACTGACAATAGTTTGGCAGGAGGTAGGGGAGGGGTGCCAGATATGTGTCAAAGGCCTGTGGGATGACTCTGCACTCGGTGATAATCGGAAAGCAATTTATTCACTGGGTGACTTTGGCCAAATGACCTAACTTTTCATTGTGATTTTTTTTTCCCTCAATATGGATGAAAAGTCTACCACTAAGCATTAGTAGTGTCTTTCTGTCTGCCTGCCTGCCTCCCTGTCTTTCTTTCAGATTTTAAAATAGAATTTCGCTGTTACTGAGGCTGGCCTTGAATTCACTCTGCAGCCCAGGTTGTCCTTGAACTTGTGATCGTCCTCAGGTTCTTGTGGAGGTACTCTGGGGATGGACTGACACAGGAAATGTGGAAGTGTTTATCTTCAGGGCCAGGGCGAAGTCATTGCTCTGTTGTTGAAGCCCGTGTTACCCAAGCATGAGAATCCACATAAAAAAGCCAGGGTACTCCCCTGTAATCTCAGCTTGGGGGAGGCAGAAAGGAGGCTCTCTGGGGTTGCTTGCCTCTGCCAGGCTAGCTGAATCAGTTCAGGGAGAGACCCTGTCTCAAAAGATAAGGTGGAGAGTGGTTGAGGAAGATACTCAATGTTAATTGGCCTTACACACATGCACACATATAGATAGCCACATAGGTGCACCCAGAGACAGACAGAGACAGCAGACAGACACAGACAGACACACACACACACACACACACACACACACACACACACACACACACACACAGTTCCTAGCATTCAGGAAGCACTTCCAAAGTTGGTAGCAGTTTGTATTGGTCTGGCTAGGCTAACTGGTATAACAAACAGGCCAAGAATTACTAATTGCTTAGGGACAATAGAGTGCTTCTTGTCCTATTTTTCTCTAAGGAAATGCCAGGCTAGGCAGTGGGGCTGCTCAGAGACCAGCTTGAGCTGACAGTCTGCCACCTTCACTGGTGGCTCCCAAGATCACGTTGGCCACGGGTGTCTGGCTAGTAGACCAGGAAGAGAGAATGAAGGCATGCCAGCTTTGGCCCAGAAGGGGCATCTCTGCTCACATCCCCTGGGTGGACACTGATCATGTGGCTCCATCTTAATGCCATGGAGGCTTGGAGATACGGTCCCTGGCTGGGCACTGCATTCCCAGTGTCAACCCTAGACACTGTGAAGGGAAGCAGGAGTCTGCAGTAGACAAGGGTGTCTACTTCCATCACCATTGCTACTTCCTTCCAGGGCAAACTGCCACAGCCCTGGGTGGCAGGCATGTGTGAATGTGGGTACGGAGGTCAATTCTAGAATAGGTGTGGGGGGGGGGGGAGATGTATTCTGGTTGGGGATCAGGCAGTGCTGCTCAGGGTGGGTGGAGTTCAGGGTTGGGGAGGGTCCTTAGAGTCGGAATTTCTATGGAGTGAGACAGCAGCTAGCAGGGAGGACACAGGTCATGGGGAGTCACAGGACTCTCATGACCAGCCAGGAGGCAGGCAAGTGCATGCCTGGAGAGTTTGTGGGGTGGAGAGGTGTGTAGGGGGCCCACCAGGAAGGCCTGGCATGTCAAGATAAGGCCATGGAAATTGGGAGTCACACCTGGTCTTCATGCAGTGTGGTCCAGGAGAGCGGGTGGTTATGGGAGTAAGAAAGAAGAGATGGGAGAGGGGGCTGTGAGGACCAAGAAGGAGACATAAGGGGAGGGTGGGAGAGTCAAGCAGAGGAGGAGGAGGAAGAGGAGGAGGAGGAGAAGGAAGAGGAGGGACAGGATGGGGCTTTGACCCAACCTGGTGCCCATCTTTCTCTCCTGGGCTCCCTAAGCAGTCACCTAGCAGCCCCCTTCCAGTAGGTTGCAAGGATTGGGGCCCAGCTCTCTGCTGCCAGCCGGCCCTGCACGCAGAGAGAGGCCTTATCTCCCTCTGCTTTGTTCTCCCTCCAGGAAGGAAGTGGCTCCAGTGGCCCGTGGGTGGGACATTCCTTGGCTTGGCTTACTGTTCCCAGATTTCTCATGATTCCTGGTGACAGAGCTGGCATCTCTCACCAGCCTTGGAGAGGGCCAGAATCTTTCTCAGGAACACTCTGAACCCCAGGAAGCCAGAGTCTTCTTTTCAGCTACCCCAGTTCTCTGGGTACAAAAGCCACCTCCAGTGGGGGAAGCCTGGGCTCGAAAGCACACTGAGGGCACAGCAGATGGGGACTGGGGTGTCCTGGCTGAGAACCACAAACTCCACCAAGTAGCACCACCAAGGCACACACCTGCAGGGAGCGGAACGAAGGAAAAAAAATTCGCCGTAAAACGTTGCTTGTGGGAATTGACGTTTGTGTTGGATTGTGACGCACACAATTCTAACAGGCACACAATTCTAACAGATGACATAGGTTTCTGGTGGTAGGAAGAAATTGGGAGAAGAAATTGGAAAGTAAGGAAGACACAGGACTTCCTACGGGAACATGAATCGGTGCAGATTTTAGCGGCTAGATAAGAAGTCAAGGGGACCCTGCGGTGTTGGGGGGTGGCGGGTCAAATGGAAGAGGAGGAGGAGGAGGAGGAGGAGGAGGAGGAGGAGGAGGAGGAGGAGGAGGAGGAGAGCTTGTATAGGGGCCTGTGCTTCACTGGGCAGGCCGTCAAGAGTCTCAAGGCTTCTGAGCACACGCTGCACCAGGGTCTCCTCTTTATTTAACACACTTCTCCCAGCTGCCTTGGCTCTGACAGGAGACCCTTTAGACTTAAGGGTAGTCCCAAAGGTCACTTGCCATATCTGCACAGGCCAGAGGACTGGAGGACAGGAAGGTTCTGCTCTGGTCTCAAGAATCAGTTCAGGTTCCCCTAAAGGCTTGTGGTCCTGGGAGGTATCAGGCTAAGGTGGAAAGAGAACCTGGGAGCCTGGGGCTTGTCCTGCTTCACTGGCTGGGACCTCGGGCATGTCAGTAAGCACTCTGGGCCTTGGTTTCCTCAGTGTGACAGAGGCTAACAGCACTGCCTGATAATGGTAGAATGAGGTCACTGCCTTGGCCTACTCACAGTTGTGCTTAATAAACGTTAGTTTCCCCTAAATTGGGATTGACGTGGGTGGGGAAGCAGGGAGGGTCAGTGATTTGCATTGCTGACAGCTCAACTGGGCCACGTTGGGGAGGCAACTTGGATCCTTCAAACCTGGCCCAGCACTGTCTGGGAGGAGCGCTGTTCCTTCTCAGGCCTCGCTAGCTCCCTTCCTGCCCCTTTGCCCTGATATGAGGAGGGACACTCTAGGCCTCAGAGTCCGTGCATTCGTCCTGTTGTCTCATCAGGTGCCGCCCCATCAACCTGGCAGGAGTTAGCTGGCTCTTGAGGCTGTGGGCTTCTGGGAGAGATGGGCTTGGCACTGGATAGCAAGGGAGGCCTGGAGGAGGGGCCTCAAGGCCAGGCTGGCCCAGCACAGGGGGCGGGAATCCAGGCCATCAGCAGGTGCTCCCCGCCTAGTTCACCATCTCCCCTTCTTTCCTTGGCTTTCCTGGTACTAAAATCGACAGGAGCTTGTACGGCAAAACTCACTTGCCAAAGTACATGAGAAGCGGGTGTCTGGAAAGGGGTGGGGGTTGGGGGGGGCAGGCTGGCTCCTCTGCTGTTCTTTTTTTTTTTTTTTTTTTTTCTTTTTTTGGTTTTTCGAGACAGGGTTTTTCTGTGTAGCTTTGCGCCTTTCCTGGGACTCACTTGGTAGCCCAGGCTGGCCTCGAACTCACAGAGATCCGCCTGGCTCTGCCTCCCGAGTGCTGGGATTAAAGGCGTGCGCCACCACCCGCCCGGCCTCTGCTGTTCTTGAAAGGGGGCCTGAACGGACTCTTGGCCTCTTGTCTCCAGACTTGGCAGGTAGCAATGGCACCAGACCCGTCTTGGTTCTAAATCTGGCCCTGCATCTCATGGGCTGGGTGATGCTGTGTGTAGTACTAATTTCTTCCAGCCTTGGTTTCTCCCAGCTCAGTTTCCTTGGCTGTAAAATGGGAATAATGTCATCAGTATTGTGAGGATTAAATTGCTAATAGCTGCATAGTTAAGAGTGAACACAGTGACTGACACAAATTAGGAGACTCTGAAGCATCAGTTACCCGCCCTCCTCTGTTCCCCATCCCTTTTGCTTCTCATCCTTCCTCCCTCCCTCCTTCCCTCCCTTCCTCCTCTTTCCATCCTGTCGGAGCTCTGAAATGGGAGACCTGTTGGCAGGGAGAGGCAGCCCCTTCTTCACAGAACCCCTCTGGACCCCAGGCCGGGAGACTGAGGCATAGCAGTGACCTGACTCCCAGGTGCAGATTTCAGTCTGGAGATGATGTCCACTGTAGTACAGACCACCCTTGGGGACAGACTCTTTATAACCTTTGTCTTTGGGCCTCAGTGAGACTGGGACAAGCCAGTTGGCCAGCCGGAATAGGAGGAAGGATGAAAACTAGCCGGCCTGGGCTTTTCCTTCCCCAGGACTAGTGTCTTCTATCAAAACTCAATAGTCTGGATAGCCCAGTTCACTCTGCCAGCCAATTTAGAAGGAGCCAGAAGCTAATTCACACTCAAATGTTAATAGCAATAAATGAATCAATGATAGTCACCCCCAGGGGTGTTGATGGCTGTTAATGACTTTCAGGTTCTGCCAGCTGCTTTCAGAACAGCTCAGTTCCCTTGAGCTACATCTGTCTTGGGCTCAGTCAGTCCTTCAGCACTCGGCACTTGCTTCAAGTGCAGAAAGATTTTAAGAATGCCGCCTCTTGAAGAGTGGAGGACCCAAACAGGCGGACCTAGAGCACTAATAGCCAGGGAACAGAAGCCAAGGGGCGGGGCTGGGGCAGGAGCAGGTAACACTGGCGCCACTGAGGTAGTGGTGGGAGACAGGGTGCAGAGTAGAGCTCTGTCCATGGGGTGGGCTGTTGCACGCCACTCTTCAACAGAAGTGACATCAACATGGGTGACATACGTCATGTCTGTCTCATCAGACCCTCCGGACACTTCAGATGCTTTTGGCGGGAGGCTGGGTCGCGTAGGTTACAGCCTCCCTTGGGCATAGCTGGCCAGTTCTTGGGGCAGGACATAGCTCTTAGGAACACAGGCCTGAGCTGAGCTCAGCAGTGGGGCCCAGCAGTGAGTTTCAATCTTATTGGGTGAGGAAGGACCTGGGGGAGCAAGTTCTGATCCTATGTGTGTGGAACCTGCGGCCTGCGTTGTGTTTAAGTTCCCAGATGATGGGGCCCCCAGAAACTAGTGGAAATGGTTGCCCAGCTAAGGAAAAGAGGCCGCCCTGTGCCGCTGTCCCTTCCAGCCTTTCTCTGGAGGGCTTCTCTCTCTCTCTCTCTCTCTCTCTCTCTCTCTCTCTCTCTCTCTCTCTCCTTTCTTTCTCTGCCTCCCTGGGTGTGAACCTTCCCCTGGTCACTGGCTGTGGAGTCACAAGGACTGTGGCTGCCCTGCCCTGTGGTAGCAGGGGGCTGAGTGGGAAGTGTAGAGAGGGCTAGTGAAATGGGTGATGGGAGTACCCCTATGAGAGAGGGGGGGAGAAGGAGGAGGAGGAGAAGGAGGAGGAGGAAGAGGAGGAGGAGGAAGAGGAGGAGGAGGAAGAGGAGGAGGAGGAGGAGAAAGAGAGAGAGAGAGAGAGAGCAGAGGACTATGGGCAGGACACTTTCCTCACTGTGACCTCAGAGGTCCCCTCTGGCTCTGACATGGTAGGTCAGGGATGAGTTCATTCACTCACTGATGCGCCACCACATGCAGGCTAGTAGAGGAAGACAGTTAATCTTTAATGGGGGTCAATCATAAGCTCAGTCACCAACCATTGAGAACTTCCTGTGAATGCCTCATCACTTCTCCATGGCAGAATCTGGCCCCAGTGTGTGTTTGAGGCTGGAGAGAAACCCTGCATCTGGAGAGTTCAGGAATGGGAGACATTGGACACCTCTCTCTGTCTCAGATCCTTAGATAGTGATGAGGAATTTACTCATTCTTTTCTTGGTCCCAGAGCCCACTTTGTTGTTAGACATGCCAGCTGGGGCACACCTAACTGTGATGCCTCTGGCCAACCGCAGGTAAACATTCAACTTTGTACCTAAGAAGCTTCCCTCTCAGGGCTGGGTTTCTGTCAAGGAGAGAAAGTTTCCATTGAGTGTGTGTGTGTGTGTGTGTGTGTGTGTGTGTGTGTGTGTAGCACCCACATGCTGGCGGAGGGACTCTTATCTTTTCCTCTTTGCAGAAAATCAGGTCAGTGGTTTTACAGCTGTCATTGACCTCAAGGTGCAGGAGGGAGGTGGCTCCTGCCGCTGTGGCCTGAGGGTCGAAGCTACTAGGCTACGGGGCCCCCAGAAACTAGTGGAAATGGCTGCCCAGCTAAGGAAAAGAGGCCGCCCTGCGCCACCGTCCCTTCCAGCCTTTCTCTGGAGGGCTTCTCTCTCTCTCTCTCTCTCTCTCTCTCTCTCTCTCTCTCTCTCTCTCTCTCTCTCTCTCTCCTTTCTTTCTCTGCCTTCCTGGGTGTGAACCTTCCCCTGGTCACTGGCTGTGGAGTCACGAGGACTGTGGCTGCCCTGCCCTGTGGTAGCAGGGGGCTGAGTGGGAAGTGTAGAGAGGGCTAGTGAAATAGGGGTAGGACTTTCCCTATGAGAGAGACAGCGGTGGCAAGGGCCCCGACCTGACCTTCTGAGCACTTTCACACTTGTGTCTTTACCTTGCCCACAACACAAAGCCGGGAGAGGTGAGGAACAGAGGTCACAGGCGGGTGTTAGCGTGTGTGCCTGATGCTGATGACAGTGGAAAGCTACTTCAGAGCATCCCAAGTCTCACCCGGGCCTCAGACTCTCCTTCTGGGCCCCTAAGGGCCCCTGGAATACCACCTCAGAAATGGAAGGGAAATTGGACCTGCTCCTCTTGGTGGTAGCAAAGGTGTCTCTAGTAGCGCCATGTTGGACCTGGAACCAGAGTGACCCAAGCTGGATCTTTTGGGTCTGGGTCTGTCACAGATGTCGTGACCCTTGCCGTCTCAGAACTGGATGATGCATGGACCTGCTTCCTAGGCCTGAGCTGAGTGCCGTGGGGGCAGGGTTGAACACTGTGGCTCTGGCAGCCCTCCATTCTCTTCCTACCCTGTTCTTAAAAAGCACCCCCGACAGCTGGGTGGTGGTGGCGCATGCCTTTAATCCCAGCACTCAGGAGGCAGAGGCAGTCAGGTCTCCGTGAGTTCGAGGTCAACCTGCTCTACAGAGTTAGTTCCAGGACAGCCAGGACTATTATACAGAAAAACCCTGTTTCAAAAAACCGAGAAAAAAAAAAAAAAAAAAAAAAGGTACATGGCCTCATCCATTGTCCACCCCACCCGCTAAATCCTCCGGGTTCTGCTTTTGCTTCCCAGGCTGTTTCTCAGAGCTCAGACAATGGAGGCTGCTGATCTGATGGAACCTTCACCCCATCCAGCTGCCGAGAGCCTCCTTGCAGGCCCGCCCCCTCAGCCCCCAGCCAAGCCAGAAATCATCTGTTAGCCATCCAGGGTGTTGGCAGGATTGCCAGATGAGACCCTCCCACCTCTTCCTGGAAGTGAGTCCCCTGGCCCTCTACTCCCCGCCTTCCCCCTCCCCAGTCCTCCCTCAGGGAGGTTCAAGGGTAGTCTATGGTCTCTCTGGGTACCTCCTGGGTAGCCCCTTGCAGACAGGAGGCAGGGCTTGGTGCCAAGGACCTCCTTCTGAGAGGTGAGTCTGGGCATGACTTCTCCAGGTCAGCTCAGGGGCCGGTGCTGGACACGGTCCAGAGAGTAGCCAAAGCAGCTAGCTGTGAGGTGATGAGGGTTGACCCTGCACAGACCCTGCTGGAAATTACAGAGCGCTCGCTGGGGAGGGAAAACAAACTGGGGTTTCAGTTCCCATGGAAACAGCATCTATTTGCATAGGTCCCTGCGTCAGAGCTTTGGACTCTGTGTGGTGTATGTGTGGGGGTGGGGGGATGTTAGACCTTGGGGGCAAGGTCATCAGTTTACTGTCCAGGATGGTTCCAGCACAGCCTAAAAACAACAATAAAAAAATGTCGCCTGTCTTTCATCCATGATAAAGAAGTCTTATACAAGGGCCTTTGGGCCTAGGTGGGTCTTTGTAGCACAGGTTTGTTTTGTTTTGTTTTGTTTTGTTTGTTTGTTTGTTTTTCGAGACAGGGTTTCTCTGTGTAGTTTTGGTGCCTGTCCTGGATCTCGCTCTGTAGACCAGGCTGGCCTCGAACTCACAGAGATCCTCCTGGCTCTGCCTCCCAAGTGCTGGGATCAAAGGTGAGCGCCGCCGCCGCCGCCGCCACCGCCGCCGCCGCCACCACCACCACCACCCAGCTGCAGCACAGGTTTTTTTTTTTTTTTTAGATTTTAAATTTATAACTTAATATATAGAGGATGTAAGAAGACCCCAAATTCACCATTCTTACAGTTCTTAAACAAAGTGATGGTTTTATTTATTGATTTTTAAGCCCCCGATGTATCAGTCCCTGGGCTCTGAACCAGTCAGGAGTTGTTCTGTACTTGCTGAGTGTGGTGCCACACAGTGCCACAGGCCTTCCTTCTTGGAAGGCACTGGATTTAGATGCAGCTGGCAATGGTAGCTCCTGGGTGGGGACCACTGAAGCACAGGCACCAGCGACCCCACCTCCCCTCCTCACTCTGTGTCAAGGGGGCCGATGTCTACCTCTTACAGGGCAAAGAACAGCCCTTAAGCTGCCGAGGGAGCTACCCGGTGGACAGGGGAATTATCCTGGTTATGGTTTGCAGCGTATCCATCCCTACTTTCTCCACCATAGCACGTGTTGCCAAGAGCCCTACCCTCACTGCTCATCTAACAGAGTCTTTCAAGCACGGTGCCTATTCCCAAACGGGGGAAACTAAAGCTGAGGAAGCACTTGTCAGGGCCACACGGATGATAAATGAGGAAACCAGGATGCAGATTGGAGCCTAAAGCGCTCTCTCTTTCTCTGCTTCTTCCTCCCTGTCAAGGGGGCACCTGGTGACCAGACCTCCCACCCTGGCCGGCCTCCAGCCAGCCTGCCTCTGTTCCCCTTCCTCCCCTCAAATGGGAAGCAGCTGTGCTGGTGAGAGCGGGGTGGGGGTGGGGGGTGGGGGGGGTGGGGGTGGACGCGGCTGTGCTGTAGCTGGCCACTGTGTATCCTAGAGGTTGTGTATCTGAAAAACCACAGGCGCCAATTCTGATGTTCAGCAGTCATTGCATTCCTCAGTGGCTCAGGTTCCTTCTCAGCAAGTCAACAGGGGTGCTGTGCAGAAGACCTATGCCCTCCCCGTATGTATAAGCACTATGGTGGGATCCGGTTTCCTGGGCCTGAGAGATTCGGGTGGTCTTTTGTCCTTCTGTGGGTGACCATAAGTTTGTGTTTGCCTATTTGCTTGCTTGAACTGATTGAAACGATAGTCTTAGGTAGCCCAGTCTGGCCTTGAACTCACTACAAAGTCGGGGATGATCTTGAACTCCTGATCCTCCGGCCTTCATTTCTCAAGTATTGGGGTTAGCCTTTAACCACTGCACTAAATCCATGTGGAGCTCATGCATGCTATACAAGCATTCCACTAATTGAGCAACATTTCCCCGCCTTTTGTTTGAATTTTTCTGAGACAAGGTCTTGATCTGTAGCCCAGGCTGGCCTAGAATTCCATCCTTCTCCCTTGGCCCTCTGAGTGTGGTGGGGCTACAGACATGCACCATCACAATGGGCTGAACTGAGTTGTTTTCCTGGGTCACTCTTTGAGCATCTGGGATCACCTAACAGAATGGAGGGGCTTCGGGAAAGGGCTTCTGGAACTGTTTCTTACAGGCAAGATTAGGGTTGGGGGTAGAGAGCAGAGGGAGAAAATACTGGAGGCCTTGGGGCCTGTTTGGCTTGTGGCTGGAGCTATGGGATCAAAAGGAACTCAGGAACGTTGAAAGTCCCTGAAGGGAGGGTGGGCCTTGAATTGTATCCACTCCCCATGTTTGCGTCTGGCTGGGAAGTGACAGTGATGGGAGAAGACAAGAAATAAACACAGTTTGAAGGTCTGCCGTTAATGAGGGGGTCTGGGGTTTCTGAAGCAAGAATCAGATTGCAAGGCCCGGCAAGAAGGCAAGCTGTTGAATGCTGGGAGAGCCCGGGAGACACATCCATGCACACCACACAACCCTGCAATGTAGACAATGTTTTCTCATTCCGTGGAGACAGAGACTGCGGCCAGGCAAGTTCGGTGGTGTGTCCAAGGCCACCTAGTTAGTAAGAGGAGGGGGGTCTTGCCCTTACCTCTTGGAAAGGGGTTGGGTGTGCGTGTAAGAGAGGACAGGAGCTCTGACTTGTGTGGGTTCAAGACCTCCTAGGCTCTTACAGACTCTCAACTCAGGCTGTGGTTAGGAGACGGTTCTCACCGTGCCTGCTGTTTTTGGCCACTGTTCTTCCTCTCCGCCCAACCTCTCCTCCCAGGGGTTCCTCCACTCCCCCAAGCTCTCCTCCCAGGGGTTCCTCCACTCCCCAACCTCTCCTCCCAGGGGTTCCTCCACTCCCCCAAGCTCTCCTCCCAGGGGTTCCTCCACTCCCCCAAGCTCTCCTCCCAGGGGTTCCTCCACTCCCCCAAGCTCTCCTCCCAGGGGTTCCTCCACTCCCCCAAGCTCTCCTTCTCCTTAGTCTCAGACTGAGAGTTAGGGGATGAGCCCAAGGCCTGCAAGAGAGGCCAGATGTAACTGTTGAGGATACAGTAAAGGAGATTAACCCCTTCCTTCCCATGCCATCCCCATGCCTTGATCTGTCATCACCAGGGCTAAGTCAATCCAATAATGTCAATGGGCTGCAGTTGAGCTCTGTACCTGAGCCCTGCAAGTGGGGGTATTCATGTCCCTTCTGGGGACCGGTCTGTGCACTGCAGTGCATGTACGCAGGTGAAGCCCTACAGTAGTGGTGTGTGTGGGGTGTATGGGTTTGTCCTTTGTGTGTGCATTGGATGCATTTTTGCCTAACGGTATTTGTATGACTTTTAAACATACTACACACGTGAATAGTTATGAACAGATATTAGCAAGGTTGGCTCTGTAACTTCAAGGACAAAGTACAAAATACCCATGTTCAGCTCCTTGCTCAAAAAAACGTTGAAAACTTTGGGACCTGGAGAGATGGCTCAGCGGTTAAGAGCACTGGTTGCTCTTTCAGAGGACATGAGTTCGAATTCCCAGCACCCACATGACAGCTCACAATTGTAACTCCAGTTCCAGGGGATCAAATCTGGAATTCTCAGGGTACACAGACATACATACAGACAGAACACCAACATGTGCAAAATAAAATAAAAATGTAAAACATTATTTTAAAATACTGAACATTTCAATTGGATGGTGGTCATGCACACCATTAATCCCAGCACTCGGAAAGTAGAGGCAGATGGATCTCTGTGAGTTCAAGGCCAGCCTGGTCTACAGATAGAGTTCCAGGACAGCCAAGGCCACATAGAGAAACCCTGTCTCAAAAAACAAAACAAAACAAAAACAAACAAAAGCCAACCAACCAACCAACCAACCAACCAACCAACCAAATAAACAACCATCCCCGCTCCCAAAAGCAAAACCTGAACATTTCAAAATGGAGAGGACAAGCTGTATCAGAAGACACACATGGCTCTTGTGATGTGTGTCACAACTCATGAAGCTGGCCCCTTACAGAGAAAGTCTTCCTCATGTGTTTCTGTGTGTGACTGTGTGATATGTGAATGATTGATATGTGTGATGTGTGCAGTGGCGTTTCTTGTGTGATTGTTGAATATCTACTTATACGTGTTGTTTGGTTTGTGAGGCTGGTATGTGCGTGCGTGTGTGCGTGCGTGTGTGTGTGTGTGTGTGTGTGTGTGTTTGCCCGCACGTTTGAACTGAGGCATGAAATCAGAGCACTTTTCTCACAACCCCCAGGCAGCAGCTACCAATGCCTATCAAAGGAAAGGTGTGTTTTATTTTTGGCGCCTTTACCACTGTTCCCATAATGCCCCAGGAGGCCTTTGTTTGATCGCCTTTGTTGGAAGGATGACAAATACTTCCCTCCACCGGCTGCCACCACGGTGGCCCCACCAGAAACCACAGCTGGGGGTGGAGCAGCTTCCTCAGCCCCTCACCCATTCACCTTGCACCCCTTCCAGGCATCAACATGCCCAGAGATGTGCCCCAGCTCCCAGACCCCACCCAGTCAGTGTGCCCACTGCACATCAGAACTGGAGGGGTGGGTGGAAAATACATGGCCTGGCAACCTTCTCTTGCTCCGGAAGAGCCAGAAAAGGGAGATCATTTGCCCATGTTGCCCAATGACTCCATGACAGAGCCAGGAGGCCTGAGGAGGCCTGTGTGAGAAGCAGGGCCCTGAGGGGAGAAGGAGTGACCAGCCTGTTGAGACAGTACTGCTTTGCTCCTCTCAGAAGGTGGAAGTCTTTGTTATTTGACTGGGTCTTCTCCCAGGATGGAACTCTACATCCAGCATGCTTTGAGGGATGCTGTGTGTGTGCATGAAGTGCAATGCCTAGCACCTAGCTCCAGAAGTGTCTGGTGAGAATAAGCAGCTATGTGGTTAAGTGCTGCAGTAAGTAGGCGGACACAGGGCCTTCGGAGGGCAGCTAGAGCTGGCTGAAATCCTTTAGTAGTTCTATTGCTCTCTGGCACGTCCCCTCGCTGAGCTTTACTTTCCTGTCTGTAAAATGGGCCTCCAGGAGGATTGCTAAGAGAATTCAGTAAAGTAAGGTTTGAGTACATGGTATAAACAAAGCAGGTAATATGCTCTTAACACAGCTGCTGCCTGTGTTCCCATGAGTCAGTTACAGCAGTCCCCTCTAATCCTTGGTTTCCTCATTTGCCTAAGGATTCAGTGGGAGGTGGATACCTAGAATAGACACTCAGCAAATGCCAGCCCATCTACTCCCTTCCTCAAAGCCTCCCTTTCCTCCTCAGCCCCGCTGAATCCCCTTATCCCTTCCAGGCTGCCTCTCTCCCCACTCCATCCTCCGCCCAACACATTGAACAACAAAGCTCTGAAGTTCTTCCAGTCCACGGTCTGTTCAGGGTTGGCTCTGCTGGGGGGTGGGGAGTGGGGCACTGGTAGGAATGGAGTGACCGAGAGAGGCTGTGGGCAGAGCAGCCATGAATTCTCATTGTCTTCATCCCCCCCCACAACCCTGACTTTCTAGTCCAGAGGTTGCCAGCAGCACCCCAGCTGCAGAGGCTCTGTGAAGCCGGGTGTGAGGAGCAGGGCGGGAGGTAAACAGAGGTGCCAGCCCAAACAAGATGGCATGTCCAGCAGTCAGCTGTGGGAGCTGTCTCGCAGGAGGCAAACGTGGTTCCTGATTGGGTAGCTCTTCCCCACTAGACTTAATGACAGGCCTAGAGCTAGCCAGGCTGCAGAGAACACTCTCGGGGCCGGAGGAAGACACCTCTGTTCCAGTCACTGGACTGCAGTTGCATAAGCCGTCCAAGACTAATGTGCCTGAGTCCCCAGATGCTTTGTAACTTAGGGAAAGGGTTTGGGGGCAGTTCATCTGCCACATCTGTTAAACTTCACAACGGCAGATGTTTACTTAGGACAAATACAAAGCGTTCTGTCCTAGGCGAGCTGTGACATTGAGTCAAGTCTCCTCACCTGCCCTCTTGACAGGGGATTTGGGTGTCCGACCTCAGGATCTACTACCTATAGATCATGGTGAGACATGAGAACGGGTTGGGGGAGGGGTGGCACACAAATTATGTGTGTGGGCTTTACAAAGATACAGCAGGACTGGCCAGTGAACTCCATGGGATTAGTGGGCAGTAGACAAAATAGGGTAATAGCCATTTTCAAAGTGCACGCAGGAGGGGGTGAGCCTGAAATCAGCAGGGAAGTGTGACCAGGTCACACAAACCAGAAGGAAGGACCTGTGGGCCACGTACATCCTCTCTTATCCGAGGTGGCAGGGTCAGCTGGCACAGGTTAGTCAGAGAAGCTCTGGCTGGAGCCTGCTTCTGCTGCCAGTGCCCACTCTGAGTCCCTGGCCGGGACGGCTGCTGGGTGAGCAAGCTGGGTCTCAGAGATCTGTCCTGTGCGGGGTGTGTGTGTGTGTGTGTGTGTGTGTGTGTGTGTGCGCTGCGAGCATTTGTTCTTCTGAAGCCAGATAAGTTGTTCTTTTGGTGGGGGGAGGAGAGTCCCCAGGACCATCACCCCTTGATTTTTCTAGGGAAATGTGTCCATTTTTTACCTTTCCCCTGAAACAAACGAACATCCATGGGCTCACTCTCCTTCTGGAAGATTGAGAGGCGTGTGTGTGTGTGTGTGTGTGTGTGTGTGTGTGTGTGTATGTGTTTGTGTGTAAGGGAGTGTGCGTATGTGTAAGGGAGAGTGTGTGTGTGAGGGAGGGTATGTGTGTGTAAGGGAGGATGTGTGTGTAAGGAAGGATGTGTGTGTAAGGGAAAGTGTGTGTGTGTGCACATGCACTCACACTCAAAAGTCATCTGCCTACTGAATATACTCTCCAAGTCTGTCCTCCAATATACAGCCCTTTGACACACTCATCCACGTCCACTCCCCTCCTTGACCCCTGTCCTTCCTTCCCTTACCGCCATCACATAGGCTTGTTTCTTCCCCCACCAACTCTATCCCTGACTGAAAAATGCCTAATTCCCAACCAAGATGACTTACTCTCTTTTCTCAAAGAGAGCATATCGACGACAGCATCAATGACTGAGAGACAAGAGAGGTTCTTATTAAGAATGGATGCTGACTGACTGGATTGAGGATGGATCTCTCAGGTGGTGGGGTTGGGAGTCAAGTGGATGCTCTGAGACCAAAGAGCTCCTAGAGACCTCCGATGAGGGTCTTCCTTTCTCCTGTGCCTCAGCTGTCTCACCGGGTCACCTGGCCGGACTCCCTCACCTGAAAGGTGTCTTCCAGCTTGTTGTGAATCGTATGTGAATGGAAACAGGACAGAAGAACTGAACAGGCTGGCCTTGAAGTTAGCCACATTTTCTTCTCATTGGGATGTCTTCCTCTGTTGCACGCCACCATTTACTCACTTATCCATCTATTTAGTATTTATTTATTGAGATGGCGTCTCTACTGAACCTGAAGTTTCTACTTCCATGTAGACTCGGCCGACCTGAGGCTCCGGGATCTGACTTTCTCCGTCTTCCTCAGCACCAAGCCTGGCCTTTGTGGGAGTGTTGTGAATCTGGGTGCAGGGCCTCATGCCTGCACAGCAAACACTTTACCCACTGAGCCGTCTCTCTCTCTCTCTCTCTCTCTCTCTCTCTCTCTCTCTCTCTCTCTCTCTGTCTTTCTCTCTCTCTTCGAGACACGGTTTCCCTGTGTAACAGTTCTAGCTGTCCTGGAACTTGCTCTGTAGACCAGGCTGGCCTCAAACTCACAGAGATCTGTCTTCCTCTGCCTCCTGAGTGCTGGGATAAAAGGCATGGACCACCACTGTTGGCCTCTCTCTCTCTCTCTCTCTCTCTCTCTCTCTCTCTCTCTCTCTCTCTCTTTTAGATTTATTTATTTATTATATATACAGAAGAGGGAGCCAGATCTCAATGCAGATGGTTGTGAGCCACCATGTGGGTGCTGGGAATTGAACTTGGGACCTCTGGAAGAGCATTCAGCGCTCTTAACCTCTGAGTCATCTCTCCAGCCCTCTCTTTTTTAAAAAAGAAACATTTCATTTATTTTTTTTTTTAAGATTTATTTATGCGGGGTGGTGGTGGCTCATGCCTTTAATCTCAGCACCCAGGAGGTAGAGGCAGGCAGATTTCTGAGTTTGAAGCCAGCCTGGTCTACAACCAGGGTTACGCAGAGAAACCCTGTCTGGAAAAACAAAGACAAACCAAAACAATAACAACAACACAAGATTGATTTATTGTTATTTTATGTGTGTGAGTGCCTTGTTCCCACGTACGTATGTCTGTGCACCGCATGTATGCAGTGTCTGCCGAGGTCCTCAGATCATCTGGGATTGGAATTGCCGACAGTTGATAGCTGCCATGTGGATGCTGGGAACGGAACTGGGTCCTCTGGAAGAGCAGCTTAACTACTAAGCCCTCTCTGCAGCCCTCTAATGTTTTAAAGCTATAATTTCTCACATATCTCCCAAAAGATGCTATCACTTGCCTGGGTGTTTCTAAGTATTTTACTTCTGTAGATGAATTTCTTCCTTACCTCGACCCTGGGAGGTTGGCACTACTCATAACTCCATTATACAGATTTGGAAACTGAGGCATGGTGAGGGAGTCAGGATCTGAACCAGGCCATCTGGCTATGGAGTGGGAGCTCCCTACTACCTCACTCAACATTCTGGGCTCTGTGCTGAGTGTTTACCCAAATCTTCCCTGTTTTGCAATTGAGAAATCTGAGACTCAGAGCAGTTGAGCAACAGCTTAAGGTCACACAGCTGGGGAGCAGCAGGGTTGAGATTCAGGGCCGGCTGGGCTCCAAGGCCTCTGTTCCGCATCCCCTTTGGCGTCCCTGCCAGACCCTCAGGCTCCACAGCCAGTTTAAGCAACCTCCCCTCATTGATGGGTCTCAGTCAGCGCCTTTCTCCATCTAGGGAAGGACAGGGGTCAGCCCCTGCCTGCATGCTGAGGTCCCCAGCAGCTTCTTGAGCCCAGAGGTGTGGTACTTCTGGCTGAAAGGGCAGCTTCGTGGCCTGGGAATGTCTTAGATTTGGCCTATGGTTGCAGCCAGGGAGGATGTGGATGGGGGCTGCTGTGTGTGTGTGTGTGTGTGTGTGTGTGTGTGTGTGTGTGTGTGTGACAAGGGACTGTTGAAGAAGCGAAGGGGACTTCGAGCAATTGTAGAATGAGGCACACACTTAGGGGGAGGGTGGTGTTGTAAGAGGCAGAAGAGAAAGGAGAATGAGAAAGGAGACCCAGGTGGGCTTCCTGGGGGTCCTTTTCTTCTATTCTGGAGAACACCCTTCAGCTCAAGATACTCACAAGAGTGCATCAGGCCAGGCCTCCGTGGTCAAGCCAGCTTAGGGCTGAGGTTAGAACCCCCGAGGCACAGCACTTTGGGGAATTAACATTGCTGGGGGTTGTGCTGTTTCCGTAAATATTTGGAGACGTCCAGTTATACTAGAAAAATGTATTTGAAGCCAGGGTGGCGTGTTTGTGTGGTTGGCCCGGTTTCCTTTTCCGTGACCACTCTGTTACATTCCTCCCCTGTAGGAATTGAGGGTTGTTTTCCCAACTGTTACCTCGTTAGGACACCCACACCCACATGCCCTCTGGCAGGTCCCCCTCCGGTACGTACACGTTCAGTGGCATTGTCCTCCTGCCACATGCTTGTGGTCACGCAGTCGGCGGTACCTTTTACTATTCAGTACCATCATCCCGAAAGCCGCTGCATGCTGACTGCCCTGTGCCCATCTCATTCTCCCCAGGGTGCTGATTCCAGGCCTGGAGGCCGCCTGACAAATTGTGTTAAAATCTCTCTAGCCCCATGCATCCTGTGGAGGAGGGGTAACGCTGTGTTTGTGGTTACAAGATTAGAGAATGGGCATCATTATGGGGCACGCTCCGTTTTCCTTTGGCTTGGGGAAATTGGAGTTATGTTTTTGTGTGAATGTCTCACCTCTCTCTCTCTCTCTCTCTCTCTCTCTCTCTCTCTCTCTCTCTCTCTCTCTCTCCCTTTCCTGTCCCATCCACGGCTTGCCTCCAGGCTCAGAGTGGTTAGGGTGCTGAACCTTCAAACACTTTCCTAGGCATCACAGGCTTGGAGCAGTTAGGGTTATGGTGGGACACTGGGGGACAGTGACAAGGACATGTGGCCTGTGGGAGTGGGGTGAGGGTGGACAGATTCTGGTCCCCTCCCTCTGCTTTCCACAAAGGATACCTACACTGCTATCTTTTGAATGTATGATGTCTCTCCAATAGCCCCATGTTGGAACTTGAGCCCCATAGTGATGGGACTGGAGCCCTTGGGAGATAACTGGCTGGTCATGAAGGTTCCACCCTGATAAATGGGGCTAATCCCTTATATAAGGGCTTGAGAGAACCAGTGTGGACTTTATGCTCATTGTGGCACTTCCAGAACTGTGAGAAACAGACTTCTGTTGTTTATAAGTTACCCAGACTGTGGTGTTTTGTTACAGGCAACAGGAATGGACTAGGACACGCACTACAGAGGGCCACTCTTACTGGAGGCTGGGAAGGAGGGTACTGAGTGGTTCCGGCTCTCAAGCACCCAGCAAGGAGTCCCATGCACCTCTGTCTCATCCTAGCTCCCCTACCCTAGAATGCCGTGACCTCGGAGCTTCCCCCCAAACCCGAGTTCTCGGAGGGGGTTGGGAAAGTCTGAAGGTGCCCGCCAAGGGTCAGGGCTGTCCCGGGCTGCTGTGGAACAGCAAACACACCAGGATGCCAATCCACTGAGTTCCCAGGTGCAGGGGTTCCTGGGAGAACCTGGTCTTTCCACCCTCTGCTCTGCTCAGAGTGGTCTCCGATGTGCACGACGGCCTGAGCGGGCCTGGGCTCCGCGAGATGGACAGCCTGCCCGCTCTTTCCACCTCTGGCAGCTTCCTGGGCTTGTATCTCTGGAGGCATTCAGTGACCTCATGTTTCTGAGTGCCCAGAAAGGAAGGCTGGGGAGGAGGGGTGTGGGGAGCCGGGGGCCATCAGGTGGAGTGGGGGGGGGATTACCAAAGAGCTCACTCACTTGCCATTTACCAAAGAATTTTCCCCCTTCTTTTTAAAGTTGTTGTTTCCTCAAGGGAAAATTTTTATTCGTGTCTGAGTAAAATGTGTGCTCTTATAAATCGAAAGCAGAACATGAGGAGAGGTTTCTGTTGCTGACAGAGAATAAAGCAGCAGCTTGCTGGCTTTCGTCAGCCGGCAGGGGCACCTTTCTTCATCCTCCTGACCTTTCTCCCCGCCTTTTCCGCCCATCCCAGAGGACAGTGACCACTTGCCATGGCCATCCAGAGCCCCAGCTGGGACTGCGGTAGGCTGATGATGCAGCCTGGCCTGCAGGAAACACCACCCCTTCCCTGGGGAGAGCTGAGGAGGGGCAGAAGGGAGGGAGCATGGAGACTGCCATCTCTTGCTGGCTGGATGACAGCCGAGAAGGAGGATGGAAGAAGGGAGTTAAGTCAGAGTTAATTAGACCAGTCCACGGCTCCCCTTCCTCCACAAGCCAGGGTGTGATTCCGCCATCTTGGTTTTGGAGACAGAAACCTGGGTTTCTGGAATATGTGACCTCTGTCCTTGGTTCTGTGGAACATCTCGCTAGGCTAGAAGAGGGTTCACGCAGAGGTCTCAGCAGCCTGCTTCCACCGCCAGGGTGCTCACCAGCCCCACACCCTTCACCCCAGAAGGTATGATGGCCTCTCAACTTTCACTTTTGTCTGTCAGTTTGGGCACAGCTGTCCTGGCTCGGGTTATTAATTTCTCAGCCATGTCTCTTCTGGCCTCGGTTGAGGTAGCGTGGGTTGGGTTAAGTGGTTTCTTAGGCCCCGAGGTCAACCTGACTGGCCAGAACTGCTCTTCCCTCAGCAGCTCTTTGGTGGGTTCTGAGTCCTTACATATGTTTCCAGTGCCCACCTTAGGGCTCCTGGGAGAGGTCCTTGTAGTCCAGGCAGGGAAGCCACCTATGGGGAGAAGGTGGTGGTGGTCTCGGCCTCCATGCTCATGGAAGTGTGCCGCACGTGCCTGCAGGAGGACCACTGCCGGAGCTGCTCCTGGCTGAGGCAGCCCAAGTCTTTGAAGAGCTTGAAGAGGTCACTGCGGAACTTGACGCCGATGAAGGCGTACAAGAAAGGGTTGACGCAGCAGCGGACACAGGCCAGGCTGTAGGTGACGTCGTAGGCGATGTCGAGCTGCTTGCTGAGCTCGCAGCTGCTGTTGGTGATGTTGAAATTGGCCACTGTCTTGGCCAGGACCACCCCGTTGTAGGGCAGCTGGAAGACTATGAAGACCACCACTACAGCAATGATCACCTTGATGGCCTTGTTCCGCTCGAAGTTGCGTGCCTGGAGCAGGGTGCGGATGATGACAAGGTAGCAGAAACTCATGACCACCAGAGGCACGACAAATCCAATAGCCATCTGGGCCACTTGGATGGTGATCACGGTTTCCACATGGTCAGGGATGAGTGAGCATCTCCACGTGTCCTCACTGACGCTCTTCTGGAGGCCGCTGTAGAGCAGCTCTGGGGTGGAAAGCAATAAGGCCAACATCCAGATACAAGCACAGGACAGCTTGCTGATGAGAAGCACCCGGGCCCGGTGGCGGTGGGCTGACACAGCCTGGACGATGGCCACATAGCGGTCGATGCTGATGCACAGGAGCAGCAGCATGCCGCTGAAGAAGCTGATTTTATAGATACCAAAGATACCCTTGCACAGGTAGACACCAAAGATCCAGGACTTGGCTGCGCTATAGGCCCAGAAGGGGAGGACCAGGAGGAAGAGGATGTCGGCCACGGCCAGGTTGAGCAGGTAGGTGTCTGTCATGGTCTTGAGCCTCTTGAAATAGATGTATGTCAACACCACCAGCCCATTGCCCATCAGGCCCACGAAGCAAATGACTGAATACATGAGAGGGAGGAACCAGGCCTTAAAGTTCCGCACGTCTTTTTTGAAGCACACCGACTCATACAGGGTATAGTCCACTGTGGTGTTCTCGCCAATGTAATCATCTGTGACCTCATCTTGGCAGAAGCACACCTGAGGGGGGAAGACACACCCGGTTAGCCAGCAGTCCACATCTGGCTGGGCCTCAGCCTAGAACGGTGGTTCTAGCACGGCCTTGCTACTTCTTGCAAATTCTCAGACCACTGAGGCAGCATCTCAGAAGGCAGAGCCCAGGAATCGACATTTCCTCCTCAAACCCCGAGCAAGTCTGTGATTTGAAATCAGTGCATCTCAAGCGTCGGCATATGGGGCTGGAGAACTGGCTCAGTGGTTACGATCGATCACGTGGTGCTCTTGTAGAGAAGCCTGGTTTGGTTCCCAGCACCCACATGGTGGCTCACAGTTATCTGGAACTGCAGTTCCACGGGATCTGATGCCCATTTCTGACCTCCCCAGGCAGCAGGCATGCATGCGGTGCACTTAGATGCATGCAGGCAAAACATTTGTACACATAAAATAAATCTAAATAATGTGTTTAGCACGTGTGTGAATTACCTAAGGAGGATCTTGTTAAAATGCCCATCCTGACTGGGTAGACTGAGGCAGGACCTGAAGTCTACATTTCTACTCATCAGTAGCAAAGGTCTGATTTTTGTCAACTCTCGGGACACACTGTTTCATGCTCACTGATGGTGGTGGACTGGAGAGAGTCTAGGGCTATGGGGGTCTACTGAGCCCTGAGATGGAGGCAAATCCTGACTCTGTTGTTGTGAGGTCTGGGGCCCCGATTCTGGTTCCCTTTTTGTCTACAGAGGGTTTCTCTTACTCTTAAGAGATGCTGTGATGTTGGGAATGTGTGTCTTTCTTCTGGAGCCTCTTTAGGTCCTGGTGGAGTTTTTTTGGGGGTGGTGGGGTGGTGGTGGTGGTGGTGGTACAAAATGCCTCAGCTTTAGAGGGAAAACCCTCTGTTACGGTCAAGGTTGAGGAAGGTCTGAAGCAGAAGAGAAGATTTCTAGGTAGGAATCAGTACCAGTTGATGGATCGGTATGAGGCACGATTCCCATGACTCCATGGTACCCACTGCACTCAGGCAGTGTATTCACAAATGTACCACTGGATGGCAGGGCCTATGGGGCAGAGCTCCTGCAATGTGACTGTCTTCCTAGGGGTGCTTGTGTCCCTGGAAGGAAGCGGCTCCTGTCTCCCACTCTCCCTCTGTGTTCCCACCCTCTCCCCACATCTCTCTGCCTCTCTTCCGGCAGATCCCAATCAGCAGGGCTCAGCTGTTCTGGGCTTTTTTTAGCCCTTTTGCAGGGCTGCAGGGTGTGTGTGGGGGGAGGTTCAGCAGCAGCTGTGATTTTATCAATGGAGGGGGCGCCTGCTGCCTCTGTGTGTGTGTGTGTGTGTGTGTGTGTGTGTGTGTGTGTGTGTGTAGGTGGACCACTGTAGATGGGGGTGGGGTTGAAGGCCTCCTTTGGAAAGCTCAGGGTTCCTCCACTGGAGCCTTTTCTTTGGGCATTGCTAACTTGAGAAGAAAAGTCCGTAGTAACCTTCCTTCCCTGGTCCAGTCCCACTGCAGCCTGGGGGCCCTGGGACAGGATAGCTGCTCTTGGCTCCTCACGAATGGGTCTGAGGCCCCTGGATTTAAGGGGTTTCTAGATCTTTGGGAGGACAGAACTCCCAGCTTCTATAAAGTGTGCTCCCACACCCCCCTCCCCATCTTGTTGTCTCCCCCATCCCTTGCTCCTGCTCCACACCCTCCCCCCAGGCTTGCCGCCTCTGCAGCCCACAGCCCCACCACATCCGGCCCTGTCTGAACCCCCCTTCCCCCAAGTGAAAGACAAAAACCAGCCACAGATGTCTTCACCCTTCTCTGGCCTTCCAGGCAGAAGTACAGGAGGGAGTGGCCATGGGGAAGGGGCCAGGCTAAGGGCTGCAGCCCAAGCTCCGGGGGCCTCTGAGATGGGGTTTGGGGAACAGTGCCCAGTGTGGGGCCTGCCTCTGGCCTGAGCTCCTGGAAAGCTGCCCCTCTGGCCTCCGGACCTGGGGGAGAGTCAAATTCTGAAGGATTGCTTTTCCAGGCTGGCCTTGGCCATCCCCTCCACCTCCAGAGAGTTCCCACCCCCACAGAGGAAACTTGACTCCAGGAGTTACAGTCTCCTGACTCCGGTGCTTGATGGGGCACACCTTCTGCCTCCTGGCAGGGACAGAGAATGGAGCATTGTGAAGCGGGCCCTTTGCTCTGCAGAATTCAGACCCTATATGTGTTCCAGTCACCATCCTTTCCACAGGGTCCCAGGCTCCACCTTTCTCCCTCCCTTCTCCCCACAGGCAGGCCAGATGGCTCTCTGTTTTATGAGAGAATGCACAGAATGAGGTTACAAGGAGAACCTCGGACTCAAAGGCGGGAGGAGACAACTTTGGGCGACTGGAGAGTACCCCGATGGCCAGACCAAGGGTCCTTTTCCCAGCTCACAGAGGGACGTGTGCCTATGTGCACATCAGGCCCCTCTAAGCTTTATGTTGCACAACACGAGTCTCTCTAAGAACTCAGAAACTGTGTTTCTGTCTCCTGGGCAGGGAGGTGGGAAGTGAGGAGATGAAGGTGTGGGTAGGTCTCTTCTCCCTGAGCTTTAATTTAAATGGGGACAAAGGAAGCCCAGAGAATGTCCACCCCACCCCTATCCCCCAGGAGGGAGGTGGCGCGGGCAGCTAAATGAATGGCGGGTGGGTTTGTGTCCAGTCCTTCCCTTCCCTTCTGGCAAACTGTTCAGGGGCGAGCACTCCTGTCTGGGGAGGGGACGTGGAGGAGGGAAGAGCGCTTCCCCTGGCAGGAAACCTCACCTGGAAAATGACAAGGAGAGCCACCACCAGCACGTTTTTCATGGGTTTCCCTGTAGGAGACAAAGGAGGAGGTGATGTTACTGCCTGGCGGAGACAACGCTCTGTTATTAAGGAAAGCGGGGGGGGGGGGGGGGGGGGGGCACCGCTGGGAACTTTCATCCCAGGCTCCAGGCACCGCTTTTGCTGAAAGAGAACATCAGAACCAGATTGTGCGTTTAAACACCTGGCCTGCTGCCCAGCATCCCTGTCTTCACCTCCCTCCCTTCCTCCTCCACTCCCAGGTCTGGGAAAGAAGAGGAACAGCCCCCACCCCCAGCCCCGCTCCCCCCCCTGCCTTGGCTAGGCTGCTGCTGGTTTGCAGAATCCGCTGTACCCTAACAACCCCTCATGACTGCTGGCTCCACACAGGGCCCTCAGTGGTCCCTCTTCCCATTCCCCATGATGCAGGAAGAGGAGGCAGGGCCCTGGGGTGGTCGGGGTGTATGCACACACGTCCATCGCTGCCCTGGTGGCAGGATCCACCGGCCTGGGAGCATTTCTTGGTGTCCAGATGTATGGACAGCCACATAGGAAGCCTCACAGATATTCCAAGGGAAGCGGGCTAAGGAAATGGTGGAGAACTGTTTTTTCTCCCTCTGTAGACAGAGACCCTTGGTTAGAACAGGCTTGTATGTGCCATAGACAGCTCCTCATTCTGCTTGAGGCTGAGACTTGGGCCATCCTGGGCTGCATGTTCTCCTAAGCAAGAAGACAGCTGGCAAAGTAATTTATGCAGACATCTATCTTATCCTCCACTCCCTCCCAGGGACCCTGGCTCTGCCTTCTTTGCCACTGAGACCCTTCTCCAGCCCCTGAATCCCAGTTCCTCAGATCCACAGGAGGGTCAGTCCCTGTGTGGATGGGACTTGTGAATGTCACCTAGGCCGAACCAGAGTGGAACTTTGCTCCAGGAATCTTCAGGAGGATGGGGGCCCTCTGGAGGCCAGGGAAGCTGCACAAACTCAGAGGTTACGTGTCCTTGGCCATAGCACCACCTGCTGGAGCCTGAGCGACATGACACCCAGCGTGCCCTGCATGTTGCTCTAGGCTGAGAGTGCCAGGCTGGGGATTTTAAGCTTGGCCACTCTTTTTTTTTTTTTTTTTCTCTTTTTTTTTTTTTTTTTTTAAGATTTATTTATTCATTATGTATAGAGAAGAGGGCGCCAGATCTCATTACAGATGGTTGTGAGCCACCATGTGGTTGCTGGGAATTGAACTCAGGACCTCTGGAAGAACATTCAGTGCTCTTAACCTCTGAGCCATCTCTCCAGCCCCTTGGCCACTCTTAGTACAGGCAGGAAGGACCTCGGGTCACCAGGTGAACGTTTTCCCCACCTGCACATCTTCCTTCACGCCACCTAGGCACGTCTTACTAAAGCATAGCTCTGTGGTCTATCTCCACTGTGCCCCCCTCCTAAATCCCCAAGAGCTCTTCCTGGCTGTAAAGATGGAGAGTCCCACATGCTTAGCACGGTGCTCAAGCCTCCAACCATCCACTTGAAGGCCTTGCCTCCCTAGCTCCTTCCATCTTTCTCTGGGGACAGACAGCCACTGTCCCCTTATACCGTCAGCTTGCACTAGAATGTCAGCTGCCAGGAGTGGAGCATCACCACGTGGCCTCACAGGCCCTCTCTCTCACTCCCCCTTCCTAACTGAATTGCCCCTTGAGCCCCCGTGCTCAAGGCCATGTGTTTGCTGCTAACCACATTCTCTTCGGGGTCTGATGCACAGCCCTCCCTCCCCTGACTCATTTTGGCGTTGGGCGCTCGAGGTTTCTTTCCACACGTCAACATTTTTCGGTTACTGCAGAGAAAGCTCAATCTGACTGTCAGTGAGAGCGAGAAACCCCTGGGGGACAAGAACTGTTTCTGTTTGACTCTGTTCGCCCCTTCTCCTGGGTCCTGTCCTGGTCCGTTTGCAGCCACTGTGGGGAGGGGGCTCTAGGGTGTGTGAATGAAATCGATTTCTCATTCCAGGGAGGCTGGATATGAGGTGGGGGTGAGGGGTTGGTGATCCAGGACAGGCCATTTTCAAGACAGTTTCCCAGGGATCTTGGGGGAATTCGAATGCGTGGTGGCAGAGGGACCTGTCAGTGGCAGTGAGTCAGATAGCTCCTTGTCTGTCACCAGTCATAAAGCGATCACTCTTGGGCAGCAGTTGGGAATGTCAGGGTCGAGGAGTGTTTCCTGAGTTCTTGGGTTTGCAGACTGAGTATGATGAAGGAAAAATTCCCTAGCACTCCAGCCTAACTCCCCAACCCCCACCCCACCCCAGCCTGGGAAACCTTCTCCCACTCAGGTTCTAAAACTCCCACCTGCTCATTCCCCCAGGAAACCATGGCTGCCTATCATCCGGCCCCAGAGACACCTCAAACATTTTCCTCTCTGGACCTTCTCAGCCACCGTAGGGACATGGGAGAAGGAGGAGGCAGACGCAGGGCATTGGTAAGGGATCCAGAGAGCGAATGGGAAGCAGGGATGGGAAAGCTGATGGGATCTTGACATGAGGGAACCAAATCCTTCACTCAATGATACAGTTGGTATCTCTTTCAGTGTGCTGTCCACACATGGGCGCTCTCACCCCGTCCTCATGAATACCCTGTAAGATAGTCATGTGAGGAACCAGAAGCACAAGGCTTCCCCAGGGTGATGTTGGCCCAAGAGCTGTGGAAACTGCACTCCTACCCCCTCTTGGTACATTTCTTCCCCTCACAACATCTTGGAAGCTACTAATTGTATTCCTTCTGTATTCTAGAGAACAGAGGCCCAGAGATGTTAAGGTGCTTGTCTGGAGTCACTAAAAAGTAGATCGGAGATGGGAATGAGACATCTAGCCTGGGTCCTCACGACTGAGTCATGAGACATTTCTGGTGGGCCTCCTGTGTAGAGGGTCCTCCACAGATCAAGGCGACTCTTGCCCCCTATACCACATTGTCACTGTCACTGGCTGTTCATTTCTGTCGACTCTACACCCCCGTCTCTTGAAGCCGGTCCCTTCTCCATCATGACCCAAGGCTGTGTTGTTCCCAGGGCTTTCCAAAACACAGATTTCATCTATTTACCCGTCTATTTGGAAAGGAGGAAAACTCTTTGCTGGCTCCTATTCCTTTTAGGATGATGTATGGACTCCCTGACGCTGTCACGCAGATCCGTAAGGATTACCCTAGCCTGGCTCCCTTATTGGCACTCTCCCTTCCCCCAGTCCCCTTGGCCTGCGCCTTTCCCAAGGTGTATGTGCGGGTGCATACCCATATGGTGGCCAGAGGTTGACATCAGGGGTCTTCCTCAGTTTCTGTCCACCTTATTTATTTATTTATTTATTTATTTATTTATTTATTTATTTATTTATTTATTTTTGAGACAGGGTCTCTCACTGAACCTGGAGTTTTCCAATTCTGAAGACTGGCTGGCCAGCAAGCCCCAGGGATCCACTGTCGACTCTGCCTGCCTAGGGCTGGCATTAGTTGTGTGCACTGCTACCACCACCAGCTTGTGAACAGGGGTCCCGAGGCTCCAAGCTCAGGTCCTCATGCTTCTGTGTCCATCAGTTTCCTGACTGGGCCGACTCTCTGCTCCCTCATTTACCTTGTTGACTTCTGATGACTACAGAGTCTGAAAGTTCCTGCCATGTCCTGGGCCCTTACGTCTTCTTTATTTGGCTTGACAACTTCTGCACACCCTTCACCAATACAACGTAAATGCTTCCCTGACCCATGTTCACGGTTTTGTTTTCTAATCTTGCCCTCATGCCCCAGGGTGTGCTGTATCTCATGGTAGCATGTTGACATACAAGTTACTCTCCCCACCAGACCCACTATTCATAAAATTCTCAATGAATGACACAGGTGACCGGAAGAAAACGCCCTGCAAAGAGCAGAGTTTTCTCCTAGCTACCCCAGGCTACAGTGTTGTTCTCCACAGCCAGGTTTCTGGAGGTCCAGGAGGGACTGACCCTGAATCCCCTTCTGACACCATCTATGGATCAGCGGTGAGACGCAAGTCTCTCATGGGTTCCTTTTTCTTATCTCTGCTTTTGAGACGTTGTGCTGAGATCTGTGGTCCCGTTTCTCGAAGGTGGGGAGGGCACTTCAGGGCTGCTCATTCAAATCATGAAAGAGGCCGGCTCAGCCCTGGCTTGGAGTTTTTCATTTTGTATAACAGAAACCTGGCCTTCTCACCCACCTCTTGTCTCTGCTGGGCAGATGGAGAGTGAAAAACAGATTCTTTGTGGCCCACCCGCCCTTCCAACGGTCCTGGAGTCTGTTTTGAGCAAAGGTTCTTAGCAGTTTCCCCTCATACCAGTATTTCAGGGTTAGCTGTTGGGGTGCTTTTGAGTTGAGTAAAAAAGCAAGACTATCCTTTCTTCCAGGACCAGAGGTTGCCCTGCCCCCTTTGTCAAAGCCATGAATCTAGCATCCCCAAGCCTAGTCCAGGAGAGACACTTTATGATGTCCCAGTGCCAGGAGGGCAGGTGTCTACCCCCTGTTTGTGTCAAACGTTTAGACCCTGAACTGACCAACTGGGATGGGAGAATTTACACCATGGATATTAGCAAGCGCTAGAAAGTCATAACCTTTCCTCTATCCCGGGAGTCACTTTTCAGAGGTTAATATAGGGAAGGTGGAGAAGGTCTTTGGTGGACAGTGTGGTACTCTGGGACTATGGCTGGTGGAGGTAGATACCTGGGGAGCAGGCTTAGAAAGCAGGCTGGGGGTAGGACAAGCTGAAATAGACAGATATTCAAAATCTAAAACCTTCTTGGAGTGATTGATTTCATCCATCTATCCATTATCCATCCATCATCCATCCATCCATCCATCCATTATCCATCCATCCATCCACCCATCCATCCATCTCATCAACATTTTCTAACTACACCCTGAAACATCTGGGAGGCAGAGGTGTAAGACTCGAACTCTGCTTCCCCTGAGTTCCCAGCCAGCAGAGGTGGTCACCACTATGTACCTTCCACAGCTGAATCCAGACCCAGGGTGCAATGCATGCTGGGCAGGGGAGGCAGAGATAAAGGCTCTGCTGGCTGTGGTGTGGCGGGGAGGGGCGTGAGGGCAGCACCAGGGAACCTTCACTTTTTAAAGTCAACCCCTTGTGGCTTTGAGGCCACAATGGTGCTTTACTTGCTGATGAGCGGAACCCTCTAGGAACCTGGCCCTTTTAGCCTCCACGGGGTCTGACTCTGCAGCGGAGATTTAAGATTTGTAACTGGGGTGTCCGGAGGCAGTCTACTTACTTAGCGCCTCCTGGGACTTTCCTGGCACTTTGCTATAGTAGAGGTGGAGGCGAGGCTGGAAGAAGGACTTTTTACTGACAGGAGCGGTCTGCTGGGCTGTGGTAGGTGGGGTTTGTTTAGGGGCTGTGCTGTGCTATGACTGTTCTACATGGAACGCCCCCCTGACCACTCCATTTCATATTAATCACTGGTCCTTTAACTTGCAAGAGGCACGAAGCTGATGGGATGTGTGGGAGGGAGAGGGAGAGAGGCAGAGACAGAGAGACAAAGAGAGACAGAGAGAGACAGAGAGACAGAGGCTGCAGCTTGCATTTGTATTGCATGACACAGGACACACAACACCGTCCCCTTCAGTTTACTCTTTCTTATAAACCCATAGGGTTGGGGATTCAAATCCTGGTTTAACAGGAGAGAAAAGAGGGACTCAGAGACGGGGCAGGGTGTCCTGAGGTGCCCGAGAGCATCAACTATCACTTCCCAGCCCACAGCAAGTTCTATCCAGGTGAACGAGGTCAGCCTGCCGCAGTCTGCATCCTCTGCTTTCGAAGATGCCACTTTATTCCCCTGGTCCCTTCTGGCATCTGTAGCGGCTCCCTCCCCTGGGTCTGAAAGAGCAGGTCTACCCTCTCAGGGATCAAAAGGATGACATTATCTGAAAGCAGCAACCGGTTCTCACCAACCGCCCTGATTTCTCTGGTGGCTCCCCTCAGGACCCTTATCCCTACCTCCCCACTCATTGACCAGAGTCTGGTTTAGTGTCAAAAGTCGGCTTCTTCTCCCGTGAGGAGGTTTACTCACCCAGGTCCATGGTGCTTTCTGGGTGGCTGAAGTCACACAGGAAGGCTGTGCTTGTAGTCTCTGTCTCTAGCTACTCCTGTCTGGGAGGAAGTGGTGTGAGCGAGCCCCTTTTAAGTTGTGAGTGAAGCCACCCTCCTCCCTGCCCCTCCCACCCCTGCTCCTCCCTCTTCTGGGACCACAGGGTACGAGAAGAGTGACAACCCTCCCCAGTGGTCACAGGATCCTGAATCATAGGTCATTTTATTCAGAAAGCTCCTGGTGGCACCTTGTAGAGCCTCTGCCTACATCTGTGAGTGCCTGGCCGGCTGCGGGGTGATGCTCAGGAGTCAGAGAGGGACTTCATCCCTCTCTTTGTTTTGAATGAAACTCTTTTTAAATCGGCATAAACTTGGTCAACAGCTACTGCCCCAGCATCCACCTGCACAACTAGTGTGAGGTCCCTTGAGTGCTCCGGCCATCAAGGACGGGCTGGTAAGCCTTCAGTGACAAAACCACAAAGTGAAAGTTTTAAGAGTTTGTTTTTAGATGCTAGATATGAGAGTGCCTGTAACCCCCAGGCTCTCTCTACCAACAGAGAAGACACAGGAGCCTAGGCCTTTACCTGGTCTAAGCCACTATCCAAACTGGTTCCGTATGGAGAACTTTTATTTTATCTTTTAATTTTATTTATTCTTATTTTTTGAGACAGGGTCTCATTTATCATATAGCCCAGGCTGGCTTCACATTTGCAACGTAGCTGAAGATGACTTTGAACTTGTGGTTCTCCTGCCTCAGCCTCCCCTGTGCTGTGATGAATAGGCACGTGCTACCATGCCCCATTTCCCCCACAGGGAGACTGCTAATTAGTGTTTTAAATGAAAAGATTATTTGTATTAATTTTATTGTTGCGTATGTGTGTATGATATGTGCCCACATGTGTCTGTGTGCCTTCGTATGCATGAACATGGGAATTTCATGCCATCGCTTGTGTGTGGAGGGCAGAGGGCAATCTCCCTTTTGTTAGAGGCAGAGTGTCTTTGTCATGTCCCCCATGCCATACTACCAGTTGAGTTGGCCTTCAAGCTTCTAGCGACTCTTGTCTCAACTCCTGTCTCATTGGAGGAATGCTTCTTATGTAGGTTCTGGGGATTCGAACTCAGTTTCTCATGTTTGTGAGGCAAAGCTTTTTTATCCACGGAGCCATCTCCCCAGTCTAATTAGTGGGTTTAAAGTTAACATAGAGATCATGCTGGGCCTGTTAGGTGGCCACTGTGTTCTAGAGCAAATATCTGAATGTTCTGCTTCCAGGAGAGACACCTGTAAATTTTTATCTCTGGCCACTGGCTGTAGCCAACTCAGTGAAGGATCATACCTGACATGGAGTTCAGAATGACTTGGCCTTGCTTCTGTATTAAATAGTTAAAAACAGTTGCCATGGCAACATAACGCTTCAAGCACTCACTTGATCCCCTTATTCTGCTCAGCATATAGGGACTACATTTCCCAGACTGCTTTCCCTTTGGCTTCTGGGGAGAACTGGCCATCGAGCACTAGGGTTATACCAGGATGTCTCTTTTTCTTTCTTTCTTTAAAAAAAATAAAACACAACAGTTTTATTTAGACATAGTTCATATACTATAGCATTCACCTTTAAAAAAAGATTTATTAATTTTTACGTGTATGAGTGTTTGCCTGAGTGAACTTATGTGTACGACATGTGTGCCTCGAGCCTGTGGAGGTCAGAAGAAGGCATCAGATCCTCTGGAACTGAAGTTACAGGTGGCTGTGAGCTGCCATGTGGGTGCTGGGAACCGAACCTGGATCCTCTGTAAGAGCATCAAGTGCTCTTAACCGCTGAGCCATCTCTTCAGCGCCAACATTTCCACGGTGTGTGTATAGTCACAGAGTTTATTTCACCACAGTAAATTCTGAATCATTTTTAGTCTCCTGCCATTATTACCAGTGATTCCCATTTCTTTTCTTCCCATACACATAGCCCCTCAGAGCCACAGGCCTACTTTCTTCTGTAGATTTGCTTCTGATGGTTATTTCATATAAATAGGCATATGCCATACATGACCTTTGCATCTGTCTTCTTTTAATTAGGCTATTCTATGTGTAGTATGTTTCAATTCTTCATTACTTTCTATGGCTGAATAGTATTCCATTGTATGGATATACTACATCTGTTTTATCCATCATCATTCGGCTATTTGGATTGTTTCTACTGTTTAGTAGAAACAATGAGTATTGTTGCTATGGATATTTGTATACAAGTCATTAGTCTTATTTACTTTTCTATTCCTGTGCAGAGACACCACGACCAAGACAAGTTATAAAAGGAATCATTTAATTGGGGGTTTGCTTACAGTTTCAGAGGGTGAGTCCATGACCATTATGGGGGGACATGGCAGCAGGCAGGCAAAGAGGGTGCAGGAGCAGTAGCTGAGAGCTTTCATGTTGAGACAACTGAGAGAGAGACAGAGAGACAGAGAGACAGAGAGAGACACATAGAGAGAGACAGAGAGAGAAATTGAAATCAGTGTGGGCTTTTGAAAACTCCTCTGTCAAGGCCACACCTCCTGATCCTTCTAAAGCAGTTTCACCAACTGGGGACCAAGTAAGTGTTCAAACATATGAGCCTATGAGGCCCATTCTCATTCAAACTACCACATCCTTTATCCCAGAAGTTTCTCTCTCATCCCATTTATTATTATTATTATTATTATTTTTCATCTCACTTACTAAGCATATGTGTTACATCTCTAGCAAGACACTGAAGCTGGGCCCTTGAGACTGCTGCCTTGTTAGATCAGGAGAACTGAAAAGTCAAAACAGGAACTCTACAACTGAAGCTCTTATGAAAGCCCCTGGTACCCTGAGGACCACGGTGGTCCACTCTGTGATGAGCATGTAGTTTGTGTACGACAGTGAATCCTATGTGTTCTTAGTCTCCAACTGCAACATCACAGATGCTCCAATGTATTATACAAAGGCAAGTCCACAGGAGAAGCCAGTTTAAAAAAAAAGTACCCTGGGCATCTGTGCACAACTCCATCTTTGGCTCTTTGAAACTGACTGCTTTATGGAAGTGGAGGCCGTTTGACAATGCACACTTAAGTAGCAGGTGCTTAGTGAGCAGTTGGTTGATGGATGGGGTGACTTCAACTTTTCCCTGCGATGGTGCCCCTTATCTTCCTTATTACTCCTTTATCAAAAACTGACTACAGGAGCAGGACAGTGGTGGCGCACACCTTTAATCCCAGCACTTGGGAGGCAGAGGCAGTCGGATCTCTGAGTTTGAGGCCAGCCTGGCCTACAGAGTAAGTTCTAGGACAGCCAGCACTGCACAGAAAAACTCTGTCTTGAAAAACCAATAAACAAATAAATATGAAAAAAGAAAAGAAACTGACTACAGAGTCCATTTAAAGCAGTAGCATGAGTAGAATTCGTATTATGACAAAATAGATAATCTTGATCCTATCTGAGAAAGAGAAAGAGAGAGAGAGAGAGAGAGAGAGAGAGAGAGGGAATGCTTGTTGAGGTCAGATGACATCTGACATCTATTTTTCTCTTTCCAACATGTTGGCTCCTGGGATCAAACTCAGGTTGTTAGGCTTGGCAGCAAACACCTTTACCCACTAAGCCATCTTGCCCACCCCAGAACCCTATCTGATTTGTTTCTGTAATGATTTCATTTATTCATTCAACAAATATTTGACATAAGCTTCTGTGTTTGGCATGGTAATGAACTGCACCGATCCAAAGACAAGCCTACATCATGATCCCTGGCCTTGCTAAGTTTACATGGCATGTGTAGTTTATTTGGATTGTTATAATAAAATACCACAGGCTGGATGGCTTAAACAACAGAAATGGGCTGGGTGTGGTGGCACACGCCTTTGATCCCAGCACTCGGGAGGCAGGTGGATCTCTGTGAATTGGAGGCCAGCCTGGTCTACAAAGTGAGTTCCAGGACAGTCAGAGGTGTTACAGAGAAACCCTGTCTTGAAAAATCAAAAACCAAAAACCAAGAAAAAAAAGTCCCACAACAACAGAAATGTATTTCTTTATGGTTTTGGAGGCTGAAAGTCCCAAGTCGAGGTCCAGCAGGGTCAGTTTCTGGTGACGGCACTCACATACCCATCCTACTGAATCTGGACCCTACTCTTAGGACTCTGTATAATTTTAATTACTTCCTTAGATGTTTTAATCTTCAAATCCAGTCATTTCAGGGTTAGGACTTACACATAGGATCTTTTGGGGTGATGGTGGTGGGAAATATTCAGTCCACAGCAAGGACGATGGACAAAGATGTGATTATCAACCGAGGATTCTGTAATCTGCACACTCAGAGGCTGAGGTAGAAGGATCACCCCAAGTATAAGGCCAGCTGGGGCTGTGTATAGAATACCAGACCTGTCAACTTTACAGAGTGAGACTCCATGACCAAAAAACCAAGCCAAACAAAATGAGACAAAGAAAACACAATTATTCCCAAGCAATATGAGAAGAGGAAAAGCACCCATAAATATGTTCCTCCTAAGTTAGGGGCGGGCTCAGAAGGACATGAAAGTAGAAAAGACTTCTGGGAGCTTAACAAATATCAATTGGTAACATTTTGCTTGTGAGGCACCAAAGCCTTCACTGCATTATTTTTATGATTCTATATATCGTATTTCATGGTATTGAAGAAACAATGAAAGGCACCATTGACTACAACATGTCAAGAATTAACTTCGGGGACAAGCTTGACATAGCAGAGGAGCGGCAGGAAGCCAATTAAGACGCCCGTGGAGTAGGGGTACCAGGAGGGGTGTGGAGTGGTCCAGGAGAGGGAGGAAGGCAGTGGTGAGTGGTCAGAAGAAACGTTATAGTCAGAAGTCTCCCTCGCTCAACTTCAAAAGGGTTGCTGAACTTGGTAGTTGGGAGGGCAGAGAGAGCCACACTGTTTAACCTGGCCTCATTTCAGTGATGTGGCCGCTGGGCCAGATTTCTGGCTTTGACACCTGCTCATTGGCTAGGCTGTGTTTGGCATGTGAGACAGCTTTGGCTTGTGTGTTAATGAGGCTCTGTGTTGCTGTGAATGTGGTGACATGCTAGATTTTTCTTAGGTACCAGTCTGTGTCAGTCTGCCCATCCATCCATTCATCCAGCAACCATTTCCTAAACACCTACTGGTGAGGTTTTGGGGGTAGTTACTCAGACTCTAGGGTCTATCAGCCATGATCTGGGGCTTCTAACCAGTGACAATAACATCTCCAGGTTTCTCTGCAGCTTCCATGTTTCCAAGCACACTTTCCATTGCCACAAGTTCAAGGCCAGCTGGGACTGCATATAGAGTCCCAGACCTGCCAAGTTTACCGAGTGAGACTCCATGACCTTATCTCACGTAACACTCAGGTTGTTGTGTTTGGTAGGTTTCTATTCGGTGACTCCAGAAACTGAGACTTAGAAGTGATATGACCTTTAGCTCCACGCTAAGGGGCTTTTCTCCTTATGTCAAGCTAGCTCCTGGTGATGCAGGGCCTGGCCTTCAGGGACTAAGTCCACGACTAACTCTCACCTCTCTGCCTGGAAAAGATTCCATCACACAAGGCTGGTTGTCCTCTCCCTGTTCTCTGAGAATGTCTGCCACTGTTTTTTTGGGGAAGTTCTGCCCAGGAGCAAAGGTTTCAGAGTGTGAGTGGGAACCAGGGCCTGGAAGTCATCTTTACAGACATGCCACTCAAGCGCCTCACTGATGACCTGGTTATTCGCGGGATAAAAGGAAACAGTGTGAAGGAACACAGCAAGCCTTGAGACCCCTGGAGAAGCTCCTTGACCTCAAGAGACCCAGAAGAGGAGCCAGAGCAGAAACTTCTGGATGGAGCCAAGTCTGCAGAAACTTCCTGTTGTCTCTCTTGCACAGGGCAGGCACACTCAAGCACGGACATCTCCTAATGTATTCCGACCCTCCCAGGCTTGCGATTTAATGAGTACAGTCTAAGATTATATCTCTTACCCTGTCCTCGCCCCCACCTTCAAGCTCTCTTGGATTTCACTTGGGAATGATCAGTGTCCTGGCTAGTTTTACGCCAATTTGACACAAGCTAGAGTCATTTGGGAAGAGGGAACCTCAGTTGAGAAAATGCCCCACCAGATTGGCCTGTGGGCAAGCCCGTGAAGCTTTTTTGTTGTTGTTGTTGTTGTTGACTGATGTGGGAGGGTCCAGTTCACTGTGGGTGGTGCCGCCCCTGGCCTGGTGGTCTTGGGTGAAGGGTTAATGATCTACAAGCCTCAGGCGAGCTGAGCTCCCGATGGGAAAGTTGACACACTGACAACATCGGCTGGCAGTTAGGAGCTGGGACTCTGCTGACAAGAAAGTCAACACATGGATAAGAACCTCCCTTGGTATTTACAGCTCTGAGCCTTCAGGGACCACATCGGCGGATGGAATTTTCCAACCTCAAAAGTTTCCTTTTCTATAAAACCCTCAAGCCCCCTGCGCCTTGGTGCATGGTTCTCCCCCTTCCTCCAGGGGCATCGCTGCCCTTCAGAGTCCTAACACAGGACCATTTGCTTCTGTTGAGGTACATCTCCCCTCTCTTCCCTTTCCACCTCACCTTGATGAATTCCCATCTAACACTGGGCGATGTGTGACAGTAGGGCTCTGTAAGCCAGGAAGCGGCACTCCTCCACGGCCTCTGCACCAGTTCCTGCCTCCAGGTTCCTGCCCTGCCTTGAGTTCCTGCCCTGACTTCCTTTGATACTGGACTGGGATGTGGAAGTGTAAACCTATTAACCTCCTCTTCCCTAAGTAGCTTTTTGGTCATGCTGTTTTACATGGCAAGAGAAGCCTTAACTAAGACAATCGGCTTGGCTTCAGGACTAGGCAAACCTCACAGGCAGATCTGGCATATATTTAGGGACCCTCAGAATTTGAGAGTCGGTCATCTCAGATCTTACCTAGAATTTTGTCACCCAAAGAGCTAAGGAACTTGCTAAATTTCAGCACAGGTGCAGTTTTGTGTTGTCTGGCTAGCATTAGGAACTATATTTGGAAGATGGTTTTTTTTTTTTTTAAGAGTTCAAAGCCTTAATCAGATCTTTGGTCTCCAACAGGAAAAGGACTAAGAGATGTGAGCTGCCAGGCTGCAAGGAGGAAAGGTTAGGGTTTTGTTTTCCTGCTGTTGTGATAAAAATACACCGACAAGATCAAGTTCAAGGAGAATGGGTTTATTTGGCTCACAGTTCCAGCGTACAGTCCCTCATGGCCAGGGAGTCATGTTGGCAGAGGCTTGAGGCAGCTGGTGACATTGCATCAGTAGTCAGGAAACAAAGGGAGATAGATGGACACATGCAATTGCCAGCTTTCTCTTTTTTTGTGCAGTCTAAGACCCAAGCCCAGGCACTGGCTACTCACTTAAGGTGTAAGCCTTCCCATCTCAGGTAAGGTGTTCAGGACACTCGCTCCCAGGCATGCCCCGAACCTCATCTCCCAGGCGACTCTAGACCCCGTCAAGTGGACAATCAGTATTAACCCTCACCAAGAGAACGCTCTCTAGGAGGAAGGAAAGGGGAGAAGGGCTGGGTACAGGCTGGCGGGAAGCCTAGGGTCGCCCCGACACCTGTTGCCATGGCTGGGTAGCGGTTTCCTGTACTTGTCGACACGTGAGCAGAGAGAACACAATGGGTCTGCCTTGGCAGGAAGGGGCTTCCTGTTTTGCTGTGAGGGCTCATTGTTGGACACTGAGAGGAGGAGGCGTGTGTGTCTGTGTTTTTCAAGTTGCTAAGGTCCCTGAGGAGAGGGATGGGGACAGGTGTGGAGGGGGTCTGAAGACGATAAATAAGAAAACAGGGGTGGGGTCTAGTCTTTCAGAGTTACTCATCCAAACCTCATGCCATTTAGGAGAGGGTAAGTCTGGCGATGCTGTCCTGTTGTCATGACAACTCCAAGCTACAGCCCTGGGGGCTCACCTGAGGGCTATCTCAATGCTTTCTCATCCTCTCATAAGATTCAGTGTTGACTTCTGAGGTGGCCTTTGTTTAAGAGAGGTAGCAAGCCCCTGAACTTGGAAGCTTGAACTGAAACTCTGGTGAGAATAATGGAGGGAATGATGGGATTGGTCTTGTGGCAAAGTGATGTGTTAGAAAGCCAAAGTGTGTACCCAGAGCCCCGCATGCCCATCTGCACACTTAACGACTGATTTAGACAGCCCGGGTGTCCTGATGCTTGTGTAGGCTTGGCGCTGTCTGCTGTAGTGAAGAGGTTCAGGGTCTCGCCTCCTCAGCTGGCTCAGCCAGCTCTCTGTTGGTTCTTTCCTGTCACTTCCTCATCTGGGGATTAGAATAGGGAACACTGGCTAGCTGTCCTGTCTTGGTCTCACCTTTGGGGACCCCACTGATCATCTGCTGGAGACCTGTGGGCTCAGGAGGTCAGTGATGCACATTTAGGACATCTCAGTAGAGAGATCAAGAAGAAAAGATGATGAAGGTCCTGACCCTCCTCCCTCCCTTCCTCTGTGGTAGCTTAAGGGGTCAGCATCTACTTCCTCCTCCTGCAACTGATCACGGCACTCCAGGACCCTCTCAGCCCCCCCTCAGCTTGAAAACATCTGAGCGGTCTCTCCCAGCTTCCCACCTGCATCTGTCTGTGCTCTGACTCTTCCAGAACGAAGCGCTGGGTTCCTTCATCTTTCTGGAATTTTTCCACACACTTTCCTCTCAGGTTCCTTCTCCCTCTGTCAGATTTGAACTTGTCATTCAAGATCCTGCCGAAGGGGGCTGGAGAGACAGATCAGCAGTTAAGAGCACTTGCTGTTCCTGCAGAGCACATAGCCTTGGTTCCCAGCACCCACGTGGCAGCTGACAACTGGCTGTAATTCCAGTTCCAGGGGATCCGATGATGCCCTTTCTGTTCTCCACAGGCACCAGGTATGCTCAGGGTGCACGTACATGAAGACAAAACACTCATATACATATTTTTTAAAAAGTTCAGCTCAAAGAACTCCCAATTCCATGAAGAATTTCTGGTGGCCTCAAGCCTGCAGAATGCTGTTGTGTTACAGGCTGGTCTAAGCATTTTTCCTCCTCTCTACTGGGCACCTTATCTATTTCTTAACTATTTAACACAACACTTAGTATATTCTTTGTGCTCAACCAAAAGGCATCTAGAGTTAAACTGAAACATATTTCTATGGATTTGACCTCAAATAGGTGCCACTTAGAGCTCATGAAAGACTAGGGAGGAAGTGGGCAGAGGAGGGAAACTCAGTGAGGCGTTTTTCCATGCATGGTCACTGGCCCCTGCTTCCAAAGGTCAGCATCAGTTTCGGCTAACGAGCAAAGTTTACAGAGACTCTGAAAAAACTGTCCAGGCTTGAGTGAGGTGAGGGACCACAGCCTGGCCTTCAAGGAGCCTCCAGACAGAGAGGCAGATCACCCATTTCCTGGATCTGAGAGATTGAGCGAGGATGGGAGCTACTCACTTAACTATGGTCGGCCAGACCCCAGATCACGTCATTTAATCTCAAGTCAGTGTTGTGATGTGCATTCTGAGATGAGGAAATACAGAGTTGGAGAAGTTAAGGACTTTCCTAAAGGAGGCTCTCAGCCAGTAGCAAGGGGCTGAGAATGGAACTCCCCATCTAGGTCTTTCCCCTACGCCATTGTTGAACAAGGAACTCAGTTTCACAACTGCCGACCGCCCTGAAGCCAAAGACTTTTGCTGTCTCAATGCCAGTAAAACATGGAAGCTCTGCGCAGCCCTAGCAAATCTGCATACGTGCTTCTGATTGGTGGAGGGGAGGTCACGTGCCTGTGTTTGGACTAGGAGGTTACGAGTTCTTGACTTCTTGGTGGGACGGAAGAATAGCAAGGGAATTCCCTCCAGAAAGGAGGCTAACTGAGGAGACGCAGGCCGGCCACAAACACAACAGATGGCTGCCACATGGTCTCCCCCTAAATGTCACGTCAAAGGAACTTAATTTATAAGCCTTAATATACTCCCTTTTGAAATTCCCACAGCTTTCTTAAAATGTGGTTTGAAGCCAATACATATATATATGTATATATATACATATATATGTATATATATATACATATATGTATATATATATCATGACATAATTTTAAAGTATAATTTACATATAGCAAACTTCAAGTATATAGTTTTAGGGCCTCTATCTCGTCCGTCCCCCTCTCCCCTCCAATGCTTATAATTGTCTAAACACCACCAGAAGCAAGATGCAGTTACGTAACAGCTTCCTTATACCTTGCCCTTCCAAGTTCCCTTGAATTCCCTGTGAAGTCCACACCTTCCTCCACGCTCTGCCTTTGAGAACCACCCATCTGTAGTTTTTGGAACAAAGGCTTTTGAAGCAGAGAAGAGGGGCAGCCGTAGGGATTCTCTGTGTAAACACTAATGTACGGGCCTTGAAGCCTCTTCCTACTTGGTCCCATCTTGGAGGTGGGAAAAGCCGATTATTGCAATAGAGTGAACTGATCAAAGGTGTAATCTATGCGAGCCTGCTGGCACAGGCCTCTACTTTGGAAAGCCGAGGCAGAGGGATTGTCAGAACTACAGAGTGCGTTTAAAGCTAGCTTGGTCAAGTTAGTGAGACCCCTGTCTCAAAGTAAAAACTATGAAGAAAGCGGGAATTACAGTTCAGAGGTAGAGAGCACTTGTCTAGCGTGTGCAAGGCCTTGAGTTCAACCTCCAGTACTAAAATAAAAGGGGAGGTATAATTTCCTTTCAAATATTATGTTTAAGGTTTAACACAGATGTCTGCTGGGGCTCCAGCTCATGGTGTGAATTCTCATTTAAAGGGACAGGCGGAGAGAATGGGCAGTGGATACTCTACTGGGTTCAGGTTTGGTAGAGGGTAGACCCACACCTTTGAGGCAAGCTCCAGTTTTCCCCAGGCAGCCCTCTTTTCTGACAGGTAGAGAATGGGCCTATGGTCTGTGTCTTCCTGCTATGCCCCACCGCACCCCAACACCAATTCTTCACTCAGATCGCCCTGAGCCCTCTTCTGGCTTTCACAGGAGACAACACAGCAGTGGTGTACACTCTAGACCAAGCTGTGGCCTGAGGATGCTGCTCATGAAAGCCATTCACAAAGCTGAGGTGTGTAGACTGCTGGGTAGAAAGAGGGGTCTGACTGTCTATCTGTCTATCTATCTATCTATCTATCTATCTATCTATCTATCATCTATCAATCATCTATCTATCTATCTATCTATCTATCTATCTATCTATCTATCTATCTATCATCTATCTTCCTACCTCCAAGGAGTGTTGGTATATTCTAAATTTAAGGGCCAGAGAGATGGCTCAGTGATTAAGTGTCCTTGCTGCTTTTGCAAAGGACCTGACTTCAGTTCCCAGCACCCATGTGGCAGCTCACAGCTCTCCATAACTCCAGTTCCAGAGGACCTGATGCCCTCTTCTGACCTCCCCAGGCTCTAGGCACATATATGGTGCACATACATACATGCAAGCTAAACACTCACACACATAAGATGAAAGTATATATATTTTTAAAGTCTGAACTTATACATGGTTCCCCAGATAATCACGAAAAAAGATTTCTGCAATTTTGGTATTTTGTAGATATTTTCAAATGCACTAGAACCCCTTTATGCAACAGTTGATTAGACCGACAGATGAGACGACCATTGGAGACAAGTGATACGAAGGCCTGTTTGTGCTCTTGCCTGGGCCCTACAATGTTTCAGGCAGGTCTAGATGAATATGAGCCAATCTCCCCTGAGAGAGTGAGCAAATTCCCTTTCAGTTCAGCTCACTTCTCCAGGCTTAGATCCCGTTCCCAGGCAAGGGAAAGAGGAGGAGACATTTTTAGGTTGCTTGAATCTGACCTGGGCCTTTTCTTTTGTGTTGTCTTTGATGCTTCAAAATTGCTGTCAACTTTAGAGTCACCTGAGGAGCTGGTGGGAAACACCTCTGGGTGTGTCAGCGGGTATATTTCTAGAGACGATTAACGGAGAGAGGAAGACCCACCCTGAACGTCAGCATCACTTACAGGCTGGGGTTCCTCCCCACAGCTGAGGGGAGAGAAAGGAGGAAAGTCAGCGGAGGGCTGACATTCCCCCCTTGCTTCCCTGTCAGTTGTGAAGCAAATAGCTTGTTCTTTGCCACATGCTCCTGGCACCATGATGTTCCGCTCAGGTGCAAGGAGCCGAGTGACCTTGGGCTGAACTCTCCGAAGCCATGGGCCAAAATAAACCTTCTCCTCTTGAAGTTGTTTGGATCAGGTATTTTATCACAGCGACATGAAGACTAAGATGTCATTTCTTCGGGTCTCTCAACCACCCTGCCAGCTGGGCATCTTGTTGCCAACTGGTAGGTGAGGTAGTAGCGAGTTAGCGATTTTTAATTCCTTAATTGGAGCAGCCCAGATCCCAGCTGAGCCCTGTGTAGCTGCAAGGCCAGTGGGCATCTCCTTTGCCATCAGGGAGTTCTCACTTCATCCCCTTTCCTAACAGGATCCCTAGGGGAAAGGAGCCAGTCACTTAAATGGGAGGGGCGGGTGGGAATTAAACCAAACCTTAGAATTCCAGAGACTTCTGGGATTGGTCCTTTTTTTTTTTTTTTTTTTTTTTTTATTTTTTCAAAGAAGAAAAAAGACAAAGTATGAGAGATGGTTAGCTGGGGCAGAGATAATGAAAACACATGTGGGAGAAGGTGCAGATGAGTTCAGGTGCATTTTAGTGAGCTAGGTTTCGGAGAAGAGGTGGGGCAGAGCGTGAGTAGGGGTGGGCGCCCAGCAAATTGCCCCCTTTCTAAGTGTGTGTGTGTGTGTGTGTGTGTGTGTGTGTGTGTGTATACATCCATGCCTACATGCCAAGCTCAAATGTGGAGATGAGAGGACAATTTTCAGGAGTCAGGTCTCTCCTTCTGCTATGTGGTTCCTAGGAGTTGAACTCAGGTCAACAAGCTTGGGGACAATTGTCTTTACCCATGGAGTCATCTCATCAGCCCAGCTTTGGCTTTTGGGTCAGGCCCAGTTTAAATCCAAGTTTCCACAATTAGCACTTGACTTTGACCAAGACACTAATTGCACAGAACTTCAGTTTCTGTGAGAATGTAGCCCATACTAAGACTCCATCTTGGAAACACCGTAAGGTTGAAGTGAAGTCCCGCTAGGGGATACCCTGCCTGGAGCAAGTTGGTTACAGCATCCATTCTCTCCCTGCTTCTTACTCTCCTTGACTGATTCACACAAGCTCATTTTGCCACTTTGTAGCAACAGCTGAGAAGTCCAAAAATAAACGAATTAAAATTAAGATAGGTTCAGTGCTGAGGTCCCTAGCAGGTACCTCTGAGTAAATAGCAGAAGTGAAACAAAGCAAACAAAAAAAAAAGCAATTTCATTTCTAGCATTAGAAGCAAAGATCCCCAATCGTGTAAGCCAGCCATGGTTGAGGGAGTGGGTATGACCAGAGGGAAATTTGGTATTTTTCTTCGTTGTTTTTGTTTTTGTTCTGTGATGATGTTGGGGGTGTGTGGGGGACTCTCCAGGGACATCATGCGTCACAGAGCAGGGAAGAGGGGGTGGCGAAGGCTGGCACAGGCAGGTAGGAGAATGTCATCCTGTCATTGATGTCATACGGCAGAACCGGGGAGAGGGACTAGAGGTCAAGTCATGGAAAGGGTCTGGTGACTGTCACGCCCTTCTCACCTCCTGCTCCGGGGACACAGATGGCCAAGTTCCTTAATTCAGCTTTCAATGAGCTTCTGAAGAAAAAGGTCACCTTTCGAGGACTTGTGTTACTCCTGAGAGGGCAGGGCTGCCGAGACTCCCTGTGAAGGTGTGTGTGTTTGGGGACACGGGGGACTCAGGGAAACAGAAGCCAAGGGTTGCCTCCCGTGACCACAGGCCATGAGTTGGTGACAAGCTATTATTGTTGCTATTATCAAAGTCTTTGCCACTTCTCCTGCTCTCATTTTTTCGCTCTGTGCTCTGCAGGCTCAGCAAGATGAAGGGAATTTTCCTAGGGGTCTCTGCAGCCGGGCCTTCGACTGGCTGCTTCCTTTGTGCAGGGCTGGCACCTCTCAGCAAGGCGCGCTCGGAACTGGAGGCCTGGAGAATCCAGCTCTCTCTTGCTTTTACCCTATCTCTGATTTCTGCAACTGTTTCAAATGATCAATTAATTAGTTATCTATCAAATGGGCATTACCAGTCATTATTTCTTTTAAGGAGGAGTGATTAATACAAAAGACCCTCGACTCATCAATACCATGCCATGTTTAGCATCTCAGCACAGCGGTCTCTGAAGGTGACTTTGTGTAGATTGTAACCAAGCTGTCTTGTGTCCCATTACAAAAGATCATAGAAGAGATCCATGTAACAGGAAGGGCATGTTGGGTAGACCTAAAGAAGAGCTCCCACTGTATGGAGTTGAGTGTGGAAGCCACTGGAGGTGAGAAGCAATGCCCTTCCCATCCCACTGCCCCTCCAGCCCCTTGTCAATGTCTATTCTTAACTTCTGGAGCCAACTCAGGAGATAGCCATAGCTGTCTTTCCTCAAATCTTGTTAACGTTGAAGAATTCAGTCTAATCAGGCGGTGGTGGCGCATGCCTTTAGTCCCAGCACTTGGGAGGCAGAGGCGGGTGGATCTCTGTGAGTTCGAGGCCAGCCTGGTCTACAGAGTGAGTTCCAGGACAGCCAGGGCTGCTATACAGAGAAACCCTGTCTTGAAAAACCGAAAAGAATAAACAGGTTCATCTTTTCTGGAGTGATTTAGTAAGTATTCAGAAGTCTTAGAATTTTGTATTGTTTTGATCTAATTCTTTTCCTTAGTGGATGGCTTTTCATAAAGATAGTGGTATTATTATATTCATAGCAATGATTTTTAAAAATGAGACCAAAAATTGAGGCAATATTATTGTGGACTTAGATGAATAAATTATGTTTTCTATACATAACAGGACACCATAGAGCTACTGATGGTGGAAGAACTTTTGTTTGTTTGTTTGAAACAGGGTCTCTCTGTGTAGCCCGAGCTATCCTGGAACTCGCTCTGTAGACGAGGCTCGTCTCGAACTTAAGAGATCCACCTGCCTCTGCTTCCCAAGTGCTGAGATTAAAGGCGTGCACTACCACCGCCTGGCTGGTAGAAGAATATTTGTTAATCAAATACGAATGACAAAAAACAGCCACAAAGTAGTGTACAGCTAGAGAGTTGGCTCAGTGGTTAACATGGCTTTGGTTCGAAGCTCTTAACTGCCCTAGCTCCAGCTCCAGTGGGGTCTGACGCCCTCTTCTGGCATCTGTAGGCAACTGTACATGACTCCCCCCACCTCCCCCCCACAGATACACACAAATAAAAGTAAATATAAATCTTTAAAAAAAAGATTTATTTTGGCTTTTCGAGACAGGGTTTCTCCACGTAGTTTTGGTGCCTGTCCTGGCTCTCGCTCTGTAGACCCGGCTGGCCTCGAACTCACAGAGATCCACCTGGCTGTGCCTCCCGAGGGCTGGGATTAAAGGAGTGCGCCACCACCGCCCGGCCTAAAAGAGATTTTAAAAATTCAGTTTCTTAGTCACGTTGGCTACCTTTAGACCATTCAGTAGTTGTATATGGTTAGTGGCTATGGTATTGGATGGGGCAATTAGCGATGAACCCCTCAATTTTCAGTCAGGGGGGAGAAACCAGAAAGCCTCCTTGCAAGTGGATCTCCTCCTCTGGGCAGCCTCCAGGTTCATTCATTCTTGCCAGCAGAACAAATCTGCAGGGACCGGTCATCCAGCGTTAGAATGACTGTGTGCCTAGAAAGTCCCTTCTGCTTTCTCGTCTCTGTCCCCGTCGTCATCTGCCTCAAACACGGGATGTTGATACTGAATGTTTAACTTCAAGGATGCAACAGGTCCAAGCCCTCTCGACCTGTTCAGCCTGTCTAGCCAGCAGGCAAGCTGTTTACAGGGAATCCAAGTGCTCTGCGCAAGGGGCAGAACACGTTTTTCCACAGCTGCCGAGAAAGAGAGTGAGTCGCGGCAGCATAACAAAAAGCCACTTCAAAAACACACCAGAAGAAGTCACAGAGCTGAAACAATCACAGGTCTGAAACATCCCCTCCTCCCAAAGCCCTTGTAAAAACAAGTCACAGGGGAGCCTGGGCCCTGCTGGTTTCGAGCCCCGCGTGGTTGCTGACTTGAGAATGGGCCTGTCCCTGCGCTTCTGAGAGGAGCCAGGACTTGAGGTTGTGGGGGCTCAGAAACGTCACCTGAGTTCTGAGAATTGTGGGGCCTGGTGGGGGACAGTCCCTAGGTGCTCAGTGTCTCTGGGAAGGTGAGGGGAGAGACTGTGGGAAAGGCAGGGCCAGGATGGATGGGCACAGGTGTGGGGGCTCCTCCTGTCCAGAGAACAGCTGTGGTAAGGAAGTGGAATCCTGTCCTTACCTCCCGATTCTGAGGAACCTATTGCCCCAGAAGGCAAGGCATCCACAGATTTAGCATGTCAGGGGATCTAAGGGCACAAGGTCACTCATATCCACAAAATTCTTCCTCTGGGACCTAATGCTTCTCTCTCCAACCCCATTCTCCTCTGTAGGGCAATAGAGCTCAATGAAGAGGAACCTGAGTTGAAGGTGTTGGCTCCAAGGTTGAGATTTTAGGTTACTTAGGTAATACTCTACCAAATGAACTATCTATCCCCTGCTAAAATGAAGGAGAGTATTGGGAGAGGCTAAGTTCTATTTTCTTTCTTTCTTTCTTTCTTTCTTTCTTTCTTTCTTTCTTTCTTTCTTTTTTTTTTTGAGACAGGGTCTTATATAGTTCAGGCTAACCTCTAATTTACTGTGTAGTTGAGATGACCTCAAATTTGTGCCTTTACCTCCCAAGTGTTGGGATTATAGATATGCTCAATTAGTTTGGGTTTTGCTTTCTAGTTTGTCTTCCTTTCTTTCTTTCCCCTTGTTCGGAAACAGGGTTTTCCAGTCTCAGCCCCTCAAGTGTTGAGCTTACAGACGTGCACCGCCATGCCCGCTTAGACCTTTGTTTCTTGCCCTGCACAGTGCAGCCTTAGTTTAGGCGAGTTCTCAGCCCTGGCTGCATGTTAAAGTCACCTGGGAGGTTCATCAATCATCAATCAATCAATCAATCAATGATTCTCAGTGTCCTAGCATGCACCTTGGTCAACAGTAGGGTTTTTTTTTTTTTTTTTTTTTTTTTTTGATACAGGGTTTCTCTGTGTAGTTTTGGTGCCTGTCCTGGATCTCGCTCTGTAGACCAGGCTGGCCTCAAACTCACAGAGATCCACCTGGCTCTGCCTCCTGAGTGCTGGGATCAAAGGCCCAGCTCAACAGTAGTTTTTAAAGCTCTTCAAATTATTCCAATGTCCAGACAAGGAGTGTGGTCCTCCCAGAACTTCTCAAAGCCTGGTGTGTGCAGGAATCCCCTGGGATCGCAGAAGCCCCAGCTGGCCTGGCATAGCCTTCTGACAGCCTGTAGTTCTACTAGACGCAGATGATGCCCACGGCCCACACCTGGAGTCGTAGCTGTCCATGCCTATGTTCCCGTCACTGGAACTGAACAGGAAGCTGGGCGCTAAGCTCCCCAGACTCAGGTCCCTCCATAACACCCTGTTTGTAAGGTTTGCCTCCCCTTCTCCTTCTCACAGGCGTCTCGCCCACCACTTGAATTCTCATTGGATGCGGTGAGTCTGAATCAGAGAGAGAACCCCAAAGGCAGAAGATGAAAGATAAAGCCAGGCTGGGCTGTGCCCTCAGGTAAAGAAGAAGCCATTTGGAACTGAGAGAGCCAGAAAGATCCACAGAGCATAAAAGAACAGCTAACAAGTGATGACGTGTACCCCATCCCTCTCATCGCTTCACGTCCCTTGGCCAAGGTTGATAATGTCCCCAAGCCTGCATGTGGGAAAAGCCAGAGTTTAGAATTAGAGACTTTCCCAAAGATGACATGTATTGCTGGGCCTCAGACTCTGGTCTCAGTTGAGCATGGTGGTGCACACCTGTAACCCCAGCACGTGGGAGGTGGAGGAGGGAGAATCAAGAGTTTGAGGTTATCCTTACCTGCATAGTAAGTTCAACACCAACTTGAGCTACTACATGAGATTGTCTCATAAAACAAATCACAACCAGCCAAACAGCACAAAAACAAACATTCGGTTTCTGTGTTGACCATGTAGGACTGGGTAGTATCTGACCTTCATTCCTGGCCATATGGGGCCCCAGACCCAGCCTTTTAGAATGTATCAAATCAGACCCATCTTTTAGAATTCAGTGGTGGCACACACCTTTAATCTCAGTACTCAGAAGGCAGAGGCAGACGGATCTTTGCGAGTTCAAGGCCAGCCTAGTCTACAGAGTGAGTTCCAGGACAGCCAGAGCTGTTACAGAGAAACCTTGTCTTAAAAAAGCCAGAAAGAAAGAAAAAAAAAAAGAATGTATCAAATTTTACTGTGATGGGATGCATCCTGTAGGCATTATTTAGGCAATCTGTTTCAATCTCTCCACTGATCCTTCATGACTTACCAGCCAGAAGAGGACAGTTTCTACCTTGAGCTTCTTGCACAGGCCTCAGGGTCTTTACACAGAACTTGGGACCCAGGTCATGCTTTCCCTCCTTGGCTGCCTACCAGAAGCCTATCTTTGCTGGCCTGCATCTTCCTCTCCTGACATCACTTCCTTTTCTCTAGGGGTGGGTAGCATATCTAGCCTTACTAGGAGTATGACCTCAAACAGTGCTACATGGATGCTTACCTGGGCCTGTGGCTACCAAGACGGCAGTAAATCCTAAGGCCCTCTGATACCATTGTTTTTTTTTGTTTTTTGTTTTTGTTTGTTTTTTTTTGTTTTTTGTTTTTTGAGACAGGGTTTCTCTGTGTAGTTTTGGTCCCTGTCCTGGAACTCGCTCTATAGCCCAGGCTGGCCTCGAACTCACAGAGATCCGCCTGGCTCTGCCTCCCGAGTGCTGGGATCAAAGGCGTGCGCCACCACCGCCCAGCACCAGTATTTTTTTCTATGCTGACTTTACCCAGCTTGTCTTTACCTGCTGATACCAGGGCTACGTGATAAAGGTGGAGGTCAGAAAGAAAAGATGACATTGTCCCTGGGCCCTACTAGACCATAAGTTCCTGGAGCAGGGACTTTGGCTTCTCTTTCGAGTGTCCTCAGTACAAAGGACAGAGACGGGGATAGAGGGCTCTCCATGTTTGGCAACTGAGTGAGAGGCGGTGGCTTGAGAGCTTCTCTTGTTGCCTTGAATGATTGATAGCCGAGGTAGCCTGCCCCCATGGCCCTCAGGCAGGTCTGTCTGGCGCCGACTGTAGATCCTGCAAAGGCCTCAGAGCCCCATGGGTGTGGTACATGGGCCACCTTTCTCTTTTTACCCCATCTCCCCAGAGTTGCGGAGCCACTCAGGAAGGTGAGGTTTTCCTGCAGAGCCCGGGTGCCTTGCTATATCGGGTGAGCTGTAGGACTGTAGACTGTCAACTCAGAGCTCCCCATCAAGGCCCCACGGTGCCATGGGAGGGCCTGGGAAGTAGAGTGTGGTACCTAGCAAGGAGGAGCCCTCTTCCTTTTTTCCTTCTAGAGAGTGGCCATCTAGTGTAGCAGAAATTCAACAGCTGTGTTTGGGTCTCTAACCTTGGGGCCTGGGATGAAAATGATGAAGGGTTTGATCCATGCTGAAGGTGGATTTTCTCTTATCATAGCAAAATCAAACAAAGGCAAGAGACAAAATTCATGCCAAGATGTTGAGATTCTCCAATGATATTGTGTCCCGCAGCTGGACGCAGTCATGGAGAGGCACTCATGAACAACCTTTGTTCTTGGGTAAGGAAGTACAACTGAGCTTGTTTCTGAAGCCTAGCTCTTATCTCATGGGTCTTAAAGAAATAAGCCCGTGAGTGGTAGGACTGGCCAGTAGGAGAGGGCTCAGGCAGAGGCAGAAGTTAGAAGAGGCTTTCACCAGGCCAGCTCTGGATTGGGACGTGGGGTGGGGTGGGGCTGCCATTAAGACTATTGCTATTGACCCAACCTGAGAGCTTTCTCTGCTAATCCATGTATATTGACTTGTCTGAAAATACCATCCACTCCAAGAGTGAAGGCCAGGGATGGTGGGATGTAAGCTGCCCACTGGAGTTATCATTACTTCCTTCTCTGTCAGGGTTAGGTGTTTTGCTATTAGGGCTTGACCCTTAGAGCCTTACGCACCATGCTGGGAAGATGCTCTATCACCCAGCTGCATCCCCAGCCCTGTTTCCTTGCGCATCATGCTGGGGAGATGCTCTACCACTCAGCCACATCCCCAGCCCTGTTTTGTTTGTTCTTTGAGATAAGGATTGCTGTGTCTCAGGCTGGCCCTGAACTTACAATGTAGCACAGACCCGTCTTGAACTTGAGATCCTAATGCTTCAGCCTCCTCAATGCTGGAATTGCAGGTATATATTATTATACCCGGAAATTAGATATAAATGACGGTGGCCCCGGGTGACGTCCTACAACACATTCTTCTGTAACTCTATTTCTAGCCATGGAAGTTGAGACCACATGATACCTGTAATTTGCTTAAACGCTCACAGACATTAGTGGTGGGACGGAGGGCTTTCCCCTCTGAGCCCCCAATAGAACCTTACATCATGGTTCTGTGTGCCAGCCTGCCTTCCTTAGGTGAGAACTTCTGGTTGAGCAGTTTCCTCTTCTCTGTCTAACTCTCAGCTTCCCAGCCCAGTGACTGGTACATACTGGGGACTTTTGAGGAGAGAGGGGAAGAACACTGGAGGGCTGAATCCAGTCTGAGACCCTTCACTGTGAACAGCGCTGAGTGAGGCTCATCCTCTGCACTCAACAGACTTAGAGCTGACCTTACTTTTCTGGGCCAGCTCAGCCTGCTGCGTCCTGGAGCAATGCACGCTTGCTCTGCACAGTTGTTGGCCCTTCTTTATGTGGGGAGCGGCCAGCGTGGGGTATCAGTTCTAAGTGTGAGCTATGGATATGTAAGCCTGGGCTTCTGTCTCAGCTCCATTCTTTATTCTTTTTTTTTTTTTTGAGACAGGGTTTCTCTGTGTAGCCCTTGCTATCCTGGAACTTGCTCTGTAGACCAGGCTGGCCTTGAACTCACTCCACCTGCCTCTGCCTGCTTTCCGAGTGCTGGGATTAAAGACGTGAGCCACCACCTCCTGGCTGCTCCATTCTTTTCTAGCTATGTGAACCCGGGTGACTCCTCTGGCCTCAATTTCTTTATGAAATGGGCCTGGCAATCCTAACTCCCTCAGATGCTCACTGTAGAGATGGGGACAAGGCCTGTATGCAATTTGGGGTGTTGCTGGGCACTCATACATTCTAGTTACAGCTACCACTCAGTGTTTGGTACCCTACCTTCTGTGAGGAGGCTTACCTCACCTGTTAACCGGAGTGGGGGAGGGGGAGATGTACGCTTCGTGGTCTGCTATGACAACCAAACAGAGGCTACATAGGAAAATGCTTTATAAACTGTTAAGGTTTGAGTGTGAAGTGTGGCTGCCTCTAAGATCACTCAGTGGGGAAGAGGTGGCACCTTCCTGGAACCACACCCTCCCCCAATGCACACGTGCCTGCATGCCACTCTCACACCCACATGTGAACATATGTAGGTATGCACATGCGTGTGCATATACACATGCACACAGGCAAGCTTACCCACAAACACATGCCCCTATGAGCATATGCACACGCATGCACACAGACACCACCAACACGAGCACCTGTGTCAGGAAACAGTTGAGTGGTTCAACCCCCAACTAGTGCCCTAGGAAAGCCCCACTGTCCGTAATTCAACAGCCTGTTCCTGAGTCCTCCTGGCTCCCTGGGCAAACAGGGGTGGGAAAGAAAAAGCTGAATAAGACCTGAACTCAGCCTTAAGGAGCTTAGCAGGGAGAGGGGTAAATTCTAAACACTAACACTAAAATGGCAGGAACCTGAGACTGGGAAGAGGGGACATTTGGGAGTTGGTTGGGGGCAGTTCCTGGAAGGGTTAGTATACGAGCTGGTCTTTGGAAGGCAGGGAGTAGCTTTGCTCAGGCACTATAACAAAGTGCCACAGGCTCGGGTCTCTGACAATAAAGGCTTCAGAGTTCCGCTGACACAAAATCCAAGGTCGAGGTGTTGGGAGTGCTGTCTGATTTGAAGGCTTCTGTTCTTGGCTGTGTGTTCGTGTCTCTGCACATGGCTCATGTTGTCTGGGGCCCCATATCCTTTTCTTTTTAAAATCTCATTTGTTTATTTAAAGTTTGTATGTATGTGTGTGTCATGTGTTTGAGGGTGCCTGCAAAGTCAAAGAGGGCATCGGATCCCTTGGAATTGGAGTCACAGGTGGTTGGGAACCACCTAACCTGGATGCTTGGTACTGAACTTGAGTCTTCCATTAGGGCAGTATGCACTCTTGACTGATGATTTCTGTTTTCTCTTCCATGAGGACACTAGTCACATGGTGTCAGGACCCTGCACTTGAACCCATTCTGCCTTTGTTACTCCCTTAAAGGTCTGGCCTCCAAAGGCAGCCACAGTTAGAGAGTTAGGACTTCAACATATAAATGTGAGGAGGAGGGCCGCACAGTCTAGCCCATAAAGGCAGGATGTTTTCATTTGGCATTGGTTTAATGGCAAAAAGTTATTGTAGGATGTTAGAAGGGGAGCAGAAACCACACAGAGATGACCATTTCTAGCCAGTCTCAATACATCTTTAAGACGAGTCTGTGCTTTGAGGTACCTGCTGGCTGGCCTGTGGCCTGACATTTTCATGTAACAAATGCATCTGGAACTTTCCTCCTTCCATATTCTTCTACAACGTCATTTTTAATGGCTGCACAGTAGCCTATTATGAAGGTTATCTAACCAATGGATGGGGGGGCTTTTTTTTTTTAAGATGATGGGGTTTTGATTGGCTGAGATGGGAAGGGTGGTTAGCAGTGGAGAGGGAAAGATACAACCTCTAGGGTACCATTGTGGTCACATGCTGTCTTAGTTACTTTTCTATTGCTGTGACAAAATGCCATGACCATGACAGCTTATACAAGAAAGCATTCACTTTGGGGTTCACAGTCCCAGAGGACAGTAGAGACCATGATCATCATGGTGGGAAGCATGGCTACAGGCAGGCAGGCATGGTGCTAGAGCAGTAGCTGAGAGCTTACATGTTCAAATAACAACCATGAAGCAGAGAGAAAGAGAGAGAGACACACAGACACACACACACACACACAGACAGAGAGAGAGAGAAAGAGAGAGACAGAGAGACAGAGAGATACAGAGAGACAGAGAGAGAGAGAAACAGAGACAGAGAGAGAGGGCAAGCTAACTGGGAATGGCATGGGTTTTTGAAACTTCAAAGCCCACTCCCAGTGATACACCTCCTCTACCAAGACCACACCTCCTAATCCTTCCCAAACAGTTCCACCAACTGTGGACCAAACATTTCAAGTTTAGGAATATAGGAACCAGTAGAGGCCATTCTCATTCAAACCACCACACATGCCAGTAAATGGGGACCAATCAACTGAGTTCTCAGAATCAGGCAGATCACACTTATAAGTACGTGAGTTAGGGGAGGGTGAAGGGAAGTAGGCTGTGGAGGCTCCTGCTTCTGAGAAGTCCTGAGATGTCCCAAGAATCAGCTGCCTTCATACTTTATGTTTGACTAACTAGACTCTCAGCTAGATCTTGTAAAGTCACTGACATTCCAAACGTGACACTAGAGAGTGAGGCTGAACTTGATGAATATATCATAGCTTCAACAGCAACGCTGCTGCTGCTGCTGGTGGTGGGTGTGTGTGTGCATGTGTGTGCACATGTGTGTGGAGGTCAGGGGTCACATTGTGTGCCAGTCTTCTGGTACTTTGGTTCACCTTGTTTTTGAGACAGGCTCTCTCACCCATAAAGCTAGGCTGCCTGGCTAGTGAGCTCCAGAGATCTGGGTAGGCACACACCACTGTGCTTGACTTTTTGTTCATGGGTTCTGGGGATCAAACTCAGATACTTGTGCTCGATATGCAAGCACTTTTCCAACTGAGCCATCCCCCACCCTCGGCATGCTGCCGTCATACTAGATGTTTTCTGTGACCAGTCATTACTGCTTTTCCATCTGCACTGCCTGCTCGTTCTCCACCACTCATCCTGGGTAAGCCTTTGGTAAGCACAATGAAAGAGATGGGGAATGCCACAATGGTCAATACAGGGGACATTAACAACAGTTAATGTCAGAGTCATGGGACGTGGAATCAGGGATGAGATAAGTCTCTGGGAGCGTCTAGATTAGGTTGACGGAGGTGGGAAGATCTGCTGCAAATGTGTGGTACCATTCCATGGGCTGGGGAGCCTGTCTGCATAAAGAGGCAAACGCAGGCTGAGAAGGAGCAACCATCTCTCTTTGTTTCCTGACTTCAGATGCATGTGACCAACCAAGCCCCTGTTGCCATGCCGTCCCTGCCACAGGGACAAGGAAGGCACCCTTGACCATAAGCTGGAATAAATCCATGCTTCCTCACAGGGCATTTGTCGGGGACTGTATCATAGCAGCCAGCAAGTAACAGGAACTTTTTTAGAGATGAATTTTCTTGCGGAAAATTCAGTCGGCAGGGTCCCGCAGAGAAGTCTGGGCTGAGCTGGGAGAGCTTTGTAGGGAAGGAAGAGATCGAGGAGGGGGTGGGGCACATGTGAGAATGTTCACTCTTCACCAACTGAGGCTAGTGCAGCTGACTGTCTGGTAGGAAAAACGAGCTTAACCTTGTTCAAGAGTGGAGCCTTTCAAGCTGTGTTCATAAAGCTGGTGGAATCATACCTTCTCTTGTGCCATTGTGCAAAGTGGAAGATGCTAATAGCTTGTGGTACAGAAAAAGAGGCTGGGCAAGGTAGCTCTGTGGGAAAAAGCACTTGTCCTGCAAACTTGGAGACCTGAGCATGGTCCCTGCAAGCCGTGTAAAGGTGGAAAGAGAAAATGGACCCGACTTCCACATACATCCCACGGCAAGTGCACACCCATATTCAGACATGTGCACGTGTGCATGCACACACACAATAAGAACTAAAAAATGTAAAAGGAAGTACAGAGAAGTCAGCTACAATGTCGTTTCTACAACAGCCCATTCTCAAGGGAGAACACGGGTCAGAATTACAGGTGTGTCTAGGGGTTCTTTTTAGGCGTGTCTGGCCACCATTTCAAAAGCTGTAGGAGTCTCAGAACCCTTTAATTTTTTTTTTTTTAAAGCCAGGCTTAGTAGTACATGCCTTTAATCCCAGCACTCAGGAGGCAGAGGCAGGTAGATCTCTGTGAATTGGAGGCCAGCCTGATCTACCTAATAAGGTCCAGAGCAGCCAGGGCTACATAGAGAGACCCTGCCTCAAAAAACAAAAACAGCATAAAAACATATAGTTACATCTATCTATCTATCTATCTATTTATCTATCTATCTATCTATCTATCTATCTATCTATCTATCTATCTATCATCTATCATCTATCTATCTATCTATCTATCTATCTATTTATCATCTATCTATCTATCATCTATCTATCTATCATCTATCTATCTATCTATCTATCAATTTACCATCCACCTACCTACCATGTGTTTGTCTCTGTGTGTGTGTGTGTGTGTCTGTGTGTGTCTGTGTGTTTGTGTGTCTCTGTGTGTGTAGTTGCCACAGTGTGCTGTGTGAAGGTCAGAGGACACCAAGCTTTGGGAGTCACTTCTCTCTTTCTACCAGATTGGCCTGAGAACTTGAATTCAGATCCTCAGGCTTGGCGGCGAGCACCTTTCTATGATGAGCTATCTTGCTGGCCCTTCACAATCCTTTTTGTTGAACAAATGCATCCAAGAGAGGACAGGTTTATTTTAACCACGACTCACTGGGAACATTGATGAATATTTACGAGTCCACATATGGCCCAGAAGACCAAGATATATACAATTCTGGGCGTCTTTTTTCCCGTGGAGTGGCTCTTCTCGCCCAGCTGCAGGGGAGAGAGAGGTCACCCTCTGTAGCCCCTTCTGTGATGCTTGAGCTGATGCACTGGGGAGGCGATTTCATCAGCTGGTATTGTAAGGAAAACAGCAAGGCTGCCGAGTTCAATTTACTGGCAGAAGCAGAAGAGGAGGAAGAGGAGGTGACTTTTTAACCGAGCAACAAGGGCTGTGGAGCGATTTTTGTTTGGCAATGCTATCCTTTGAATTTCTGGTGACTGCCGAGCTGTGATGCTTCCTTCTGGCAAGGGCTTTTACTGGCTCCCTTCCCTCATGTCGTGGGTAAAGGGTTATGTAAATGACTGCCATTTTCAGAAGCCACCAACCCTGCCCCCCCTCCCACCCTGCGCCCCTAGCTTTGGTGAGGACATTGGAAAAGTTAACTCAGGAAAGATGCAATTCAAGCCTTCAACCAATCCAAGGCCTGACAATCCAATGAAGATCACTTGCTAGACACAATTTACTGTGCCATGATTTTAAACGGCAGTTTTCTCCCGCATTTTATAGCAGTTGTTTTCCGTGGGGTTGTGTTGCATGCCCACTCTGTAGAAAGCCACTTTGGCCAGGCTGGCACATGCCCCCTCATTCTATGTGAGCACCCTGGAGTCTTTCTTGCAGCTCCACCCTCCGTGTCTGCTGAGAGTCATGCCACCCAGGAAAGTGGGTGGCTAGCACCCACACTCCAGGAGCCACTCAGCCTGGCAGTGCCCCATTCTCTAATCAGTCCTTGCAAAAGGTGGTTTATGGGTGTTATTTATTAAGCGGTGCAATGTTATTCATTAAGCGGCGCTGTTTACCGTGCAAGAAAAGCCACGAGGTACAACAAAACCCACTATAAGAGTTTATTAGGGCAAGAGAACAGAGGGGTGTGCTTAGGCCTATGGAATGACTGAATGACCGTGCAGGAAGAGGTGGGGAGGAATAGGTGGAACTCGATTTTATAGGTCCATTGTGGTACCCCCCCCCCCCCCCCCGCACATGCGCATATGCGCTTACCTGGCTACGTGACCATGCTGTACACAGATTATGTAGGACATAAGGCCCTAGGATGACTAAGCATCTTGCCTGGCTATTGGACAGCGTGTGTGTGGTCATGTAGCTGGGGGAGTGGCTAGGAATTCTAACAATGACGACTAAGTGATTCCAGGGGGAAAACCAGATAGCCAGAGTTACAAGTGACACCTATGAGGAGGAAACAGGACGATGACACACAGAGGGACCAGTGATGGTGAGATGCTCAGGGTGAAGGTGGCTGTCAGGACATCCCTGCAGCTTTTAATTAGGAAAGCTGCTCCCACTGAATACTTAAAAAAAAAAATGGAGAGAGGTGAGCTAGCTCTACTCGATGGCAAAAGATATTGTCAAGTGATGGAGAGTGCAGGTGGTCTGAATGAGAATGGCTTCAAAAGGCTCGTAAATTTGAATACTTGTTCACCAGGGAGGGGCACTATTTGAAAGGATCAGGAGGTGTGGCCTTGTTGGAGGAAGTATGTCGCTGGGGTTGGGCTTTGTGGTTTCAAAAAGCCTATTTCAAGTCCGGTGTCTTCCTCTCTCTCTTCCTGCTGCCCGTGGATCCAGATGTAGGACTCTCAGCTGCTTCTCCAGCACCAAGTCTGCCCGCACGCCACCATGCTCCCCACCACGATGATAATGGACGAGACCTCCGAAACTGTACGCAAGTTGCAATTAAATGTTTTCCTTTATAAGAGTTGCCATGTGTCACTGCTGTGGAACAATCCTTTTCTACACTGTGAATATATATTACTCTCATTAGTTAATAAAAAGCTGACAGGTCGGTAGCTGGGCAGGAAGTTAGGCAGAAAAGCCAAACTGAGAACAATGGGAAGAAGAAGAGCAGAGTCAGAGAGATGCCAGCCATCGAGCAAGCAGGACATATAGAAAATGAGGTAGCAGGGCTGGAGAGATGGCTCAAAGGTTAAGAACACTGGCTGTTCTTCCAGAGGTCCTGAGTTCAATTCCCAGCAACCACATGGTGGCTCACAACCATCTGTAATGAGATCTGGCTCCCTCTCCTGATCTGCAGGGACACATGCAGGCAGAACACTGTACACATAATAAATAAATAAATCTTTAAAAAAAAAAAAAAAAAAAAAAAAAAAAAAAAAAAAAAAAAAAAAAAGAAAATGAGGTAGCCAGGCGATGGTGGTGCTCACCTTTAATCACTTGGGAGGCAGAAGCAGGTGGATCTCTGTGAGTTTGAGGCCATCCTGGTCTACAGAGTGAGTTCTAGGACTGTTTCACAGAGAAACCCTGACTCAGAAAACAAACAAACAAACAAACAACAACAAAAACGAGATAACAAGCCATGAGCCATGTGGCAAAAGCATAAAGAGAAATATAGGAGGGCTGGAGAGATGGCTCCAGTGCTTAAGAGCACTGACTGCTCTTCCATAAGTCCTGAGTTCAATTCCCAGCAACCACATGGTGGCTCACAGCCATCTACCATGGGATCTGATGCCCTCTTCTGGCATGCAGGTGTACATGCAAATAGAACACCATATACATAAAATAAATCTTAAAGAAATATGGGTTAATTTAAATGTAAGAGTTAGCTAGTAACAAGCCTGAGCTATCAGCTGAGCACTTACAATTCACATTCAGCCTCTGAGTTGGTTATTTGGGACCAGGCAGTGGGGACAGGAAACGTCCATTTACAGGTCATGGTGTCTCTTCACAAGCAATAGAACAGTGACCAAGACACAAAGGTACAATGTCCTCTAAATTTGTCACCAACAGCTGAAATTGCCCTTTCATTTTTTTAGTTATGTTTCAGGGCACACCCACCTCTCACTGCTTCTCTTTTTTATGGTATGAGGATCAGAACTCAGGGTCTTGCGCAAAGCACGCTACTACTAAACTGCTCCCTCAATCCTTCATATTGTTGAAGAACAGGTTCTTGAAAGAGAAGGCATCACTAAAACTTTAAATCCTGGAGGCAGGTGGCTCAGGCTATAACCACTTGATTATCTACACCTGCATCCATTTACTCATCCATCCATCCATCCATCCATCCATCCACCCACCCATCCATCCATCCATCCATCTAACCATCTACCCATCCATCCATCCACCCACCCATCCATCCATCCATCCACCCATCCATCCATCCACCCACCCACCCATCCTTCCATCAGGCATTTCTGTAGATTCTGTTCTCTAAAAATGATGTATATTCATCACTGGGGACACAAGGATAGCAATCACTAAGATTTTCCCCATGTCTGTCGTGAGCCAGGTTATGGGGATGTGTATTGACTCAGGTTGGGACCACATCTTTGGGTAGAAGACACAAACAGGAAACATCTCTCTGTAGTTGGAAGTAGAGGTTTGACAAAGTGTTTGGTTACATCTCAACATCAGGGTAAACGTTCCTCAGGTTGTGTTGGTTCGTATCCAGGCAGAATATCCGCAGGGAATGAGGCCCGGTATCTCTCAAAGGTGAGCCAACCTGTGAGCAGCCCCACACAACTCTGTGCTCACGGCCTTTACAGTTCCCAACCCCTTGGAACATGTTCTGTCTTTTGACTTGTTTGGCCTTGAACTCTCCCAGCTTTGCTCACCCTGGAGAATGGGTACCAAGGTAAATGCACAGCATGGCTGTTATGATTCTCAGTAGATGGGGAATTCCTCCCCGAGCTTGATGATATCATTGGTGACAATGTTGCTGGAGTTACAGAGGAGCCTTACTTTTCTCTTATTGGTTCCTTAGTCTGATTTCCCTGGGACCCTGTTGTAAGGGAAGCAGGCTGAGCAGGCTGAGGGTATTCCTGGGCTCTCTGTGTGACTGAAGTGCTAGCACAGCTACACTGAGAACCAGTGGATGGTAGGCCTAGGTGGTCGGCCTAAGATGGGGACCAGCGTCCGTATCAGGCTGCTGGAACAGGCGGTCACTCTGCCCTCTCGAGGGGCATCTGCACAGGGCTGTGTGCTGGAGCATTAGACTGCAAGTCTTCAGTTTTCTTCTAACAGCACGACTTCTTAGGATTCGGTGATTTTGTTTGCTTGCTTTGTTTTGTTTTTGGAGACAGGGTCTCTCTGTGTAGCTCTGGCTGTCCTGGAACTTATTCTGTAGTCCAGGCTGGCCTTGAACTCAGAGATCTGCCTGCCTCTGCCTGAGTACTGGGATTAAAGGCGTGTGCCACCACTGCCCAGAGATCCAGATTTTTAATGGCCTCAATCTAGGACCACCAGAACCCAGTTATGTGGAGGCTGTCAGAAAATACTGGGGAAATGCAACTGTACAAGTGTTGTTTAGATTCTGATCCGTAGGATTTCCCCCTTCCCCGGCCTAAGAGAAAGAAGGGGAAGTGAGAGCAGGAGGGGAGAATTCTCCTACAGTACCTCTTGCCTTGTAGACAACAACCAAAACCCCCCTTGAATTTGAGGAGGGCTGCAGACTTTTCTGTAGCCTGTGGGTTCACAGCCTTTCTTGGGCCTTAGAGCTCCCCCAGGTGGGAGGTAGACTTCTGATCTGCCGCAAGTTTACTCTCTTTTTTTTTTTTTTTTTTTCAGACAGGAACATTCCTGAGGCTGTAGGAGAGATGGGTCCAGGACAGGCAGTTTGGGAAGGAGGGAACGCTGTAGTCATTCTGGGGAGATGCTGGAGTTCCTTCCCGGCTGGGCCGATTGTCCATGTCTGGGGCAGAAAGGTCTGTTAGGGCAGGGATCTGAGTCAGTTCTCTTCTGGGTGGATGGAGAAGCTAGGTTTCCTGAGCCCTGAGTCACCATCATCTGCTCTCCCCTCCTAGTCATTGGGACTTCCCTGGCTTCTGGGATATCCCAAACCCTAAGCCCAATGGTAATGTCTGCCATGAAGACAGGGTATTGTCCCTCAGGTCCAGTGGGCATACTTCTAACCTTTCTGTTGTCTGTTTTTTGTTGTTGTTGTTGTTTTTTGTTTTTTGTTTTGTTTTGTTTGTTTTTTTTTTGAGACAGAATCTCTTGTTTTCCAGAACGCTAAAGATGACCTTGAACCTCAGATCCTCCTGCCTCCACTGTCCAAGTGGATTATGAGCATGCGCCACTCCACCCGGCGCCTCACCGACATCACTGATAGTTTGGTATGTGTGGTCAGGCTAGAGGCGCAGAGGATGGAGGCAACCAAGATGGGTACAGCCTTTGTTCTTCAGCGACTTCAGAATTCTGGTGCAGACAGGGACACGAACTCAACACAAGGCGGAACGGCAAGGGGCCCCAAAGTGGAGGAAGTGCTAGGCAGGACCAAGCTGGCCTCAGAGTTGCACACCGGAGACTGGGGCCAACTCCCAGGGCAACCTCTCCCAGCCCAGGGTCCATTGCTGTTGTGGAATGTTAGTTGAAGATGTGTTACATTTGTTTATGCTGTGGAGCATTTGTTTTAATGAAGTAAAGACGTGTTGCATTCTTTCATGTTGCTTTTGTTTAACTCTGTGAAACTGTGTGTTACTTTGCCTGTCTAAAACACTTGATGGGGGGCTGGAGAGATGGCTCAGAGGTTAAGAGCACTGACTGCTCTTCCAGAGGTCCTGAGTTCAATGCCTAGCAACCACATGGTGGCTCACAACCATCTATAATGGGATCTGGTGCCCTCTTCTGGTGTGCAGGCATACATGCAGGCAGAATACTGTATATATAATAAATAAATGACTTAAAAGCTGGGCAGTGGTGGTGCATGCCTTTAATCCCAGCACTCGGGAGGCAGAGGCAGGCAGATCTCTGTGAGTTCGAGGCCAGCCTGGTCTCCAAAACGAGTTCCAGGAAAGGCGCAAAGCTACACAGAGAAACCCTGTCTCAAAAAACCAAAACAAAATCCAAAAACACCTGATTGGTCTAATAAAGAGCTGAACGGCCAATAGCGAGACAGGAGAGAAAAATAGGCAGGGTTGGCAGGCAGAGAGAATAAATAGGAGAAGTCTGGGAGAAAAGATCGGGGATCGAGAAAAGAAGGGGCTAGCCATCCAGCCAGACATGGAATAAGAAGTAAAGAAAAGAAATAGAGAAAGGTAAAAGCCCAGAGGCAAAAGGTAAATTGGATAAGTTAAGAAAAGCTGGCTAGAAATAAGCCAAGCTAAGGCTGGGCATTCATAAGAAAGAATAAGCCTCTGTGTGTTTATTTGGGAGCTGGGTGGGTGGATAGTGGGATGGGAAAAAGAGCCAAGAGTAAAAAAACAAAAACAAAAAACAAAAAACACCCAACAACATTTTGCTTTGCATTAGAAAAGAGTGATGCAGGATCAGAACAATGTGGAAGTCCAGGAGGCCTGGGGGGGGGGGGTGCGTGGGATGGATCAAGGACAACAGTGTGTTTTTATACATCCCAGGGTCACAGTTTGGGAAAGACTGTGGTGTGGCCTAGCTGCATTGAGAATAAAAGTCTGTGACATGGATTGTGGATGGGACTGGCTGGGAAGGAGACATCGAGATGCCTTTCTCCTGCTTCCTGTGGGCTTGGGCTTGGCTGGGGTTTGGAGACCAGGGCCTAGAGGGGAAGCTGGGGGTCAGGGTGCCAGATACTCTGCTGGAAGAGATCAACCGCAATGCCATTTGGCACCCATTTGGGACTAAGGGAAGCTACAGGGGCATGGTGCCCAGGATTGCTTTCCCACCCATACTCCAAGACAAGGCCCTGGGCCCGCCAGGCAGGACGACTGCTCTGAGGCCCGGATTCAGTCTGGGCTGAGAATCAGAACCCTTCCCAGGTTCCTCCCTACCAATCCTCTCTTTCCATTCCAGCCTAGGCTTCCCTAACTCCTTCTCTCCTTTCAGGGCCCAGTTCTACAAAGTCTCCCCCAGCATTCTCGCTTAGGAATGCTCATCCTCCTAATACGCACCCTGGCTCACAGGCTCACACGTGTAATAGCTATCCAAGGTTTTTCCATTTATGTCTTCAGTCTTCAAGACTCTAATTCCTGAGGGCTGGACCCGCGGCTCCCAATGCTCAGAATCTGACTCTTCACCTGGTTCTCTGAAGCTGTCAGGAGGTCCTAAATAGATACAATGAGAGACAAAAACTCCATCCCTGGCTCCTAGACGACAGCCTATCTGTTTCTCTGTGACGGAGAAGAGAGGGTGAAGGAAGAGGTGGAGGGCGCTGTCATGGCAAACTCCTCCCAAGGGTCTGGACAGCCAAAGCCTCATAGGGTCAGGATTATGGAAGCATCTGGTTGTTTTTGGCCTTACACAAATGCTCTCAAGCCTTCTGTGAAGCGTCGTGAAGGGGTTGGTGGAGCTGTGGTGTCGGGCCGGCTTTGGTTGGCATGGGGTCTACCCTGGTCCCTGTCCTGGTGGTCCCTCTTCCTCCTTAGTTATCTGGGTCCCATCTGCATGCTGAGAGGCTGCCACCTCTTTATGTAGAGGACGGCCTGGGTTTATGATCCTGTGACGATCTCCCCTCGGAAGGACATGGCTCTTCTTATGTGCCCAGCCAGCCCGGACACACAAAGCCTGATTCGGAAGACGGCATTCTGCAGATCCACATCAGAGCCACTCCTGGCCTGGGTGATCTGATGCCTTCCCGAGCACTGATTGGATTGGGAAATAAACAAAAGAATTGAGCTCCAGGACTCAAGCAGAAAGACTTTGTGTGAACTCCCCCACCATTTCCCCCCTCCCCAACCCCATCCTGGGGATTCTTCAAAGGACTGCCATTTTTCCTTTTGTAAAAGGTCTAATTTATGGTAGTAGTTAAAAAATATATTTTAAGCTGGGTGTGGTGGTGCACACCTTTAATCCCTGCTCTCAGGAGGCAGAGGCAGGCGCATCTCTATGAGTTTGGGGCCAACCTAGTCTACATAGCGAATTCCAGGCCATCAAGTGGTATACAGTGAGACTTGATATCTTAAAAACTGTTTAAAATTGGCATTTAATAACTGCGCACATGCAATAGTTTTTTCTCTGTGTGTATATGTGTCCTGTGTGCACAAGTGTGGAGGTCAGAAGAGGATATTAATATACAAAGCATGTTTAGCGTCATCTTTTACTTATCTAGCTTCTGGTGTCTGAAATTCAATCATGCTTTTAAACAAGATATTTACCTGTCTTTTATGGGTTACTGGGGCCTGGGGCCAGGCAGAGATGTTCTTCATATTCTGAGCTGGGTTCAAATCACTCCCCGTTTGCCTTTATTTTGACTGTGGGCTGACCCTCATTGGATGTGTCCTGCTGTGGCCAGGTGCTTCTGTCTTTCTTTTTTGGACAGGGTTTCTCTGTGTAGCCCTGGCTGTCCTAGAACTCACTCTGTAGCTCAGGCTGGCCTCGAACTCACAGAGATCTGCCTGCCTCTGCCTCCAGAATGCTGGAATTAAAAGCACGCACCACCACTGCCCAGCTGCTCCTGTCTTTTAAGGTAAGGACATTTCTAGGGCACATCTGTGGGTGCATTTGCCCATTGGATGGAGGTCATATGTGTTCATATTCTGATCTGCCCTTGAAATCCCACCCTTTGGTGCTGCCCTGAGTCCTGACGTAAAAGCCTCATTCTAAGGAAAAACTCCCCTTCTTCTCTCCTCTACTTTTCCTCCCACGAGGTGCGTACCTTTGATCTCTCTCTTCTTCTCTCTCTGTCTCTCTTTTTCCTATCATCTCTTTCCTTCATTTCTCTATTATAATAAACTCTCCACATGAACGCAGCGTCTGGGTTGCTGGCATACATCTGCCCAGCATGTTTCCCCTGCATGCGTGTGATACCCTCGGGGGTCCCCACAATAATTCATAACTATGTATACATAGCTCTTCAACTAGACAAAGTCAGGGATCATGTTAAAATAAATCTCATATCACTGGTGCCAAGTAAGGCCCTTGACAGACGGAAGGTACATAGTAGCCATTTGTTGAGTGACTCAAAGGAAACTTGTGAGTTGCTGGCCTCTCGGCTCAGCCTGGGCTGCAGAGGCCAACGACACAGTGTTCTGTCCTGATGACTGTGACTCAGAATTTCCCTTTCTCTCCTCATTTCAACCACAGCTTGAGGAAAGTAGGACGGCATGAGTCTGTCCGACTCCCTGCATACAGTTTCAGGCTCGCCTTTATTTAGTGAGGTGACCAACTTGTTTCTGTTACCCAGGGACTTCCCCAAGGTTGTGGTGAATGCCCTTACCCAGTCTCGGGTTCAATGGAGTCAGATTTTGTCCTGGCTCCCCGGGGCCAGTTCTCGCCGAGCTCCTGCAGAGGGCGCTGGAGGCCAAGCAGAGGAGGCGGTGCCAACCTGCTCAGATTGACACTTCCGGTTCGGCTATGAAAGTGCACGCATCCCGGGCACCAGCGGCCTTGGGAATCTGTTATCGCTCCCTCCTTCACCTTCCCGCCAGGCACTGCAGTCAGAGACGATGCTTGTTGGAAAAGACGCGGCAAACCTGATGCCTTTAAACCTCTCTCGTCCCTCCTTTCGTCCTTCATTCTTTTTTTGTTCTGAGACAGGGTCGCACTCTGCAGGCCAAGCTGCCTTCAGACTCACAGCCATCTTCCAGCCTCAGCTTCCCAGTGCTGAGATCACAAGTATGAGCCACCAGGCCCCGCTTACTTTCCTTTCTTGATCCTAACGAAGCTAATTGCTTGTAAAGAAATGGAGTTGTTACAGATTCCCAGGCTTCCAAGTGTGTTCTTGCTCTCACTATCCCGATGGCAGGGCATTCCAGCAGCACTGGCAACTTAGACCAGAACAGGAAAAAAAAAAAAAAAAAGCTGATTTTATAAGCATGGGAATCTCTCTGACCCCACCCCCTTTAACCCTTCTGGGTGCCTGTCTGGATTTTTGTAACAAAAGACAGATGAACAAGAAAAAAAATCATTGAAAATTTTAAAAGTTTTATATGACAATAGAACCTTATAAGGAAGGAAGGCTGAGTGCGACACAGTGCAGTAAAGAAACTGAGGGCAGGACCACTCCTTTTTTTTCTTTTTTTTTCCTTGATTTTTTTCGAGACAGGGTTTCTCTATGTAGCCTTAGCTGTCCTGAAACTCTGTAGGCCAGGCTGGCCTCGAACTCACAGAGCTCTGCCTGCCTCTGCCCCTCCCCCCCAGTGGTGGGATTAAAGGCCTGCACCACCACTGCCCAGCCCATGACCACTCATGGAAAGGTTTTTATTGTGAATAGGAGAGAAATTATCCAGAGGCATCTGGAAGAGTCCAGAGCAGAGGGAAAGAGAAACAGATTGGACAGGCACAGGGCTAGAGAGCTGAGAATAAAGAATATCAGAATATCGGGAGATGTGAGAGATGGGGGGGGGGAGCCTGGAGGTGAGGAGAGAGAGGATGCAATTGTGGTGAGTAGGGACTGAGCAGCTGGAGGCCAGCACAGGCTTTGGTATGCCATCACAGGTATAGTCAATGTGTGACCGGCAATGTCAAAATGCTGGCACTTTGTCAAGCAGCAAGCCATGTCCCTTCTGCCAGAGACAAGGAAATGACTCCCCTTGGGGATGGAAAAGCTGTTTCACAAGTTCCTGAGCTGGCTTTTACCTAACCACCAGGAATCCTTCTCTAGTCCAGCTTGACCTCATTTCTAGACATGTGGAATGTCTGAGGCCTAACAAAGACCCCAAGAAACAGTTAACTGTGAGCATGTAACAGGTTGATGGAAAGTGCAAGGCTTCCACATCCCACAGGACAGAGGGAGCTGAGGGGAAGAGGAGGGAAGCTGGCTCGGTTGGGAATGCCTGTCTAACCCCTCCCCATGTCCCTCTTTGGGACAAGGATGTTCCCTTCCTGAGCCATAGGGAGGACACCTCTCAGAGCAGTCTAAAACTCAGTTCAAGAGGAATTCAGAAAGTCCATTTCTCAAATTTCTTCTACTTAAAATATTCAGTAGTTTGAGAACACAATGTTTTAAGAAAAAGTTGTGGTTTTTGTTTGTTTTTTTGAACTCATATGGAGCACCAATGACTCCACCTGGATTGTGATAATGCTAATCACTGCACATAATGGCCCCAGGCTTCGCCTGACACCAGGGCTGTGCCCAAAATGTGGACACTGTTGGGGTGAGTGCCCTACTCTGCATAAGTCAAAGTGGGGTCAATTGTCCCAAATTCCACAGGAAAATCTCCCAAACCTGGGTCTGGCAGCCAAAAACTGGTGCTGCTCTGTATGGCAGATTAAATTCTGTTTTGTATAACAGCCAAAGACTGACCACTGCCTCCAAGGAAGCCACTGAGACCATGGGAGCCTAGGGCAACTGTCTAGGTAGAAGGTAAGTCTCTGTCATTTTAACTGATACATAGGCCATTTGGTCTCCATCATTACCCTTCTCAGGTGGAGTTGACGCCTTCTCTGCTGGTGTTGACGGCTAACTGTAGGTCAGAGTTTAGCAGCCACTGCCTGGTCACTGCATTTCACATACGAAAACCAGGCCTTACTTTTCTAGAGCTATTAGGTGTCCTGATGAAAAAGACAGACTGACAGACAGGTTTGCCTCACCAACGGGCTTCGTATTCAAGGATAAACAGGTGTCAGGTGTAACTTTCACTATTTAAAGGAACTTGCTTTGCAAAGACTGCTGTCAGTAATTAACCACTTATATATGTCTAATGATAAATAATTGGATAGAAAGGTTTATATAAACCATGAAAGTCTAAAAATAATTTAAATTAGAAACATCAAAGGATATAAAGTCTAAATAAGTTGTGAAAGTCTAAGAAAATGTTTTAAGGTATATAAATACAAGTTACTCTGTGCTATTATTATACTAAGGTTTCAAAAATTCAAAGTTTTAACATTAATCAATGGAGTTCTAATAAACTGGTAAAGTACTGACTACTATTATCAGTTACAAAATGATTTTGGATTTCCTCTGGTTGTTTCTAAATATAGACTTAAAGATGCCTCTCATCATGCTGAAAGCACCTCTCTCCAATTTACATATCCAGCCCCCTGGAGAGAAAAAAAATGTTCTTTTTAACCCAAAGCCATAGCTTTTGGTATGACTCAAAGATATGACTCTACTCCAGCTGTTTTACAGACAATTGCTGGCTGCTATGTCTACAATGTGGATTTCGGTGCAGATTCCAAACAATGGTGATGTAAGCTCCAGGGAGTCAGAAAGTCTTAAGACGGGTCCACCTCTCACAGGTCAAATAGACTCTGGACAAGTACTCCTGCCAATCAACAGCCTAAGCTTCCCTGCCTTTTGCCTATTCCTGAAGGGAAAGCTCCAAATGTAAGGACTTCCTTTAAGTTCTTTAACATCTGTCTCTAGTCTGTATCTGTGTTGGCAGAGTTCCACTCACCTGGTAGCCACCATCCAGAAATCAGCTGTGGACTACAAACTGCTCCAAAGGTGATCTCAATCACACCTGGCCCAGGTAGTCCTACAAAGCCTTGAACTTGATGAAAGCTGATGTAAACCAGTCCAGTCAATGTGACTGCTCCCTGTCTCTTCAGCTGGGTCAGCTAACCGGATACTTCTAATGAATACCATATTGCCCTAATCCCCTCCTGGACTTTGGCTAATACCGCAGCCTTCCAGGACCCTGTCAATGGTATCCTAATTTCAGCAGGAAGTAGTTACAGAGGAGAATATGTTGCCCCTTGTCATTAGGTCCAAGGGAAACTCACTGGCAAATAGCACCTATTAGTATACTGCTGTGGGATGGTCTGTATGTCAAGTGTGTTGCTGATTGGTCAATAAATAAATCACTGATTGGCCAGTGGCCAGGCAGGAAGTATAGGCGGGACAAAGAGGAGAATAAAGCTGGGAAGTGGAAAGGCTAAGAGAGAGACACTGCCAGCCACCACGATGACAAACAGCATGTGAAGATGCCGGTAAGCCACGAGCCACGTGGCAAGGTATAGATTTATAGAAATGGATTAATTTAAGCTGTAAGAAAAGTTAGCAAAAAACCTGCCATGGCCATACAGTTTGTGTTTACTTGGTTGAGTCTGAGCGGCTGTGGGAATGGCAGGTGAGAGAGATTTGTCCTGACTGTGGGCCAGGCAGGAAAACTCTAGCTACAGTATACCAAGATTATATTGCTTTAAAAATTTTGTTCTTTTTTGATGGGCAGTGGTGGTGCATGCCTTTAATCCCAGCACTTGGAAGGCAGAGGCAGGAAGATCTCTGTGAGTTTGAGGTCAGCCTGGTCTACAGATCGAGTTCCAAGAGAGCCAGGGCAACACAGAGAAACCTTGTCTTGAAAACAACAGCAACAACAACAACAACAACAACAACAACAACAAAGGACTGGAGAGATGGCTCAGCGGTTAAGAGCACTGACTACTCTTCCAGAGGTCATGAGTTCAATTCCCAGCAATGACATGGTGGCTCACAACCACCTATAATGAGATCTGGTGCCATCTTCTGGCCTGCAAGAACACATGCAGACAGAATATTGTATATATAATAAATAAATAAACCTTTGGGGAAAAAAGTTTTTTTATGCTAACCAATCAGGTATAATTTATAAATGGACCATGTATATTTCAAAGAATTATAAATTTTGTTCCCTCCCACCCCCGGTTAAAGAATGCTTAGAGCTAAGACTCTATCAAAGATTGACAGGCACACATAAGACAAGGGAGGAATGATGACCCAGCCTGCCTCCATCTTAGGCTTAAAAGCCATCTTATAGTAAAGACAAACCAGGCTCATTCATGTTTATAACTAAATTAAATCTTTGTTTCTCAAGTATTGGGCTGTGCCCCACCTTTAACCTTAACTACAAATGGTTCTGTACTGTCTGCTACAGGAAAGGCCATCATGTCTTTGTTTCAAAACCATCTTGCAACCTCTACCTTTGTTTCAAAAGGTTGTTATGACTACCTCATTATGACCACCTTGCAATCACATCTTTCTTTCAGGAGCTTGTTACAACTAACTTGTTATGCTTATGTTTTGCTCCTGTATCCCCGCCTATTTTGGTCATTTGGAAACCCCTTATCCCTGAGCTATAAAAACTTTGTCTTCCTCACATCCAAGGCTGACCTCCTGAACCCTGTCTTAGGGGGAGGCAGCCCATGTACACAAATTAAAAAAAAAAATCTTGCTTTAATTAATTGTTTGCTTAAATTAATTTGGCCGTGATAATTTGGGGTGGTGGTCTTTCTCCTTGACTCTTTGGGATTAACAGTGAGAATACAACTTTTTGGAAGCCAGTTCTCTCCATCCTGGGTATGGGTTGTGGGAATCAGGCTCAAACCATTAGTCTTGAGAGCAAGCACCTTTGCTGCTGTGTTATCTCACTGACCCCACACCATGTTTTGGGGCTGGTGTTTCCCAAACCCCATCAACTTTTTTTCTCTCCACTGCTTCTTCTCAGGTTTAACTGCCTCACTTGGGAAGCCGGGTGAGTGGGAAAAGACAAAATTTATTTTCACAGTGGGTAGAAAGAGTGAAAAAAAAAAAAAAAAGACTTTTAAAATATAATTCCAGCAAGCAAGGAGACACACACAGATCCTTCTTTGGGCACTGACTTGGGTTTAAGCTCACAGCAAGTGAATATGGCTTCTGCCAAGTGAAGATTTCTTGGGGCTTTCCACATGTCCATCTGTTGTGTGATATTTTGTTTGCGTTCTGACAATAAAGTTTCTTTGAATCAGAGGGTGGGGCTAGCTACTAGCTGACCAAAATTAACCATAGAGGTTTTGGAGGACTGAGGACAGAGAGAGAGACAGGAAGTAGTAGGGCAGGGCTTAGAGAGGGTCTAGGCCTTTTGGATGGAGGAACGACAGAGATAGGAGGTCACTGGTCACTTCTCCTCCACTTTTCAGATCATTCAGGTTCGTACCCCAGTATCTGACTCTCGAGTTTTTTTTTTTTTTTTTTTTTTTTTTTTTTTTTTAATGATTTATTTATTTATTATGTATACAGTGTTCTGTCTGCACATATCCCTGCAGGCCAGAAGAGGGCACCAGATCTCATTACAGATGGTTGTGAGCCACCATGTGGTTGCTGGGAATTGAACTCAGGACCTCTGGAAGAACAGCCAGTGCTCTTAACCTCTGAGCCATCTCTCCAGCCCGACTCTCGAGTTTTTATTGATAAAGAATAATTAGATAAACTCATCATCCACCCCCCAGCTTCACTGCATATTTTGTGCGGCTTAGGTGCTCAACTGGATTGTGAAGTATTTAGGATAGATAGCCTCATGGTTGGCTCTTTCATAGGCTTTTCCATGCAGTCTTTGTAGTTAAAGCCTACACTCTGTGTAACAATAGCAGCTGGGTATGCTGGAAGAGTTTCTCTGCAAAGAGGACCAGGCTAGACACACCCACCAAAGGATTTCGAAAACACACACAGCTGCTATTTACTACTGGGAATGTCATCTGTGTTTTTGTTTTTTTCTTTGCTAAGCTCCGGGAAGTGACTGTGGGATAAGCATGTCTCTTCCTGTTCAATAAGAGGAAGTCATTTGTAAAAGTCATTCACTCTCTGTCATGAGAGCCCTCCCAGCCAAGCAGCCTCCTCCATCTTAGCGATTCTGCTGTGCACCATGCAAAAGCATCAGCTCAGCTGGGCTTGTTGACGGCTTACACTCTGTCTTAGGGTTTCTTTTTTCTTTTCTTTCTTTTTTTTTTTTTTTTTTTTTTGTTTTTTCCAGACAGGGTTTCTCTGTGTAGCTTTGCGCCTTTCCTGGATCTCCCTTGGTAGCCCAGGCTGGCCTCGAACTCACAGAGATCCGCCTGGCTCTGCCTCCCGAGTGCTGGGATTAAAGGCGTGCACCACCACCGCCCGGCGTCTTAGCGTTTCTGTAGCTGTGAATAGATGCCATGACCATGGCAACACTTATGAAGGAAAACATGTAACTGGGGCTGGCTTACAGTTCAGAGGTTTAGTCCATTATCATGGTGGGAAGCATGGCAGCATGCAGGTAGACATGGTGCTGGAGAGGTAGCTGAGAGTTCCTGTATCTGTATCCGCAGACAGCAGTAAAAGCAAGTGAGTTACTGGGCCTGGCTTGAGCTTTTGAAACCTCATACTTCCTCCAACAAGGTCACACCTGTTCCACCAAGGCCACACCTCCTAATAGTGCCACTCCCTATGGGCCTTTGGGGGCCATTTTTATTCAAACCACCACACACTTCCTTGTGAAGGGGTGGGGAGGGTCATGAGACCCTTACCTGAGTACCCAGCTGCTTCCTACTACCTGTTGTGTGCAACCTGCTTTAATTGCTGCTACTGGGAAGCCTCACCCCTGCTGGTTAAAGGCTTTCCAGGTGTGGTCTGATGGGGAGGAGCACTCACATCCCTGTAAGTAACCCTCTGCTCCACAAGGGAGCCCAGTAAACTCATTGGTTCCCCAGAGTGAACTTGGGCTTGTGCCATGATTTGATGTTGGAACCTTAGGAGAAGTGCTAGATGCTGTGTTTCCCCCTGGGGAAGATTTTAGCCACACACTCTTTAAAGGTTTATTTATTTATTTATTATGTATACAGTGTTCTGCCTGCACATATCCCTACAGGCCAGAAGAGAGCACCAGATCTCATTACAGATGGTTGTGAGCCACCATGTGGGTGCTGGGAATTGAACTCAGGACCTTTGAAAGAACAAGCAGTGCTCTTAACCGCTGAGCCATCTCTCCAGCCCAGCCACACACTCTTAACCATTTTTTTTTTTAAGAATTAGATAGGTTGACAAAGAGTTTATGGTTTTAAAATACGTACATTATTTTGTTGTTTATCACTGTGTGTACAGGGTTGTTTGTTTTGTTTTTGAGACAGGGTCTCACTGTGTAGCCCTGGCCTGGAACTTACTATGTAGAACAGGCTGGCCTTGAACTCACAAAGATCCATCTTCCTTTGTCTCCTGGTTCTAGGATTAAAGGCATGTGCCACTTTGCTTGGACAGAGGACAATTTTGTGGAGTCCATTCTCTCCTTCCATTTTTTTCATGGATTCCAGGGATTGAACTCAGGATGCTAGGTTTATGTGGTAAGTACCTTTACCTCCTGAGCCATCTTAATAGCCTGGTTGATGGGTTTTGCTTGTTTGAGACAGAATGTCCTGGCGTGGAACTTGCTAGGTAACCCAGGCTGGCCTCAGACCCACTGCCTAGCCAAGGATGACCTTGAACTCTTATCTTCTTGCTCCTACATCCCAAGTGACAATAGGCATGTGCCCTCATGCTTGGCTAGGGGTGGGATTTTGAAGAACTTCAACGAGGAAAAGGAGTTTGCTATCATTCTGAGTTTGTATCTCACAGCAGGATATCTATCAGCCAGATCCAGGTGGGAATCCAGCATTCAGTATAAGTCTTAAGATCTTGGACAAGTTATTTGACCTGACTGAACCTTGATTTCTCTATCTGCCAAATGGGAATGATGTTCCCAGTCCACATCATATTAAGGTATGGTGTAGCTTAAGTTTTCCTGCCTGGCCCACAGTCAGGATATATCTCTTTCACCTGCCAGTCCCACAGCCTCTCAGACCCGACCAAGTAAACACAGAGACTTATGTTGCTTTCAAACTGTATGGCCGTGGCAGGCTTCTTGCTAACTGTTCTTATAGCTTAAATTAATCCATTTCCTTTAATCTATACCTTGCCACATGGCTCGTGGCTTACCGGCATCTTCACAAGCTGTTTCTCATCGTGGCGGCTGGCAGTGTCTCTCTGACTCAGCCTTCCACTTCCCAGCTTTATTCTCCTCCTTGCCCCACCTATACTTCCTGCCTAGCCAACAGCCAATCAGTGTTTTATTGATTAATTAGCAACACATTTGCCATACATCCCACAGCAGTATGGGTAGGCTTCCATGAGATTAAAGCCTGGGAAGCATTTGGGCCAAGACTGGCACCTGCAGGGTTCTGCAACGTGAAAGATGGAAACGCTTCCTTTTCCTAACTCCAAGCTGACTCTCCGTCCTGTTAACCCAGTGTTGCTCAAACTTACATTGTGGTAGATTGAGTCATAGCTTTCCTTGGTGGCATTTAGGTACATCGATGGATGGTGTAGATGTTTCTCGAGTTTTCTCAGGAGCTCTGTTTTGATTTGTCACCATCATCACAAGATGACTATCCTTGTTTGCTTTGTCCTGTTGCTGTGACAAAACACCCTGAACAAAGCAGCTTAAGAGAAAGGAAAAGCTTTATGTCATCTTACAGGTTACAGTCCATCCTTAAAGGAGGACAAAGGAGGCAGGAGCTCTGGAGGAACACTGCTCAGAGGCTTCCTGTCTGGCTTAGTTAGCTTTTTTTACAGGACCCATCTGCCTAGGGATGGTGCTGCCCATCATGGACTGGATCCTGCGTCATCAATCATCAGTGAAGACAGTGTCCCACAGATATGTCTGCTGCCTAATCTGATCAAGGCAATTCTTTCACTGTGGCTTCCTCTTCCCAGATGACTCTAGATTGTGTCAAGTTGACAAGAAAGACTAAAATAAAGCACAGTTGTCATAATCCATGACAGTAGCAATTGCAGCTAAGGGCTGCCAAATGTCTACTTTATTTCAGGCAATGGACAAAGTGCTTTCTACACCAACTCATTTTCTTCTCACAGTCACGCCAAGAAACGGATACCACAGTCATTTTTCTCTCTTGTGCACACGAGGAAACACAAGACTCAGCTTGAACTAAAACCATACTGTAGGTGGAAGTTTTTGTCCTGCAAGCTGTTTCCCAAATAACTGACACAAAGACTTAATATTAATTGTAAATGCTTGGCCAATAGCTCAGGCTTGTTACAAGCTAACGCTTACATTTAAATTAACCCATATTTCTTATCTATGCTTTGCTACATGGCTTGGTACCTTTTTTCAGTACAGCATGCCCATCTTGCTGGCATCTCCTCTGACTCTGCTCTTCCTCATCCCATCATTCTCAGTTTGGCTTTCCCGCCTAACTTTATCCTGTTCAGCTTTTGGCCAGTCAGCTTGTCTATTAAACCAGCCATAGCAGCATATACTCACATAGTGTACAGAAGGATGATTCCACAGTACCTCACTGAAGTTTGTGTCCTTGACCTGAGCTCTTCACTACCCATCCTTGTATAGTCAAGCATGGATTGTATCTTACCAGTTCTGCTCTGGAAATCTCAGAAAACTGTAGTTTCTGGCTGCTGCTTACACCTGGTTTTGGTGTTTGTGGACACTGGGGAAGGAAATATGCTGTCACCCACTACTGGAAAGCAGCTGGACACTGTTTTGGGGAGGAAACATTCAGAAGTCCCACATGCTGGAGGATATGTCAGGCTCGTGGCAGAGATCAGCGTGGTCAGGTGTGAACATGTGGTTCTTGCTCTGAAGATGATCTCGCCCCAGGAGAAAGAAGCCAGATAGAACTAGTCTTGGCTAGTTAGTTCTAGTCTTGGCTCTGAAGTAGTTGGGTTTGAGAGGAGTCACTCACATCTTTTCTTTGGGTATTGATTTCTCTTTTGTTAGATGAAGGGCTTCAGCAAAATCAATGTGCTAGGTTCCTTGGCTCCATCCTGACCACCTTGGATGCAGTAGTTGTCGGTGGGGCCCAGGCATCTTTCCTAGAGAAATGCTGACTGACATTCAGTATGGGAACTTGCCACAGAAACTGCCACTGGTATTGAGCTCCATTAAAGCTAGTCTCTCGGGGCTGGAGAGATGGCTCAGGGGTTAAAAGCACTGACTGCTCTTCCAGAGGTCCTGAGTTCAATTCCCAGCAACCACATGGTGGCTCACAACCATCTGTAATGAGATCTGGTGCCCTCTTCTGGCCTGCTGTCATACATGCTGTATACATAATAAATAAATAAATCTTAAAAAAAAAAAAAAAAAAAAAAAAGCTAGTCTCTCAAAAGATAGAGTGGAGAGGGGTCACGGAAAAAGGCCTACCCAGAGCTCACACAGACAAGAAAAAGTAGGTCATTTTTATTTTTTTATTTTTATTTTCCCCGAGACAGAGTTTCTCTGTGTAGCTTTGCACCTTTCCTGGAACTTACTCTGTAGCCCAGGTTGGCCTCGAACTCACAGAGATCCCCTGCTTCTGCCTCCTGTGTGCTGGGATAAAAGGCGTGCACTACCACTGCCCGGCTATTTTTTGTTTTTGTGAAAGAGTCTTACTCTGCAGCCCAGGTTGACCTCAGACTCCAGATCCTCAACCTCCCAAGTGATAGGATTATAGGCATTCGGAACCCCAAGAGTGAAGATTCACAGGAAACCACAGTAAAGGTAAACACACAAACAAAACCCACATAAAAACTCGGAAGATGGTTGTCTGGTTGCCCATCTTGAATTTTCCAGGCTTTCAGAGCTTCGGGCTTCTGTCCGCTGTGTGTGCACACTTTCATTTTGGCAGTACAGACAGCACCGGAGGGCAGGAGATTCAAAAGGGAGTCGTTTTTTACATGTGCCCCTCCCAGTTTTACATGAGAGGCTGGTCTCATGGATTTGTTTGCCTTGAATCTTTTGAGTTATTGACTCACATCTTCTGTCACTTAGCACCTTGTGCTACAGCCTGAGGCTGTTTTTTTCTCTTTCTCCAGGAAACATGCTTTATAGGAACTCATTTATCAACTCAGGCCAAAGATTTCAAACATAGATTGCCTTGGTAAAGTGATTCATTTGAATATTCACTTCAGGATTCAGACACTGAGTCAAAAGGGTCGGAGGTGACTCAGTGGATAAGACTGCTTGCTGCACAAGTGGGAAGACTTGAGTTCAAATTCCCAGAACCCTGGTGAAAGGCTAGGTATGTGTTGTGGGAATTCATTCCATTCAGCCAATGGCTTTGAAGTACAAGCCCTAGGGCGTGGCTCTGTCTGCGTATGTGCATAAAAGCTGAGGGAGAGGAGTCCGCTCTCTTGGGTGGTCAGGCAGCCGAGGGCCGCTTGCATCTGGTCCCTACCGGCCTTGAGCAGAATGGCAGCTGGATCAGCGGCAGATCAGCAGGACGTCTACCTTGCTTTGTATTAGTGAGTCTGTATTCCAATTGCACCCCTTAATAAATTGAGATATAGACTTTGGTGGGCTCTCGTTTCAGGTGCGGTCTCATGTAAAACTAGCTTGTAAAACTAGCGGTGAGGTAGAGGGGCACAGAGACAGGGGGATCACTGGAACTTCCTGGCTGTCAGTCTAGGCTTGGGTTAACTGAGAGACCCCATTTCTCCAAGGGACAAGGCAGACAGTGACAGAACAGGGCACCTGGCACTCTTCTCTTATTTCCTCCTACCCACATGTATGCACATCAAACCCATATACACATGCAGGCACAAAAAGTAAATCTTTTTAAAAAGCCAAAACAATCAGACATTGCATCAAAAGCTCTTGAGCACAGAGTAAGCACTCATGTTGGCTCTTATTATTGCTAGGTGACTATGAACGTAACTTCCTCTTATTGATCCAGTATATTAGTAACATCTCTCATTGTGTAACTGGGCCATGCCACCCGTCACACGGGCAAAACCCAGGAATGGAATCCCTAAACTATGCTTTATTCAGAGAGCCAGAAATCTGGGGAGACAATGGATCACTATCCCAAGGAGCCATCTTCCACCTTAACTACAGCATACAGATTATGTAGGGGAACCAAGCCATCTGTCACCGGAGCTCAGGCGTGGCCTGCTGTCAGTTGGTCAGCCATGTTCTTGAGGCCTGTGATGTCTATGTCTCCCTCCTTATTGTCACTTGCATCCTTCTGTCATTCTCTGCCCATCAGCCACTTCTTGGTAGAATGAGTCTAGTTAGTGTCTGCCAATATCAACCTTGTGCTTCTCCAGGGGCGTGTGGTCTGGGAAGGGATTAATTTAGAACAAACAAACCATTAATGGTCTGTAGGAGCTGGACTGGGGATAACATGAAATTGCTTCCTTTTTATGACATGGAGCACATGTATGCCCGGATAACACAGAATATGAAAGCACCCCTATTAGTTGCTGTGATAGAACCCTGACAGAAGCAATTTAAGGAAGGAGGGGCTTATTTTGGCTCACAGTGAGTGGAGTGTGTAGTCCATTGTGGTGGGGTAAGACATGGAGATAGGAGTGTGGAGACGCTGATCATACATGCGGCATTCAGTCCCAGCCAATGGAGTGGCGCCATCCATATTTATGGTGGTGCTTCACACTTAACTCCCTCATACACACACCTAGAAGTTTGTTTCCATGGGGATTCTGAATCCCATCAAGCTGACAATTGAGATTAATCCCCAGGAACAATTTTGTTTTGAGATGGGGTCTCAACTAGCCCAGGCTGTCCTGAAACTCACCAAGTAGCCAAGGATGACCTTGAAAGATCTTCCTGCTTTACCTCCCAAGTAACTGGGATTAAAGGTGTGTGCCACCAAGCCCAATTTTATGCAGTGCTGGGGAATGAACTTAGGACTTCTTCTTCTTCTTCTTTTTTTTTTTTTTTTTCCCTCTGGAGCTGAGGACCGAACCCAGGGCCTTGTGTTTGCTAGGCAAGCGCTCTACCACTGAGCTAAATCCCCAACCCCTCAGGACTTCTTGAATGCCAGGCAAATACTCTACCAACTGGGCTACATCCCCCAGGCCCAAGGGAAGAATTTCTAAGCAGACAACATTCCTGCAACCCTAGCAACTTTAAAATAGTAGATGTTAAATTTAAGTACAATTCCTGACATCTTTGTGTTTAAGATGGTTTTCTTTTACACAAAGCAATAGTTTTGTATTTGTGCTGACTGAAAACTTCCCCTTAAAATAAAGAAGTAGGAGAAGCTAATTCCAAGAAGGCTGTTTAGTAATAACAGCAGCGGTGGTACCTAGAAATGCTACAAACGTAGTAAGAGTCTGAAAATGACTGAGCTTCAGGAAGCCCCAGCACAGCATAAACAAGGTGTGGCTTATTCCAAAATGCCAACACCTGGGAGGGGCAGGAGGAGGATCAGGAGTTCAAAAGCATCCTCTGCTACATAGGGAGTTCCAGACCAGCCTGGGATATGTGGGGCTCTGTGTCAAAACCACACACACACACACACACACACACACGAAAGAAAAGGAGAGAAAGAAAGAGAGGGAGAAAGGGGAGAAAGAAGGAAGAAGGAAAAAGGAAGAAGTAAGTATTGAGCTAGTGAGTTGTATCTGTATGTTCTCCATTTTGCTACTTATGAAAATGCCCATCAATATTTATGGTTGGTTCTATAATATGGCTAAAACATTTTTTTTGTGTGTGTGTGTTGTATGGGACCCTGAAATCACTATAGGGGATCCCACTGTAAACAGATGTTTCCTGTTCTGATTGCCTGGTCTCAAATAACTAAGAGGCTGACTATGATTATAAATGCTTGGCTGATAGCTCAGGCTTGGCACTAGCTAACTCTTACATTTAAATGAACCCATTTCTATTAATCTATGTATGGCCATGTGACTCATGCCTTTACCTGTCCTCTAGCATGTCTTGCTTCTTGGGCAGCTGGCTGGTGTCTCTCCCAACTTCACCCTCCTTTTTCCCATCATTCCCAGTTTGGCTTTCCTGCCTAACTTCCTGCCCAGCTATCAGCCTGTCAGCTTTTTATTAACCAGTGAAAGTAATACATATTCATAGTATAGAAAAGGCTTGTTCCACAGCACCTCACCCCATTTTAACCAATGATTCTAGGGTGTAGGGATCTGGTGCCTCAATTGAATGCCAAACACTGAGAAAAACCATGATTTTTCTGTGCTACAGAAGGTCACTTTCTGGACCTCAGAGGTAGAAAAGGCAGTCACATGGCAGGAGAAGAGGATTATGAGCTCGGTATCTCAAGGGACACTTTTCTTTCTTTCTTTTTTTTTTTTCCGAGACAGGGTTTCTCTGTGTAGTTTTGCGCCTTTCCTGGATCTCACTCTGTAGACCAGGCTGGCCTCGAACTCACAAAGATCCACCTGGCTCTGCCTCCCAAGTGCTGGGATTAAAGGCTTGCGCCACCAATGCCCGGCCGACACTTGTCTTGAAATAGTTAATCTTTTACTTGGAAGGATGTCACATTTGTTCTTTTTCAAACCAAGGTGTATTTGTAAGAAGATTTGAAAGTATAGGCAAGCAGATTTTAGCTCAGAGAACTTTTTTTTTTTTTTTTTTAAATTTGGCTATGGAGGTAATGAGCTATTATAAGAGACGATGGTTTATCCTAGACCAGAGTATTTATTTAAATAGAATATGATGCCCTCGGGAGACCTTTGGACCAAGTGCCTGGCAGGAGCTGGAGGTGGCTCATCTAAGGTTGCCTTTCCTGAATGTCATGCAGTCTCTCTTACTTTCAAACAGTACATCAAAAGGAGCCATTATCTGCAGATACTATCTGAGTTTTATGTAAAGAGCAAACTGCATTTGGGAATTTCCCCTCCCTACTTAACATTTTTATTCTTTAAGTAAATGAAGAAAAACATTATTGATAGTGAAACCATGTGAACCCAAACAGGTGGTTTGACTATTTGGCTACTGGGGTGTGTATACCAGCAAGTTGGGGCTGGAGAGATGGCTCAGTGGTTAAGAGCCCTTGCTGCATTTGCAGAAGACCCAAGTTCATTCCTAGTACCCACATCAGGTGGTTCACAATTGCCTGTAATTCCAGCACGAGGGGTCTGATGTCTTCTTCTGGCCTCCGATGGTAACTGCATACCCATGCATATACCCTCACACAAACAGGGACACATTACACATAATGAAGATAAAAATAAATCAGAAGATCAGGATGTTAAATGCTGAGTACCTTGGGATTTGAATTTTAATCTGGGTTTCCTTGAACACTAAAACTACAGAAGAATGCAGGTCAGACTGGTGAATTGCAAACTGCATGCAAGCACTCGTACTTGGGGGTTAAAATGCAGATTTGTTAGCAAGCAGGTAGAAGTGTCATTCTGTAGATAACATGGGAGGTGGCTCAGTTGGCAAAGTGCGTGTTGTGCAAGTTTAAGGATCTGAGTTCGAATCCCTCACACCCACATAAAAAGCTGAGCACAGTGGTGTGTACCTATAATCTTAATGCTTGGTGGGTGGGGGCGGGGAGGGTGGCCTGGGTTGGGAGGTAGGGTGGAGATCCCAGGGGCTTGCTGGCCAGACAGACTAGTTCAATCAGTGAGCTTCAAATTCAGTGACAGACCTGTCTAAAAAAAGGTAGAGACTGATAGAGGAAGACATTTGTCATCAACCTCTGGTCTCCACATGCACGTGTGTGCACCTGCACACACAGACACAGATACACAGACACACACAGACACACATGAACGTGTACACAAGCACACACACAGACAAAAGCAAACTAATCAAATTGTGGGCAATTTCATGTGGTTCAAGACGACAGTTAAGACATTGATAAAGTGTTAATGGTTATTAACACACGTCTATCATTTTGAACTAAGCTGTTTTCCTTACCATACTGTTGGAAGACTCATTTTCACAGTAAGTCGAGTTATAATTCAGCATGGTGTCTTCTAAAAGGGCTTCAAACGTGCTCCCCAGCAGTCCACTTTCCATTTGGAAGACGTTAAGCCATCCTAAGCCATCTGAATGCAGATCATTAGGAAGTCAGCGGTAGTTGTCCCAGCAAGGTCGCCCCAGGGTGAAGAGCAACAAGACAAAACCCAAGCAGGAGGTGAGACCAGGTGGAGACTCGCTGGGGTAGCGCTTGGGGGTGGAGCGGAACTGTTTCTAAAAGGAGGATTTAACAAATTATGATCTCTGCTTCATTGCTTGTTCACATGAAAAACTAAAGCTTCCGTTTAACTGCAGGCGATAAGAATTTCATCCTGTTGGCACCCACTGTCTCCTCTCCAGGACTGGTATGGAAATGGGGAGGAGCAAAACCAAAGATTTGGATGCGGGTTAGCTACACCCAGTAGCCATCCATGACTTCAGATTCCTTTTTTGGATAGTCCTTGAATATTTTCCATTTGGCCTTTACATTATCACACCAAAATGAGATAGCACTTTGCTTCTCCCCAATTCTCTGCTTTAAAGAATGCAACTGTCAGTGGTGGTGCACGCCTTTAATCCCAGAACTTGGGAGGCATAGGGCAGATGGATCTCTTGAGTTCAAGGGCAGCCTGGTCTATGTACAGCCAGGGCTACACAGAGAGACCCTGTCTCAAAAAAACAAAACAAAAAAATTATATATAGCCATGCATCACTTAGTAAAAGGGACATTAAAAAAATCTATTGTTGGGTTATTTTTGTCAAGCAAACATCATGAAGTGTGTGTCTACAAGCCTAGATGATATGCACTCCAGCTCTAGATGATGGCTACTAGGCTACAATCTGTCAAGTCCATGAATAGGGAGACATAGTTCCATGATGCTGCCTCCAAGCCTGGGTTCTCTTATCTTTCAAGAGACTTGACTTTTTTTTCTTTTTCTTTTTGGTTTTTTGAGACAGGGTTTCTCTGTGTAGCTTTGCGCCTTTCCTGGAACTCCCTTGGTAGCCCAGGCTGGCCTCGAACTCACAGAGATCCGCCTGGCTCTGCCTCCCGAGTGCTGGGATTAAAGGCGTGCGCCACCACCGCCCGGCTCAAGAGACTTGAGATCATTGGGTTGGGCATAGTAAATAATTTCTGGACTAGACAGTATGAAGCAGAGGTGGGCTTATTATATTAGTTATCTTTAAAAAGGATTTATAAGTGTCTTGCCTGCATGTATGGGATGTGTACCACCTGCATGCCTGGTGCCCTCAGAGGCCAGAAGAGGGCATTGGATCCACTGGAGCTGGAGTTAAAGATGGTTGTGAGCTGCCATGTGTGTACTGGGACTCACACCCGAACCCTCTAGATCAACCAGCATTCTTTTTTTTTTTTTTAAAAGATTTATTTATTTATTATGTATACAGGAGAGGGTACCAGATCTCATTACAGATGGTAGTGAGCCACCATGTGGGTGCTGGGAATTGAACTCAGGACCTCTGGAAGAGCAGTCAGTGCTCTTAACCTCTGAGCCATCTCTCCAGCCCCTCAACCAGCATTCTTAACCACTGAATCATTTCTCAGTCTCATATTAGAGGTATCTTAATTTAGATTTTATAAGCCATAGTCAAAGAGAGGTGTTCAGAAAGAAAAACATACCCGAGAGCATGTGTGTGGGCTTCTCAGAGTGACACTTCATTGTTTTTACAATAGTCATATAGAAAATTTTGGGTTTTGAAGCTATTATCTTCAAAAGGTTGTGAAGAAACCCAAATGAGATCAAAGGGTGGTTCCTGAGGGGCACTGCCAGGATTATAAATTATTATGGGAGAGGCAGGAAATCATTACTAGCTAGTGTTGAAATTCCTAGAAAACGCCTGGGTGAAGGAGCGAGGCCCTACAATGCCACGCACACCCAGGCTTTAAACCGGCTTCATTGCCGTCTTCACAACACCCATACTGGAAAGGAATGTTCTGTTGGCAGCCTTCACAGCAAAGGGCAGTTGTGTTTGAGCCCCTGCCTGGCCTTCCAGACTCCTTGGTGAGCGGCTCCTTTGTTTCCATGTCCCCACGATCTTCTTTTCTGTCCTGCCTCATAATTCAGTGCAGTGTGCTACCACATTCAATAACAGGTACCCACAATCCAACAGGAAGCATTTGTACCTAAACATGTAAGAGTACAGTGGAAATTCCAACAGCTCAGGTATCTGTGATGGGACCAGTCTGACACACGCGCCTCTTGCTGACAGAAACACTATTATGCTGCACCTAGCTGTTCTGTTTGGGTCAGAGTCATTTAGAGAAAGGCCTGTAGGCTGTCTGGGCAGGTTGCAGAATAAGAATTTTCTACAAAATCGGGCGATTATGAATTCCTTTTTTCCTAGAACCAATAAAATTTAAATCCTTAAGTTTATGCACTCATAAACAAAACAAATGAACATCATGTGAGGTAGAGAGGCTTAAGATATTTCAGTGTAGTTTATACTTACCCAGTTTAAGCTACTTGTCCAATGCTTATGGGACATGAGATATCAAAGACTTGTTATACTCTGTATTCTCTAAATCAAGAACCTTCTCAAAGTGGTGTCTACATGCATTAGTCTAACATAAACTTCAATCTAATCCTTCCCCACTGACTAGTCCTATCTTAAATAATTCACTTTTGGCCAGTGCCAGCAGCCTACTCTGGCAGCCTTGGTCTAGAGCTTCTTCCCCAGTCCTCGGTAAAGGCAGGAGATGCTTCCATGCTCTTGGCACTGTAAGAACCCCAGGCTTCACAAGTTTCCTGCTCGTATTTAACAACTTTCCTGCTCCATCTCACCTTCTGGGAGTCTATCTATCTGTGGCTATCTAATTTGTCTGGAATGAGACGTTTTGAATAACAGACCTAGACCTGTTGATAACAGAGTTCTCTGACCCACAAGAAACTGTGAGAAAGTTCCATGTAGAATCATGGAAAAAATGACCAAAGGATGACCGCACACATCAGGCTTCCTCTCAGGAAACCGAAGAGTGTGGAATCAAACATTAACGGTGCTGGGTAGTCAACTACAGCGAGTTACTGTAACTGAGGAATGCAGGTATAGTGTCCCTGAATGAGCACAGGCTACAGTCATTACTTAGCCACACTTCTTACACACTATTCAAACATCATAGATTTCTTCACAGTCCGATTAACACTGACAGTTCATGAGACAAGGGTCTTATGTATGACATTTCATGACTGTGGGTCATTCCATGATGTCCATAAATAGGGATCAAATTATATGTCTGTCTTTTATTTTCTATAGGGCAATAAAAACACTGAGACCTTTGTCTTCATTTCTTTATTATGTTTGGATCTTTAAGAAACATACCATCATATATACCACTATTCAGTAAAAATCTATTCTAGGTTTTAGGAAACATACACCACAAACTATTTTGTTTCTGGTCTCTAAGTCTAGTAAGGGCTTATCAAAAAAGTAGGCTCTGATTTATGGAATCTCAAGCCTTGGGGTTTTCATCACTGCAAAATATGTTCAAGTGGATAAACTTCATTCCTGTTTTTCTTCTGGAATGGGAAAATAATCATTTTGAAGTTTGTAGTCCATTATAAGAATATTCCATTCCACTGGATGTGGTGGCTGACGCCTTTAATCTCAGCACTGGGAGGCAGAGGCAGGCAGATCTTTGAGTTCAAGGCCAGCCTGGTCTACAGAGGGAGTTCCAGGACAGCCAAAGAAACACAGAGAAACCCCGTCTCAAAAAACCAAAAGAATATTCCATTTCTTATCTTTCATATCTTTGGAAAACCAACCTGGTAAAAAGTATTTCTTTCCCCTGTACAGTAAGGATGAATTTCCCAGAACACATGCCATATTACCTAGAATGAAACCACTATAGACAATGTACACGCGCTGTGCTCACTTTAAGGACTATTCACACCAGCAACTACTCCACCATGGAGACACCTCTGCACCAGTCCGATCTACGTGTAGTTAGTTTCAGGCTACAGTCTACCCTGTAAGAGAACTCCTGGTATCTGACATTAGAAACAAAAAAGGGTAAGTGAACAAACATACTCACAGGATGTTTTCCAAAAGGTCCTCTGTACAAGTACACAAGACGGGGCCGGGAAGGTTTAAAGCTATGGCTTTGGGGAGCACCCAAGTGAGATGAAGAAAGGCATTTGTAAGAGTAGATTCTGCAGCATCAAAGGTAATTCTCGAAAAGAGCTGGGTGTCTTCTCGATTAATCTCAGTTCTGAGGCTTCAGAAGTTGAGAGCTACCAACAGTATCCAAAGGAAAGAGCCATTTCCAAAAAGCTAAGAAAGGTACGTGCCTGTCATTAGGCTACGATGTGGATGGTTGAAAACACTATGGTGGTATTAATGGAAAAGGAAATAATTAATACACAGACCACACAACACCATGAAAAGCAAAAAAACCTTTTTTTTTTTTCCTACATTTAAAAAAGTTTGCGGACACACAGACAGGCGACACTCATTCCTTCTTCTCGTCTTCTGGCGTGGGGTCTGTGGACGGCTCCTCCACTGTCGCACTGTTGCTCTCTGAGCCAGTGTTACTGTCACTGGTCCCTTCCACCTCCAGGCTGTCCACCCCCTCCTGCCCACTCTCCTTGTCCTCAGGAGTGGACGTGCCTTCCTCCCCGTTCTGTTGGCTCTCGGTCGACTCTTCCAGGTGCGTCTCCTCTGCAATCACACATGTGCCCCGTCAGTTCCCAGACAAACACTTACTCTAACTATGCTGACGGCACAGATGTCTGTTCAGTACGATAGCCACTAGCCTCACAGATCCGGACAAGCACCTGAAATGGACCAGTAGGACCCAGGGATTTTTAAGCATATTTGAGACAACTTCCGGTGCAACAAGTCTACATTTTCCGTTACAGGTTTATGAAATTTAAATCAAACCAAACACTTGCGAGAACTGAGCTTTTGAAATTATCAAGTCTATAAAATACACACTGAATTTCAAAGACTTGCTATGACAAAAGAATGTAAGATAGTCATAGGTGTGTGTGTGCACGCGCACCAAACACCATGTGTAGGTTAGAGGAGGACTGCAACTGTTGTGTTCCTTAAGAACTGTCCGCTGGGCTGGTTCCTCAAGAACTGTCTGTCTTAGCGGTTAACAGCACTGGTTGCTCTTCAGAGGTCCTGAGTTCAATTCCCAGCAACCACATGGTGACTCACAATCTATAGTGAGATTTGGTGCCTTCTTTTGGCCTCCAGGCATACATGCAGACAGAATACTTGTATACACAATAAACAAATCTTAAAACAAACAAACAAACAAAACTGTCTGCCTTTTGGAGACATGACCTCTCACTGGTCTGGAAGTCACCAAGCAGGCTAGGCTGCCTGGGAATGAGCCCTAGGGATCTGTCTGCTTCAGCCTCTGCAGTGATGGGATTCTGAGTGTGTACTGCTAAACCTGCTGTTTACACATGGGCTCCGGTCTCACCCACTGAGCTCTCTCTAGCCTAGAATGTTAATAATTGAAAGATGTTGGTAACATTTTACTATTTTGCATACTCGGGGTTAAATGTAACATTAAAATTAAGCTAGACACAGTGGCACCACTTGACATTTCAGCTACTCAGAAAGCTGAGGTTAAGACTGCTTGTGCCAAGGGTTTGAGGCCAGCCTGGGCCATACAGTACAGCAAGATCCTGCCTGAAACACACAAAATGAAGGCACAGGATGGAGATGCATGCTCTGTTGCAAGTCTTGCTGGGTCGTTTCCTTTAGGAAGTTAAAAACCACAAGGTTTTTGACAACTCAATTTTTTTTCCTCAGTTTCCCCCTCCTTTTTCTTTTCCTTAAGTTAGAAGACAGAACCTGAGTAAACACCCTTTGCTGTCAGAGTAAGACAGACCTCATTCAAGGGCAAAACAGACTGAGCACACGGTCTTGTTGCAAGATGAGCAAAGAACTGTACTCTGATTCTCAAGCATCTGCTGTAACCACAAAAATGTGCTTCAGTCCCAAATTTATGGTAAAAAACAGGTTCTCAAAAACTGAAAGAGGCCCAGAAAACAAAGATTAAAAACAGACTTGTCTGAAAAGATAATCTGCTGAGTTAAATACTGCATAACCATCTGGTAGAGGTAGTGATGTTCCATTAAACATTGTATAGGCAGTTGCTATTTAGGTACAAAGCATGCCCATGTCCCTTCTATTTCCTGCAGACTCTGCTGAGACTCTACCTCTGGCTTTACTCCTGTTTACCCACTAGGCAGGGCCAATAGTTGCCAGAAGGCAAGTTGATCTCAAAACTCCAAGAATAACCAAGTTCATTAATATTTTAAGTAAGTTTTTACCTATTTTTTTTTTTTTTTTTTTTGGTTTTTCGAGACAGGGTTTTTCTGTGTAGCTTTGCGCCTTTCCTGGAACTCACTTGGTAGCCCAGACTGGCCTTGAACTCACAGAGATCCGCCTGGCTCTGCCTCCCGAGTGCTGGGATTAAAGGCGTGTGCCACCACCGCCCGGCTATTTTTTTTTTTTTAACCCCAAAGAATGCTTTTACAAAAAGCAATTGCTCTAGGGGAAGGTCAGCTATCCATATATAAGGCCTAAATAATTGTCATTTTAGGCTTTGTGGGCCAGGAAGTCTTTGTTTCAAGTCCTGAAATCACACACACACACACACACACACACACACACACACACACACACACAACACACAATTACTCTGCCCAATGTCATCCTAAGACACCAAAGACAACAAATCTTGGGGACAATGATCACATCTTATGTAAATAAGTAGCCATAAAGGTTAAAATATTATTGCCTATTAATCCTATGCCAAATCCAGGACTGGAACACAGAGGCAGATGCTTATCAAATGAAGAAATAAGCTAAAAAGCTCAGTGAAGTCACAGTGCCAGCAATGGGGAAAGGGACGAGGCCCCTTTGTGTCTCCAGAGCCACACGCACCCACCTGGGTACAACCAAGAGCTCAGACCGCGAGACTGAGCCACCATAGTGCCCCGCAGCACCGAGTCTACTGTGGAACATGAGATTGGACAGTCACAGAGATGAACTAAAGAGGGCGCTGCAGAGCACCCATCAAGGAAGGGTCAGAAGCCAGCTGTCAAGGGCCCTCCCACATGCCAGGGGCGGAGAAGCCCGATTCTACTGGTTTCTACGAATTCTACTGGTTTCTACCAGTTACCTGTTTCTATGGGGTTGTTCTCCTCGTCCTTCTTCTCCTCGGCTTTGTTTGCCACTTGCTCTTCCTCAGGGGCGATGCCGCCCTGACTGCGCTCGGCTTGCTCCACTGCCTCCTTCTCCCTCTCCTCCTGCCTTTTGCGGGCCTGTTCCTCCGCCTGGGCAATTTCAGCTGCAATTTTCTCCATGTCTACCTCCACCTTCAGACCGCATAACTAGTCAAAAACAAATCAGAGAACTCTCAGCAATGCTCTCTTCTTCGAACCCTGGAGTCAGGCAAGTTGTTTCTTGGCTTAATAATGGTATTTACACGAGGGAGAAAAAAGAAGCAGTGTTGTGTCTCCAAACTGTACAGGACGCAGCACACCAGACAGCGCAGGGCAGGGCTGCTGGGGCACTGCCCAGGATCGGGCTAGCCTTAGGATGCCCTACCCACACTTCAGCTACCAAACACTCCATTCATTCATTTATTCATTCCTTTATGTTTTTAAGGTTTGGTTTTTTTGAGACAGGGTCTCTCTATGTAGTCCTCACTAGGTAGACCAGGCTGGCCTTGAACTCACTGAGATTCTCTTACTTCTACCTGGGATCAAAGGTGCGCTGCACCATACTAAGTTGAGATTTACTTGTTTTAATACAAAGTGCAACTCAACTACATCTAGTGAAGACATCTATGAATAAATTACAATAAAGTGAAAATAATCCACAACTACGAAGACTTTAAACAAAAGCATTAGAGGGCTCTATCACCTGTGGGCCTAGTCCTTAAATGTATACTACATGACACTGCAAATTTATTGTAATTTCACAAAAATGGGAATAATTTTATAAAGACAGTACAAGCTCTACTATGATGTTAGTACTGTTTCAAAGGGACCAACACTCAACAAAAAATTACTTAAAAACAAAAACCCAAAGCAAGAGGCACATAATAAAGGCAGTCAATGAATGGAATGATACCCTTTTCAGTTCATTGTTAAAGGAATCTGTGCTTTCCAGGAACTTCCTCTTCTTCTCCTGGTGTCGTTCCTCTATCTGAAGAAGTTCCGCTTCTAGTTTTCGCTGCAAGGGATCAGATCAGATTACGGACAATTATGTTTTCTCTAAAGCAGATGTAAAGCACACATAGTATGTCGTTTTAAAAAAGAGTTTAGTCGGGCGATGGTGGGGCACGCCTTTAATCCCAGCACTAGGGAGGCAGAGGCAGGTGAAGCTCTGTGAGTTTGAGGCCAGCCTGGTCTGCAAAGTGAGTTCCAGGACAGGCTTCAAAAAGCTACACAAAGAAATCCTGTCTTGAAAAACCAAAACCGCCGGGCGGTGGTGGCACACGCCTTTAATCCCAGCACTCGGGAGGCAGAGCCAGGCGGATCTCTGTGAGTTCGAGGCCAGCCTGGACTACCAAGTGAGTCCCAGGAAAGGCGTAAAGCTACACAGAGAAACCCTGTCTCGAAAAAGAAAAAGAAAAAAAAAAAAAAAAAAAAAAAAAAGAAAGAAAAACCAAAACCAAACCAAACCAAACCAACAAAAAACTTTTATACTTTAAAGTATAATTTTGCATTTTAAATTATGTGTATGTGGGTATGTACATAAGTGTAGGTGCCCAGGAGGCCAGAAGAGGGTGTTGGGTCCCCAGGAGCTGGAGTTATAGGTGGTTTCAAGTCACCACATAGGTTCTGGGAACTGAATTCAGGTCCTCTGGAAGAGCAGTACATGTTCTTAACCACTGAACCATCTCTCCAGCCCACTAATTTTACATTAAAAAAATCATTTAGTATAAAATCTAGTTATTATTTAAAAAATGTAACATAGGGAAAGACTACCATTAACAATATGTTAATGAGTAAATTCTTTGGGAAAACCTTTTTTTTTTAAAGTGATTTATTTATTTACATTGGTGCATCTGTGTAATGATATTGGATCCCCTGGAAGTGGAATTACAGACAGTTGTGAGCTGCCATGTGGGTGCTGGGAATTGATCCCAGGTCCTCTGGAAGAGCAGCCAGTGCTCTTAACCGCTGAGCCATCTCTCCAGCCCCCAGGAAAACCATTTTACAATAATCCAGTAAAGGGGGCGGTGGTGGAGCACACCTTTAATCCCAGCACTCGGGAGGCAGAGGCAGGAAGATCTCTGTGAGTTCGAGGCCAGCCTGGGCTACAGAGTGAGTTCCAGGACAGCCACTACACAGAGAAATCCTGTCTCAAAAAACAGAAAAGAAAAGAAACAGAGGCAAGTGGATCTCTGAGTTCCAGGCTGGCCAGAGCTACATAGCAAGACAGTAATGCGGCAAAGGCCGATGGCGTGCTCCCCATTCTTCAGTTGGTACCCATCTTGTAACAGCTGTACTTGCCACTACCATGTTCTATCAGTCTTCAGTGACAAAACTCACTGAACGTCTGCAATGGTCCTCTCCCTTAAGCTTCTGTCTCCAGTCAGGCACAGGTGACACTACTTGACAGGTCTACTTATACACTCTATCAGAGCCACGTCACCTAGGATGTGTGCCATAGACTCTTTATTATAACAAATGCTTTCTGCCCTTACCTGATGAACCATTAAAGACTGGACCTGTCGCTTGAGGACCTGCATTCTAGCTGTTGTGACAACCGACCGCACATCAGGTACCACGCTCTCACTGAGGATCTCACTGATGAGGCGGTGGTTTCTCTGGAAACGGGCGGTGGCTGTATGCTTCATTGAAAAGCCATCATCATAATCTGGAATGAAGGAAATGTCCTGGAAATTAGGTGGCTAGTAACCAGAACAAGGTTAACAAGCAATTACCAAGTAAGTATGGCCCTCAGTGTCCTAGCAAGTGGGCTTGTCCAGCATCCTGGGAGTCAGAGCAGGCCACAGTAAGAACCACACAGAGACAGAAGACAACCAGCTGAAATGTCATTTCCATAAAGCTAGTAAGACAGGGTTTCTCAACCCATGGGTCAAAGCCCTGGGTGAGGCACCAAATGACCCTTTCACAGAGGCTGCAGATCAGATATTTACATTACAATTCATAACAGTAGCAAAATTAGTTATGAAGTAGCAACAAAAATAATTTTATGGTTGAAGGTCATCACAACATGAAGAACTGTATTAATAAAGGGTCACAGCGTTAGGAAGATGGAGAACAACTGTACTAAGGGATGATTTGTGTCTGAGGTTTAGTTAAAACACAAACAACATACGTTCATATCTTTTAGCCCTGGGATCCATGTGGAGCCCTCATGTGATGGCAGAACTGGAAATTCTGCCCAACGTTCCACTCTCCCAGTAGTGATCTAAGGCATTTGATAAATGCTGGACTGTAAATAGTTAAAACTAATGAAAATACTCATTTGTAAAATTAACTTATCACCATCTTCTCTAGCAACATTTTAGTTTGCCAGGCAGTATTTATGGTTTATTACATTAAAAGTGGTAAAGACCCAAACTAATCTTATAGAAAAAAAAAAAAAAAAAAAAAAACGACCCGATTTCAAGGCTGGGAGATGGTTCACTTGATAAAGTGTTTGCCAGGCAAGCGTGAGGGTCTGAATTCGGATTCCAGCCAGCATCAAGAAAAAGCTGAGCGTGGCAGATTCGGGAGACTCAGCGGTCACTCTGGCTAAAACAGCAAGCTCTATGTTCAGAGAGACTGTCTCAGAATACAGCAGAGAAGACACTGAGGAGGCAATCTGGATGTCACCTCTGACTTCCACATGCTTGCACACGGAAGTACAGGGCATACACTACACCCAACCACATCACAAAAAGGTGGAGACTAAGGAAGATACCCAACATTGACACACACATGCATGAACACACACTACACACTCAGAGATATTTGATTCTAAAGTTATTATTTTTACCAGTTTACAACTGTACATGGCTGTTGTTAATGTGTAAAGGTGCTACTCAAATTTAGGTACATTTAGTACACATCTGTGTTATTTTTGGTGTGTGTGAGGCATGCATGTGGAGGCCAGAGAACGGCAGGTGTCCATCTCTTTCTGCCCTATCCCTTTGAGACAAGGTCTCTCACTGAACTGGAAGCTCACCATTTTGACTAGGCGGCTGCCCACCATGGGTCCAGAATCTGCCTGTTTCAGCTCTCCAAAGCTGCGCTTCCGGGGATGTGCCAGCTCTCCTCTGCTTGACTTTTTATATGTGGTTGGAGATTTGAACTTAAGTCCTTGTGCTTGCACAGCAAGAGCACTTACCACTGGGTCATCTCTTCAGCCCCAGGGTGTGTGATTTTTTTGAGACAAGCTGTCTTAGTCTCAAGTGCTGGGACTAACAAGTGTGTACTACCATACCCAGCATATATGCTTATTTCTAGTAACACAAGTATTTTCCTTTATCTTGCAGTATCATCTTCGCACACCTGGTAGCAATCTGCACTAATATCTTATTAACGATCAATCCATGTGAGTCTATTAAATGGGTAACAGAATTTATTAAGATATAAAGTGAGAAAACACACTCACAAATAGAGAACAGAGTAGACATCTGACGTCGTCTTTGATCTGACCAGAAGTGAATCTACCTTACAGGCAGGAGCAGGGAGATGGGCATGTGACCCTTCTCTCTCTCCTTTTAAGAGGTCTTGTACAATGGCAGGAAACACCACCTCCTTCGGGCCCTATAGCCCGAGGTCATGGGCGGAGCAAATACCACTAAAATATCTACTTACTCTTTTTCTTTACATTAACTCATTAAACAAAGCAAGTTCTCACTTGCACAGCAGTGGTGCTCGCCTTTAGTCCCAGCACTCAGGAGGCAGAGCCAGGTGGATTTCTGTGAGTTTGAGGCCAGCCTGGTCTACGGAGCAAGATCCAGGACAGGAACCAAAACTACATGGAGAAACCCTGTCTTGAAAAACAAAAACACAAAACAAAAGATCAAAGCAAGTTTTCCTTCCAATATAGATAAAAATAAAGGTTGTCTCTGGACCACCCAGTCCTCTCAGTGTCTCACTGGGGTATAGGTACCATACTTAGGAAGCCCTGTTACACATGGAGACCTGCATGCTACACATGATGGTCTCTGAAGAGCCATTTAAAAAGCCTTCACTATCTTGCATGAATCAAGGTCTGCCTGGTAGATGGACCTTCTAGCAGTTTCTAGGAAGTTAGCAGATGCTGCCCTCATCTCTTGATGGGTGGCTCCCATCTCCTGGTTTTCTGTATATTTCTGCTTCTCAAGTCCTAGAGCAGTGGCTTTCAACCAGTCTGTCATGACCCCCTGGGGGATCAAAGGACCCGTTCATAGGGTTGCATATCAGATATTTACATTAGGATTCATAACTGTAGCAAAATTACAGTTATGAAGTAGCAATGAAATGAAGTAGCAATGAAATACTTTTATGGTTGGGGGGGGTCACCACATGAACTGTATTAATGAGTTGCAGCATTAGAAAGGTTGAGAACCACTGTCCTAGAGTCTTTTTTTTTTTGGTTTTTCGAGACAGGGTTTCTCTGTGTAGCTTTGAAGCCTGTCCTGGAACTCGCTCTGTAGCCCAGGCTGGCCTCGAACTCAGAGATACTCCTGGCTCTGCCTCCCGAGTGCTGGAATTAAAGGCATGCGCCACCACCGCCTGGTGAGAGTCATATTATATTAATGTAGATTCATAATTATTATATTCCATGTTACTGTTCATGTAAGAACCTCTCAAACTTAGTTCCTGCTGTTACAGTTTGCTTAGGAAATGTTGTATTTTCTACATATGGCTTCTAAGTTGCTAACCTTTGTTCCCACTGTACAGACCTCCATTCTCCCAGTTATCTGCAGACTTGCTCTTCTACTAGTTTTCTTGTAGCAATCACTTCATCTGGATAATTAAAGTCTGCATATGTACCTTTAGCAGTGCTAATAACGCTTAGCACTCAATTTCTGTTTCTAGTCCACATTATTCAGATCAACCCACATGAGTCTATTAAATGGGTAACAGAATTTATTAAGATATAAAGTGAGGAAATACACTCACGATTACAGAACGGAGTAGACATCTGTCTGAAGTTGTCCTCTGATCTGACCGGAAGCGAATCCACCTCGCAGGCAGGAGCAGGGAGAAGGAGCATGTGACCCTTCCCCTCTCCTTTTAAGAGGTCTTGTACAATGGCAGGAAGCACCGCCTCCTTTGTGCCCTATAGCCCGAGGTCATGGGTGGAGCAAATACCACTACTCCACATTTTATTACATTCTATTGCATTTGTGAGAACTTTTGCCAGTAACCCCAATGAGTCCTTTTGAAGCTCATTTCTGAGACTTCCTCCTTACTTAGCTGAATTTATTCCTGTCGTTTGGTGCCATTATAACCTCTTCCACTTTTTAAATCTCTTTAAAGTTCTTAAGAACTCCCTCAGGTGTTTTTAAAGTAGGCTCTTCAGTTAGTTCTTGGCGTTGTTGTTGTTTTGTTGTGGCTGGTAGTTGCTGCTCCCACCCCTGTCCACTATGCAGCAGGACACAGAGACACTGACGACATTTACACAGCAGGTTCAGTTTGCAGATGAGCACGCTCCTGAGGGGAGGTGGCTACCTTGGGGCCCTTGCAGCTGCAGACGGCCAGGCTGCAGAGGTCAGGAGAGCAATTTGCACATCCACACATGGAATCCTAATTAGGAAGCCTGGTCATCTGTGAGTAATGTATGTGTAACCCATGACACCCTGTCTACATGTAATATATGACAGGCACTTACGAGTGATCTCATGAGTGGTATTCTCAAATTCATATTGGATTCTGAATTATGATGCTTTTTTTGATGTTTTTATGATGCTTCCACACTCATAAATTTTTACTTCCAAGAGTCTTTAATTCAGCAAATTTAGGTAATCAGTAAGATTGGATGTGGCAATTAAGAGCATATACAGCTCTTCTACAGGACGTGAGTTCAATTCCTAGTAGCAGCTCCAGAGGATTTGACACCCTCTTCTGGCCTCCTCAGGCACTGCACTCACATGTACAAACCTACAGGCTTGCTACACACATAATTTAAAAAAAAGACTGGATGTAACTGGAATGCCTTTAAGTTTTTAGAAAATAAGTAAGTTGGGTGTGGTGGCACACCCAGCACTTTTTTTTTTCTCCCCAGACAGTGTTTCTCTGTGTAGTTTTGGAGCCTGTCCTGGAACTCATTCTGTAGACCAGGCTGGCCTCGAACTCACGAGTGCTGGGATTAAAGGCTGCGCCACCATCGTCACCCGGAACTCCCAGCACTTTTATCTCAGCACTCAAGGCAGAGTCAGGCGGATCCTGGACTGTATAGTGAGCTCCACTCCAGGACAGCTAGGGCTATGTCAATACCTTGTCTCAAAAAACCAAAACCAAACCAAACCAAACAACAAACAAAAAACTCAAAAGGACAAAAACAAACAAAACAAAACAACAACCAACCTACCAAACAAACAAAAAACCCAAAACCGAAAAAAAAAACAAAAACAAAACAAAACAAAACAAAAATCAACCAACCAACCAACCACAACAACAAAAAACCAAAAACAAACAAAAAAACTCTATAATGTTGCTTAGAGTGTGTCATTAGAAGCCTGTAATCCAGAATTTGGAGGCTGAGGCTGGAGAATGAGTTCAAGGTAAATCTGAGCAACACAGTGAGACCATCTTGAAAAACAAACAAATCCTATATTCTGAGTACAGACTTTGAAAAGTAATAAATACATCTCCCCCCCCCCCCCTTAATCATTTCCCACACTCTAAAGGGTATTTTTCTCATGGCAAAGTCACACACACACACACACACACACACACACACACACACACAATTAAAATCCTATTATTGGAATAACTTAAAATTATGTTTTTCCATTTAAAAGACTAAAAGCCTTGAATTAAGATGTATCTTCTAGTTTAATTCAGAGATTAGAATGCACATACAAACCCCACTTCCCTCCTCACCATCTGGGTCCTCAGCAGGCTGAATGCTCATGTAAGGCTCTCCTTTCTCCATGCGAGACTGTCTCTGTCGACTCTCCTCCTCTAATGCAGCTTCTGCACGGCTTTTCGCATTAATATATGCAAGGTATGCAGGGGAATTATGATAGGCCTTCATAGATTCATTGTACTCTATCTGCAATGGAAAGGGGTGTTGGTTTTATCATGTGCATCTTATAGGCTACCGTGTGTGCCTGCATTGGCCATCTGAATGTCTGGGGCGTGAGGCAAAGCGCGGTGGCATTGGCACAGCCATCTCTCTTTCTGAACAGAGACCACGAGGTTCAGACGGCGGGTGACTGGAGCTTAGTGGACGACAAAACTTCAGTGCTGCCTCAGCTTTCTGGTCAAATCTTATGTTTCTTTCATAAATAATGTTTTATTTATATTTAAAATATTTGATTGATCTCCCTACCTTTTCTGCTTCGTATTCATTTAAATATTCTTGTTTCTCTTCATCAGTGAGATCTCGCCACATGCCACCAATAATCTTGCCAATCTCCCACAACTTTAGGTCAGGGTTGGAAGCCTTTACTTGGTCCCAGACCTTAAAAGTCAACAGTTGAAAATTCAATATTAATGCCTAAGTATATAGTCATTTAAAAATACTCTACCATGGAAACCTTTAGACACAAACAAAAGCAGAGAAGACAGTTCCGATCTACTACTACCAATCAGCCTGCTTCAAAACCGCCAATAGCTGGTTCATCTCATTTCATCTTTACCCTGCTGGACCTCATACACCATGTCATTTTACTCAAATACTTCAAACTGATCATTTAAGATCATTAATCACAGTACAGGCTTACAGCAAATTAACCAAACAATTAAGACTATGTCTCTAACAGTTCAATCGAATTTAGTAGTAGTTAATTTGTATTATACAATGGTATCATACTATCAAACACATATGTAATAATTATGATCAAGACAATATTTTACTATACTCACTAATTAATTCATTTTGTGCTCTTAGAATTGATCCTAAGGGCTCTTACACATAGACTAGGCAAATGTTTTACTATTGAACTACATCCCAGACTTACTATTATTTTTAATAAAAATAATATAACAATATATACAGTCTTACATTTTCCTTTCTACTTAACATTTTTCTCATGTCTTTCAAATATTCTCCAAAAGATATTACTTTCATGGCTATAGACTAATCTGTTTTAAAGATTTTAGCAGTTTATTTAACCATGCTCTTCTTGGATCTGAGTTCTGGAATTCTGAAATCAGAATGAACCACTTAAAAAATTACAAGTTTTTTAATCCTTCCCCCAAATATGTGTAAGAGAGATGCCAAGCCAGTCTGAAGTGGCATGTAAGGCCAGTCAGCAGAGCCGGGGTCCTTGCCATCTTCTAGTCCCTGGTACACACCTTTCTGCTGTACCTCATGTAGGGCATCAGCGGCTTATCTGGTGGCTTTGGAGGCTTTGGAATCGTAATACCAGAGGACGCCTGTAAAAGAGTTAAACATATTCATTATTCAACTGCAAGGAGCTCACGAGCACCTGACAAGCAAGTCCCTGAACAATTCTAGCGCGCCTTTCTTCTACTCGTCCACGGACACAAGATCCTTATATTTTCTCCAAAGAAAACAGATATCACTGCAAATTCAGAAATGTTTATATCAAAAGAAAATGACTTTAAACACGTAATATTTAATGTTTTACTTAGCAGTTTATTTCCACTGTTTGACAACCTGGCTGCAAGAATAAAATATTATACAGAATCCACACACTGAAAATGGGGTTATATGCCAAACACCTCACATTTAGGACATTACCTGGTATCCTTTTATTTGCTCAGTTAATATTATGCATATAGTCAACATTCAATATCTGTAGACTCTGAGCACTTAGCACTTACCATACACGCACTGTCTACAGGGGAATCTTGTAATCATGTCAGGAATGTACTCCATACAAACAACACAAAGACCACTTCCCAGGTTTAAAAAAAAAATCACCAGTAAAAAACAGGAGGTAACTAGAAATCTAGCAAATAAATTTAAAAAGAAAAGAAAATATGTCCTTTAGAAATAGAGATTTTTTTTCTCTTAAGGTTTTACATTAACTTGTAGTTCTCTGTCTTATGTCTTTGTAGTCTTGGGGTCAAGATGTGCAAACTGGAGTCCGACTGTTCTTGTCCTTGTCAGACTGCCACACAGAAATAAACAAGCGTTAGGTGCTGAGCACTGGCAGACCCTGGGCCCTACTTATGTTACTTCTGAGGCCCATTCCACAACACTGTTTTTGTGGAAAAGAAAGGAGGACAAGGAAAGACAGGACACAGAAAAAGGAAAAGACAAGAAAAAGGAATAACATCTTTTCAAAAGGGCAGTGAGGAAGTCGGTGAGAGAAAACATAAAGGAGGAAGCAACAGAGTGTTCAGTGACTGGTCCTGGCTACGTGAGGAGACAGAGGCAAGGAGACACCAGGGGACTTTGCGGATGCCGCACAGAGAGCTGCCGCTCCAAGGGCACCTGGGTCTGAACTTTTCTATCTCTTCTTCATATCACTGCTTTGATGAAGGAGTCAGAATAAGAATAAGTAACACAGTCCACCGCACTTGGCTCTGACGTTGCGGGGAAACCTGACACCGACTGCCAGAACAGGGAGAGAACTGCTTGCTTCCCTCCAATTACCAACACACACACTGGCCAGTCCTTGCTGCTCTGACCCACAGACAGATCTGGGCTTAGCCAGCAGTGGGCAGTGGAATGATGTGAGACGTGTGGGCAGAAACTGTCACAGTGGGTACAGTGGCCAATCAGGGAAGCCGGCATCACGGTTCACAGGAGCCCTAAGAAGTCCGAGTCCTGTGTGGCTAACCTTATGCGTGGAAAGTCTGCTTTTCAACACAGAACGTGATTAGAAAACATTTTTTAACCCAGACCCCAAAAGAACTTTTGGAACACAAAGTGGGTTACAAAAAAAAAAAAAAAAAAAGGACAAGGTTGTGCCCATATTTGAAGGTACCAAAATACTATTAACTTGTAAAAATTTTAACGTGTTTACTTTTCAAACTTTTAAGTATGAATTAAAACAGCTAAAAAACAAAGTTTATTAATATTTGCTGTATCTTCCAAAGAATCACATTTTAGAACATTAATAGATTTGCTAATCCTCCTTTCCCTAAGAAAGTTACCCAAATAAAATTACAAATAAAAAACAAAACAAAACAACAACACAAAACAACACTTCCCCCATTCCCTAAGAATAAAAAAGAGAAATTCCAGTTGGTTTGGGGATCCTAAAGAAGCTTATCACCACACATCACCAATTCTTAACATCTCAGTCACCTTCCCGGATGTCCCAAACAGTTTTCTACTCTGCACTGAGCACTTTAGCTCATCCTTTCTTGTTAAGAGTCAACTAGAACCGACCTAAGGGAGGTCCTAAAGGAGAAAAACTACAACTGGCTCTTCGGCTAAGTGGCCCCGGAGCACGACTGGAGAGCTCAACTTGGCTTTGCCGATGAGGCCCTTACCCTGCTGCTATCAGGGAATCCCCCAGCTGCAGCACCCATTCTCCATCTTCCCAATTTCTCTTCCCATTTGCAATGAATTGGAGGTGGAGAAGCAAACATATGCTTGTTAAAACTGTTCTTATCTAAGAGTTAGGTCCTAGTCAATCTGAGGACAAAGTCCATGATTTTGTGATCGATTCATCTGGGATAGCACAACAGAATTTTCTGTTGTTTCTCAATTCTTAGCTGTTTCTCTGGTAAGGTCTTATTTAAGGATTTTCTTCTAGAGACAGGATTTCTCCTAGCAAGAAGTAGGCTGCTTTTAACACTTTGTCTCAATCTGTGTATGAACCTGTATATTAGGGAATGAGAGGGAATGTGAACCATCATCTGAACAAAGTGATCAGGTGTGGGCTGCACTCAAAGCTGTCCTGGGCCCTCCAAAGGTCTCAATATGGTACCTAAGCACTTTATTATCTGAAAACAACCCACATGTAACAAAGCTCTTACTTGGGGTTTCACTGAACTATTGCACCAGATCACTATGGCTATTTATAGACAACAATTTACTCAACATTCCTCACAAAGTAGTTCATTACTGGGGTCATTCTCTACAAACACATTTTATAAGCAACCAAGTCCCAGAACAAGAAGTCAGGGATACGAGAGAGGGCAAACCCCTAGGTTTCTAGCAGTTTGCTCACAATAGGGACAAGAGGACAATAATACAGAGGAAACAACCACAAAGCAAACACGAAACTTCTCACTCCTAACCCACTCCCCTACACTGAAGGCTAGAGCTCACTCTGCATTCTGAGTTCTTCTGTTCCCCAGGAGGGAAGGGGTTGAAAACACATGACCAGCCTAGGCCCAGAAAGGAGTACACTCTCCCTTTTCTAGTAAGGTTTCTACCAGAGAAGCCTCACAGCTATATACAAATTAAGAACTGATTGTTTATACAAACCCCAAACCAAGTTATTCTAGGATCACAGTGACCCCTGTTCCATTAGCATGGCCACCAAGAGCTTTCTGTATGGAGCTATTCAGAATTATCGTTCTTAGTTACTACCCATAAGTAAATTTCTACATTAACACAAATGATCCAAAACTAATTCTGCCTACTATGTAAATTATACTGTTCTTTTTCATCTGATAACCTTGCCACTCATTACACTTGTGAAACAACACATTTAGGCCAGGGAAAAACATGTATGCTGCACACAGAAACTATGTGCAAGGCACAACGCACACATAAACATAAATTTTGTCAGAATCCTTTTCAGATACTGTGAAATACGTATGGCACATAGAACTTGATATGCTTATGAAGTACAAATTATGCAGAAACAATGAAAAATTTAGACAAACAAAACCTATCAAGCTAAGCAATGTGCTTATCAAGATAGACACACGGTTTGATAGGACGAGTTTTCAGCTGTAGCTTTACTACAGGGTGAGAGGGCTTTTTTTGAGTTACATTTCTTTTTTATAAATACAGCAAATGAAAACCAGATACTAAAAAGTTTACAGCCATTCTGTGTTGTATATATTCTTACCAACACCACATTCTAATGTAGGTATTTGACTTTTGGATTTATTACCTTAATTTCCTTGGAGTTTAAAATAATTTTTAGGAATCATCTTTCTCACAACGGATTGGAAATGGACCTCTAGTTGTTCTTATGTAACACCTAGAGTTAATTCCACTCCAGTTTTATTATGAAATTCCTTGGGGTTAACAGTAAAATCTCTTTTTCTGTATTAAACCGGAAAGAAACAAGTCTCAGATAGGTCAATTACTAAATCCAAAAGACAAATAACTGAGTGTGAAAGTTTGGATGGGCAGGTCTGCCCAAAGCTTTCTAGTCCAGATGAAGCCAGGTCTAGAGTCCCAGCATTCCTTATGAAACTACATCCTTGAGAGTAAGGCCAATTACCTTAAACAATGAAAGACACTCTTCATGACATAAAATATTTTAACCAAAAGAATTCTAGTTTTGTTTACATATATAGTATGAGCATTAAGTGTTCAAGGCTTAATCCCTACTGATCACCAAACAGAATGGATTTCTTTTCTTCCAAGTACATATCCAGACTGTAGTTTTTTTTTTTTTTTTTTTTTTTCCAGTGTAAGACTGTACAAAACAGTTGAACGTCAGGTTAAATTTTTTTAAATGGCTGTGCTTCTGATTCAAAAGGACCTAACTCTGGAGGCATTTCTGGTCAGTTCCAGTTGTTTGCCGGAGGCTGTAATAGTTGATTCTCCTACCGTGACCCGGCTGTTGGTGCCCGGGTTCCCTCCCAGCCTGTAGTTGTTGTAGGCGAGATGACTGTATGGATTGTATCCCACAAACCCTGGTGTGCTGGGCATTTGCTGATGGAAACAAATGAGACAAAAACACGAATGAGAAATGAGCTCAAACGAGGAAAACACAGAAATGAAAAATGATCTGCATATGGCATGCAAAAGCAACCTGAATTTAAACAAGCAATGATGGGTTGTAACTGTTTTCTGTTGTTGAGGAATTTAGTTTGTCTTTTTTTAAATTGAGAAACCAGCCTGCAAGTATGTATGTGCATGCATGTGCGTGTGAGTCTGTGTATGTTTCTTCTCTCTCCCTCTTCTCCTTGGTGGGGGTTAGGGATGCTTGTGGGACTGAGTATGTTGTGCGTTGTTTCTGAGGAAAGCATCCCACTGCAGTTTCAAACATCTACAACTATTTCATGGTCAACAGCATGAGGTAACAATTTGGCAATCTGTGATGTCTGAGATGGGAAAGCTTCAAGTATGATAAACTTTAAGTCTGAAACACTACATGCAAACGAAACATGATTTATTTGACAGTTATGTGGATGTCACCAATGTACTCATTTACTCAAAACAAAAACAAGAAATGGATCTGCTTTTCAAAGACAGCTTTCAATCATTTTCTATGTGACAAATGAGAAGAGACTCAAGTCAGGAAGCCAGGAATTGTCAATAGGAAAGAACATATGCTGGATTCAATGGATGCCACATGCATGATTTCAAACAAGGACTTGTAAGAAATGCATAGGTTTCATACTGGGCACTATCTGATCTTTAACCCAGTCAGTCTTTCACAGGCTTTCTCTTCCATCTCTTCTTTGATCCATCTTCCATAGGTAATCATGAACAGTTTATGCATTTAATTTTAATAAGAACTACTTTTTTTAGTTGACAGACTTGAACTTCTTTTTCATCTGATTTCCTGAAGGCTCTCAGCCTTTCCAAATACAACTGCTCACTGCAGCGAAAAATTCTTGATTTTTGTGAATTATGTGTTGATATAATCACAAATGGGTTCTTATGTAATTGTGGCCTTGTGGTTAACATAATGACATCCAATGTTCATAAAATCAAGGCATAATGCATAAAAAGAATGTAGTAGAGAGACCAAAAGTGTCTAGTTTACTTAGTAAAACTCAATCATAACAAGTGATAGCAATGCCATTTTTACATGCAGTTAACATAGCTCTCCTGAATTATACAAAAGGACACTTGACACATCCCCGCTAAACTTAGGTTGTCACAAAATAAATGCCATTTCCTAAAACCCTTGTACATGCCCTTGTAAACATCCTTAGTATCCAAAGACATTCAAGCAGGCAGCACATGTGATACTTTTTAGAGGAGAATAAAGTGATCAATTATAGCCCATAGTTAGAAAAGACGCAAATTAAGCATATTTAAGTAGCAAAACACAGATGAAAGAGTAAAGGCACAAAGGAAGTGTGCATTACACATGGAGTGGGTGGTTCATCTGAGTGGTGGCTGTGGACGGGGTGGGTGGTGGTGACGGTGGCAAAAACAATGGAGTAAAAAAAGAGAGAGACTACCTCATTTTGATCTACTCTGCTAGATGCTATAATCCCTAGTTTCTGGATTTTGTGTGAAAATGTGAAATTATGGTATGAGGGATAAAAACAATCCCCTTCTTTGTATGAAAACTCAGAAGGGGATCCTGGTTTTTAAAATACCTTTATCTCAAAAATAATAGCAGGTCTGTTCATTACACACTACTGGAGGCAGTATTTATATGAAATGATACCTCCAAACACTGCATAAAGAATGAGAGTCACAGGTTCAATATGAAGCAATAATGTAAGCAAATAGGGGAATTAAAAAATTGAAACTAGTGTATTGTAATTATACCACTTCTAACGTTGAGAGACCTAGTTATATCTTTGAGGTGAGGCTCTTAATCGCTCAACTCAATCTGTACACAACCATGAGGATATGATGGAGATGGTGATAAGAAATATTCTTTAAGAAAGAAAATAATGAAGCACAAGACTTTAGAGTCTACCGGAAGCAACTTTACAGACTGTCAATCACATGGAGTGAACTTAAGAATGTATGATATGTTTTTAAAAAGAGCATCTAAGGAGAGACAAATGCTGATAACTGTAACTAAAACATTCACCTACGGGTTAGTGAATCAGACTAGTTACCTAGTGGAGAAAACCAAATGACACAGGAACTCATTAGTAGTAATAAAAGGAGACTAGCCTGAAATTAGTTGTAGAGGGCATAGAAGGAAGCGCTAGCAGGTATTAAAGAACTAATTTTGGGCTGGGCATGCTGATAATCCCAGCATTTGGGAGGCCGAGGCAGAAGGATCACCATTTCGAAGCCAGCCTGGGCTACATAGAGACCCTGTCTCAAAACAAAACAAAAGAAATCAAAATAACAACCCTGATTCTGATTTGGTAGGATATGATTATGTTAAGTGGGTTTTGTTTTGTTTTGTTTTTTTTTAATGGTAAGAAAGCCATTTCAGCATTTCAACATGGCCTGTACAGCTGCTGTTAAATCTGAATTGTGGACTGGACCATTATTTTACAAGCTGATCAAGCTGGGCTAGAGCTTGCTGGGTGAAAACAGTTCCCACCATTAGACACTTTGAAACAGATCAGTTGGCCAATCATTAAAATTTATGGAGAAGAACAAAATTCAGTAGCAAGTTCTGATCCACAGGTAATGAAATCCTTATTTGAGCAGCTTGAAAATAAGATTTATGATGAGTGCAGTTATCTTCAGAACTAGAAAGTTTATTTAATGTGAAAATTTTATATATAGACAAGAAAGTTTAATCAAATAATTTGTGTTGCTGGGGTTCCAACCTGGGCCTTGCACATGCTAGGCGAGGGCTCTGCCCCTCAGCTATGTTCCTAGCCCTTAGTGAGAGAAAAATGGAACCAGGTGAAGGTTAGGTTTACAAACAACAACTACAAAAGAATAATGTCAGAGGGAGCACTTCACTCAACTGGAAGATCTAACAGGGACGGCGAGACAGAGTGCGTCACTCACTTCCCTGCGGAAAATGAGCTCAGGAGCTTGGAAGCTCACAGTATGTATTTCAGGTGTTGGGTTTGGTTCAAGGTAGGATGAAAAGAATTATTTTATTTAGTAGGAAGTGCTTATTTTTAGCTGAATTTTCTATCTTGTGGCTGTGATGACTGAGTGACTGTCACTGGAAGACATCTGGGTTTTTGTATCAAGGCCAGACTTGGCTATTACATTAACAAGAAAATTAAAACTTACTGTTGCAGGAGCTGGGGTGGGAGGTGGGGCATAAGATGGTCTTTCTGTTTGAAAGAAAATAAATAACTTCTTGTAAACAACTGAGATATAATACTATGCAACAAAACTACCAATGGTCCTGTTTTGAAGAAAAAAAATGAGAGTATTTTGGAATTCCCATTTGCTAGGGCATTAGTCTCGTATTAACACAGATTGATAAATATAAAAATTGAAACTTACTTGACATTTTGGAAGATTAAGTTCTCAGTTCCTTAAGAATGAATCTGAGACACTAAAATAAAAAAAAAGAAAAAAAAGAAAAAAAAAGAGAATCAAAACTCAGCAAGCATAAGAGAATGTTTTCCTAAAGAATAGGGTAGTTTGATTGGTATTTCTGAGCAAAATTACTTCACTGTTAATTGCTAGTAATCAAGCCTTTTGCATATTTTTAACTAGTTCTTATAGTCATTTGACTGATCAGAATTAAATGATGAAAATAAGTTACTGGGAAATTTAGAGTTATATTAGAGATGGATTTTAAGTTTTTGCTTATGATATTGAGCCACGTCTTGTATGGAAAACATTTTGCTGATGCCATGCAAACGTTTACTTAGACTGGTAAAAAAAAATAATGACAATAGAATGGGATGTATTATTAGGGTGACCCCAACAAGGCCTACCAGATACTGACAAATCCCTGATCAGCAGCTCTGTTTTCTTTAGGGGACATCTTTTATTAAACAGAGCACTGTCTTATTCCTGGAAGCAGTGTGAAAGGTAATTTGGTATGGTACCGAACTTTATACTCTCTTTTATTGGTAAATAGTTTCATAAGTGCTGGAACCAATTTTTCAGAGTCTACTTGGAGGACTCTTATTGATCTTTTACCGCCCATTTCAAAAAATATTTCAGGTACTTTCTTGATAAATTATCTGGGCAGAATAACTGCATCTCCTCTGTATCCCTATCTGGTTACAAAGATCAACGGCATTTCCCCTTACACAACATGCCAATATGGCTAGGTTTTGTCTTGAAAGAGAGGAGGGATGGTCTAATTTATTACTGTACTGCTCAAACCTAGCTCAATTCTTCATAAACTTGGTCCTAGTATGACCAGCTCACAACACAGACAGATGTGAGCTCGCTCCTTACTCAACACACACCACAAATGGTAATGTATAAAGAGATGACAAATTATTTTCAGAAAGAAGGTAAGTAAACTGTGACTACTGGAGTATTTTCATCCAAAACTATGTAAAACAAACACCTTTTTTTCTTCTAGTTTTCATTTTAAGGAAACGCCTCGCCTCATCAGGGTAAGAGTTCTGATGTGGAAACACCTTAGTTTTTTCAACCCAGGCCTCTTTTTCCCCCTTCCATCAACACCCAGTAGGCCTTGCTGTGGGGAGCCCCGACAGAAACTCTAACAAGGTCCCTGGTACCTTACACTTCACTGCTAATACTGTCAAATGACGGCTCTCCTGTGCTAAGAATATAAGCCCTGAAGAGTGGACCTAACCCCAGTGCCTGGCAGGGAACTCAGTGTCTCTTGACTAATTACCTTACAAGGTAGGCTTATTACACTGCCTCGCTCACTAATCACAACGACCCTACCAGATACATGCGGCTGTCCCGGTTTTACACACGAGGAAACAGTCTCGGGGCGATTAAGAGATAAAGTGTTTAAAGCCACAGGCCCAGAACTGCCAGAGGTGGGTTTAAACCCAACCCACACCGTCTCAGAGTTCACTCCCCACTCCAGGCCACCCCGGGAGTCTTTAGGTCGCTGCCTGAACCCCAAAGGGAACCATCTTCCGGGTGGGCGAGGACCCCCCCGTTGGCCTTGCCCGGAGGGCTGCCCGAGGTCCTCTCTGTAAGTTTGTGGCGGAGGGTGAGCTTTTCTGGCAACTCCCCCGCAGGGGGGTGTGCATCGGTGCTCGGCCAGCGTCGGGGGTCCAGCGTAAAGGGACAAGCGGCGCCTCGCAGGAGCTGTCCCGGATGGGGCTTTCTGGCGATCCTGCCGCCGCTAGGCCTCGCCGAGGCCGCAGCGGCCCTAGTTCCCGCCTCGGAGCTGAGCTGGATCCCCAGCACCCCGCGGGAACTCGGGGTCCCGCCAAACCGAAACACCGCAGCTCGCCATCCTCCCCAACCGGGTCGGGCCCACTCGAAAACACTCACCCGCGGGCCGAAAAGGCGCCCGCAGCTCCGGCTTCGCTTCCCTTTGTCCCGCGCTCGCCCCGCCCCTCGCGCCGGAGCTTCCGCGCTCGCACTTTCCACACGCTCCGGGATTTCTCCGCGGGCCGCGGCCGGCTCTCCTCAGACGAGCAGCCCTTGCAGCGAGGATGCGGAGAGGCTGAGTGCAGCCAAGGATTTTTTTTTTTTCCCCCCCAGGCTCCGCAGTTTTTCTCAGAAGTCTTCCAATTTGGATCCTGTCCCAGCCGGGCGCCGATTCGTCACGGCGAGGAGGGCGGAGAAGGCCGGGCCGCGTTGCGGGCCCCGGTTCGCGGCTCGCGGCCGGGCGGCAGGAACTGCGCTGGGAGCGCGGCGGGGATTCACCCAGGCGGTGGGTGCCGCCGTGTGAGACCCGCGCCGGGCGACGGCACGCCGGAGCCTCTCCCGGGAGAGGGCGGGACGCAGCTCCCGCACCCCCCGCACCCGGGCGCTTCCCTTCGCTGTGGTCCTCAGCACGCCGATGCAGGATGCAGGATGGAGGCGGGGAGGACTCGGGTCCCCGCGTTTAGGTCCTTGCCAGCGCCCAGCAGGGCTCCCTGCCTCAACAGCCTCAGCGAAAAGCAACACGGGAGTTTTTTGTAGTTTTCTAGAGGCTGAGTGATGGCGACGGGTTTCTGAGCCTAGGGTCCGCAGATGTCAGCTCACTCTTACCAGGTCCTATACCTGTGGCAATTTACATTTCTTTCCAGGAGAACCAATTCAGTTTAGCCTCGCCTGTCTTCAAATAGCCAGCCCAACTGTTTCTTTGTGATGCCCTCCTGGAACTTTTCCTAGGCCTCTCTTTTCTTTGGCTCTCTGTAGTCCTGAGTCTTGATACCCTCTGTATGGGACTGGGCCATCTGTAATCTTGGAAAGTCTGAACAAAGGTTCAGACATCTGGACCGGACAATTTCATAATTACCAGTGGGTTTGTTTGTTTTGTTTTGTTTTGTTTTTTGAGACAGGGTTTCTCTGTGAAACAGTCCTGGCTGTCTTGGAACTCGCTCTGTAGACCAGGCTGGCCTCGAACTCACAGAGATCCACCTGCCTCTGCCTCCCGAGTGCTGGGATTAAAGGCGCCACCATCGCCTCGCAATTCTTACCAGTGTTTTCTAAGAGCTAGTCTTGTAATTAGGTATTCCCTAAGTGTGTGTTGTGGGGGGCCCAAAACAGCTTCACCACACAGCTTCTGTGACAGGCTTACTGGCAGGCAACACCCAGACCCAGGAAAAGCCATAAACTGACCCCACCCAGGAAGGCCCTACATCCAAGGAGAAGTACCTGACATCCTAAACATTCCAACCATTAGATAAGGTTAGATAGATAAGATGGCCAGATGTCCCGAGTCTAGCACACACCTTGTTCTGTTTTACAGATACCGCTAGACAAATGTCGGCCAATCAGGGTCCTGAACCCTGGAAATAGCCTCATCCCAGCCTCTGCTATGAAGAAAACTACCCTGCCTGAGCTCAGGGCTTTCTGCTCTCACCGCTGCATTGGACAGACAGACAGACCAAGCTTGGAGCTTGAAAATAAAGGCTCTTTGCTTTTACATGTGGGATTCAGTCTCCGTGGTAGTCTTTGGGGGTCCCCGAGATCTAGGCATAACATGCGTAGAGGCATCTTTCTGGACCATTCCAAGGCTTGTTTTATTAATTCCAAGTACTTTGGCGGACCATATGAAGTATAGAGACACCTGGCTAATGTGGGCCACGGTGGAGGAAAAGTGAAGAGATGACCTGTGTTTATCTAAGGACACTGTTGGCATTTAGAGAAACTGGTTGAATTCTGGGGCCTCCCGTTGGCCCATATCCTGGTTGTGACAACAGGAAGTGGGGTATCTTTAGAAGTCTGCAGAGCCAGGGATAAGTGATAACACTGTCCAGTTCTTCCATCGCCCAACATTTTCATACTCATGAGTAGAAATAACAGAGTGAAAGGGCACATTGAAAGGAAAGACCAAAGGAGAGTTTGTCGAGTGAATGGGCAGCATGAGGGAATGTATCCCGAGCTGCATTTTAACACAAAAAGCATAGAAAGGGTGAATGTGAGCCACAGCAGGGATCCCAGAACCCTCTTCCTCTGGCTGAGCCTCTTAATCTGGCCTGCTCAGCAACTCCAGCCTTGTTTCTTCCCTGCCTTAGCAATTGTGGGATGGAGTGGTGGAAAAGGAGGTGGGGTGGGGGGCACCGTGCTGCTGTATGTGTGTGTGTGTGTGTGTGTGTGTGTGTGTGTGTGTGTGTGTGTATCACATAACTATATGGACACAATCTGTTCAGGCCATTTCGTGTTCCTATTATATGATTTCAGAGCTGACCATTTGGGATTGGATAACCACTTAAGGGGGTTCATCCCTGGGGAGGACTTTCTCCTGCTGTCAGTGTTCCTACAGGTTGCCTGATGTTCATTGTCTAGGGGGTGGGGATATTTGATATCTTGAACACAATGGATGATATATTTAGATGCTTATTAAATCTGTGAAATTAATGGATGATGATCTCATCCTCCTTTGGTTCTTCCTCTATTCCTTAAGATTTCAAAAACGTATAGAGGGGGTTGTCAAGATGGCTTAGCTGGTAAAGGCACCTGCTTCGTAGCTTGATGACCTGAGTTCGAGCCTCAGGAGCCACCCAGATGGAAGGAGAGAACCAACCCCTACAAAGTTGTCCTCTGACCTCCACATGCTCCGTGTGATCCACATGCAGACAGAATAAGTAAATGTAATAACTTATCACATGCATACAGTTGGTACAAAATCAAAATTTTAAATAAATAATTTATTTTTAAACCTTTGCATAAAAATCATTTCTTTTTCTTTAGCCATCACTGGTACTTCAAAGACTGCCATGACAGAACAGCACAAGTTGGGTGATTGACCAGGAAGGAGTAATTTTTCCTGAACTAATTGAATTGAAAATAGCTATTGCGCTTGGAACTTTTGCTTAGTCATCGTCAGTTATAATTTCCCTCACAAGTCCTTCACTTCCAGAGACAGTTTTCATTGAAGTAGAATTGTACATTTGAGTAGGCCTTGCCAGATGTTTCAGTGTGCATATTATTTCAAGCAACCGCGAGGCAGCCCGGGAGGCAGCAATTAGAAGTGAGCATCTCCTTCTCTTTGTCTTCAAGTGTGAACTTGAGGCCTTGGAGACAGAGTCATGCCTCCTCTCATATGGCTGATTAAAGGCAGAGCTGCAGCTAGGAGCCTACAGTTGTTAGTAACTGGAATTACGCTTTATTTTGCCTTCCAAGTGCTGGGATTACAAGTGAATGTGGTTTTTTTCCCCCTTCCTCAAGTGAGCTTAGCTTTGTTTGGCTTATCCATATATAGACATCTTTGAAATAAGAGAGCTCAAATACAAGGCAGCCTTAAAGGTCGTGTGTGGTGATATTTTGTTGTATTCTAATAAAATTTGCCTGAAGATCAGAGGACAGAGCCAGCCACTAGATTAAACATAGAGGTCAGGCGGTGGTGGCACACAGAGAGGTGGAGATCTGTCTGGATCTCTGTGAGTTCAAAGCCACCCTGGACTACAGGAGATTAATCCAGTCTAAAAGAAACAGAGCCAGGCAATGGTGGCACACACCTTTAATCCCAGCACTTGAGATCTCATGCCTTTGCTACCAGTATTTGGGAAGCACACACGCCATTAATCCCAGGAGTAGGAAGGTTGAGACAGTAAGTGATATGGCTGGGTGGAGAAAGGCATGTAAGTGTGAGGAGACAGGAACTGAGGCCCTTTCAGCTGAGGGCTCAGGGGCATTCAGTCAGAGGATTCTTGAAGTTGGTGATGTGAGAACAGGCTGTGGCTTGTTCCTTTGATTTTTCAGCATTTGCTCCAGTATCTGGCTCTTTTTTTTTTTTTTTTTATTGTAAGACCATTTAGAATTCGTGCAACAATCATGTTTCAATTTTTTTATTATAGCGGTATCATTTACTTTGGTAAATTCATATTCCGATTTTAAAATGCTTCGAAGCAAACAAAAATCATTTACAAATTCAAGTACTGCATATTATACACACACGATAGCTGCATAGTGGAATTTCTTTAGCAAGCTGTTAATTCACAATGCCCAGTACTAACAGTACTGCAGTAGACTACCCTAGATGTATCGCTTTACCATAATCATCGTTGCTAGAACAGTAACCAGTACAACAGCTTACATGATTGCATTTCAAAGCTTTAATAAAGTTGTAGCATGTAATGAAGAATGAAACTTTCCCCCTTTTTTTCCTGAGGTCCAAACCCAGGGCCTCCTGTGTGCTAGGTGAAGCTCTGGCCTCCAGCCCCCCAAGAAACATTTTTATGTATAGGATGCAAGTTTGGGATGGATGCTTATGCAAGAATAAGCACTTAATATGCTGCTCTATCCTTGACAGAACAGCATCATTCCTTTTCACTAAATAGAGTGAGTCAGGCTAAAAGGAACCCGAGGTAATAGAAAGAAAAAGGCAAATGTTAAAATCCCTGTATTATATTAAAAGTTACTTAACATAATTTCCTTGTGGCTAAAGCATATTTACTGGTCAACATATATACATACATACATACATACATACATACATATATATGCAGATACACACACATGTGGAGAGAGGACAGGGAGGGAGGGGTTGATTTTTGAAGGCTGCGCTAATGCTAGTACAGCTATAGCCCTTATGATATTTCAGCTGGAAACAAAGAACAGTGGTTAGTACTCCTTTTTGTTGTTGTTTAGAAAAAAAAAGCCTATAACCACCTAGTGTCTTAAAACAGGTATTTATTATTTAAGGTCTCAAATATACCTGCATTAAACAAATTACGTTGTTTTTAAAAATGTTGCAACACCTTGTCATCTATTCACAATTATATTTTACGTCTGTATTTATTACAGTTTGAACATTTTTAAAGCAAGTCCTGCAGACAACTCTTAGCTCAGCTAGCAATACTATGCTGTTGGTTCACATAAATGATTGCAGGAACTCTTTCTCCCAGTTCATGGAGGACCTTCTCTAAGGCCCAGAGCAAATGCCACTCACACTTCATTTTACAGATGGAAGAGTTCAGATGATGCGCAACTGGGTAACTGTCCTAGTAACTAGAGTAATCACATTTTCCATTTGCTTTTAAAGTTTTGTTTGTACAGCTCTCTCTCTCTCTCTCTGTGTGTGTGTGTGTGTGTGTGTGTGTGTGTGTATGTAAGGATACAACTTTTACAGTTCTTTCAACAAAGTGATTCTCCTGCAAATCAGATTCTTATTCTAAAAGAACTGTAAGATATAGGGCACCCCAATTTTATTAATCATCAAAATAGCCTTGAGGTGTACTCAGTACTTCAGAATTGCTCACAGACAGATCACTTCTTAATTTTCTTAATTCCCAGGGTTCAAATGATTGTCTCAGATGGAAAAATCCTAAGAGAAGATCGAGACCCCCTCCATAAACATTGGTTCCTAACTGTTGCCTTTTTAGAAGTAGAACAAACATTTTAGGTTCGGCTGGTCCTGAAACCAGGGGGAGTAACTCAGTGTAACTCTTCAGTATTCAGACAAGCTATTCCATTTTCCTTACGATGTTCAGCCATTGAGTGAAATTACAGACTTAACCAAGCCACCTTATACTTCAAGTCTCTGATAAAGCTCACCAGGATAAAGACTATTTGGATGACAAACAAAACAGAAATCACACCAAATTTCTGATTTATTTTTAAGCACTCCCCTCTTCAAAAAATATGCTCATCTTTGGAGTCCTAGCAACTTTACCTCTTACTATACGTGTTCTCTGAAGAGAGCCGCACGCAGCCCACAGCATCTTCACATTATCCATACGTATGGAGTAACTTACATTTGGGACTGGGCGTCAGCATGGCCAGCCTAGGTCCATCCTAGGGTCTCTGATAAATCAAATACTATCTCTGGGTTAGTTGGTTGCTGGTGGGGGCTTGATGGAGGGAATACTACATGATCTTCGCATGATAAGCCTTACTTCGATGTCTGGCAGATTCTCCCGCCTGCTCTGTAAACACCCTTCATCAGTGGCTGCCAAATGGAGGTCAAATCGAAGAGAAACAGACTTTTTCCTCAATCGGGGGTTATCTTTAAAGAATGAACCTTCCCATTCTTTTATAACTTCATCCACTTTCTCTGTCCTGAAATGAGGAAAATAAACTTTTTTATAGAAGAAGAAATAGACACAAAGTATAGTTCATATTTATGAAAAATATGTATAATGTATGCGTTGTGGGATTTTTAAACACTTTAGATTTGTTTATTTTATTTTATGTGTGTGTTTTGTCTGCATGTATGTATGTGTAGCAAGTGGTACATGCCTGGTGCCCACAGAGGTCAGAAGAGGACATCAGATTCCCTGGAACTGGAGTAGTGTAGGGTTGAGAAACACCAGGTGCTCTTTATCACAGTCATCTCTCCATACCTAGGTTGTGGAATTTCTAATTGACACATATAACTTTAACAACCATAAGAATATAATCTTTAATATGGATTTCTGTGGAATTTCTACACAATTCTTGTATTCTTATTTTTTTGAGATGGGGTCTTGCTATACAGCCCTGGCGGTCCTGGAATTCACTATGTAGACCAGGCAGGCCTCGAACACACAGAGATCCACCTGCCTCTTCCTCTCCAGTACTGGGATTCTACACAATTCTTATGTTTTCATTTTAGTTTTAGAAAAAAAAGGTGAATTATTTTCACATTCTTATTTGTGTTGTTATGTGTGTATACTCGTGTCTGCCTGAGAAATCACAGGATATTGAAAGTATTTGGAAAGACTGCTCAGATTTGCTCGACTGAGGTGAATTGCATCGTGTTTAGTAGTATTTCATAGTCCAAGCTGTTTTACTTACTGAATGGTGCCGCAAGCCTCTGCACTCTCCTCCACACTTCCATTTAATTCTGGCTGTTTAGTCTTTGTCTCCACACTTTCATTCTCATACTTTTGTGAGACTTTCGTTGAAAAAGATATTTCATTTATAATGGCTGTGAAAATATTACATTAAATCACAACGTTGAAAAAGAAAAGGAAAATGAAGTACATTAGTGTGTGTGTAGGGGGGAAATCACAACATTGAAGTCCTGAAATTCCTTCTCTTGCTGCTTTGGAGAAGTTTCTGTATAATCTCCACAAATAACATGACTATTTTCAAATTAGTTTATTGGGTCAGAAACTCACCGGAGGGGAGAAGAAAGCCAACTTTACTCCTGGTAGTAGGTTTTTCTTCTTTTTTCTCGCCTTGGATACAACCATAGTATCTGAAACGGAAAGAGTCATAGAAGCAACACTGTAGTAGCAAAAATACAAAAACAAAAACAAAACAAAACAAAAACAAACAAAGGAAAAGAAAACAGACAAGAGAATGGGTAAGTTGTTACATTCACACAATGGGAATACTATTCAGCATTGACAGTGATGAGTGAGGCCATGCAGCGTCTCTGTCAGTGAATCTCCCAGGCACAAGGAAGAGCGGAGGAAAACTAGGAGCTAGCTTTATAAGGGTTAAAACAATACACAGATCAATTTTATACATTGTATAGATAGGCATCTATATTACCAAAAGAGCTGTGTGAGACTAGTAAGTATCAATCAATTCGGAGCCAGCCTGGGGGGGCGGGGCGTGGGGGCGGGGCGCATGGAGGGCGGGGTTTAGATGACCAGAAAATAAAACATCTTAAACTGGAGCAACTAGGAGTATGTTAACACTAGGATTTCAAAGGTCATAGGAATACAATGTATAATACTTAATATCATTGTTCACTATATTTTCTTGGTTTTGTGTAGTAACATTGTTCATTTGTATTCTCCTGTATTTATATCTTAAATACAATAATACAAATTTAGAAAACTAGAAAAATATTAAAAACCAATTTGTCAATATCTCAAATGATTAGGAATGAACATCTATGGTCATTATTTAATCATATATTACATTCACACCATATATAAAGTTATGTATTTTTCACAGAGCACAATGTGCTGGACAGTGCTTTAAGCACTTCACAAGTGTTAATTCATTAGATTCTCACAGTAATCTTGTGATGCAGATAATATTATTCCCATTTTGCTGATGAGAAAACTGAAGCACAGAGAGGTTAAGTAGCTTGTCCAAGGTCACTCAGCTAGTAAGTGGCATATTTTGAATTCAATTTATGATTTTTGAAGGATTTAAGCCAAGGCTTATCACAGGCTAAACTTATTCCATCTGGTTTTGCAGAAGACTCAGAATTCTGAAACAAGCAAGAACAAAGATTTATTGTTGTGGGAATGTAGAGACGTGGAGGTAATGCCATGCTCAAGGGTCTAAGGCCTTTTAAATGGTTGTAAAATACAATATTGAGTAAGTAAGAATTCCCCCGTTAACACCTTCTTATCTCAGGATACCCGAAGCCTTTTAAATGTGACTCAGAACAGTATTGCTTTCCATACTCGTAACAGAATCACATGATTATTATTTTTCATTTTTTGAGAAGGTCTCTTGTAACTCAAGCTGGCCTCCAACTTGCTGTGGAGCTGAGGATGACCTTGAACTCCCGATCTTCCTGCCTCCACTTCCCAAGTGCTCTGATCACAGGCATGCACGTCTGGATTATGTGATGCTGGGGAACAAACTCAGGGGTTCATGCATGCTGGGTAAGCCCTCTCCTGGCTGAGCCCTATCCCCTAACTACAGTAGTACTATTTTGGAGTTCACTGTGGGGTGGGGGTGGGGCCTTAGGGCCAGGTTCTGGTGATAATGTATGAGTCACCAAACTTCTTTGGGGGTGATCCATCAAAGGCAAAGACTAGTCCTAAAAGAGAGAGACAGTGAAGAAAGTGGGAAGGATAGGAAAAGCCTCTTTAGTGAACAAGAGTTGTAACAGCCAATTCTGCTTATGAGCGTGCTGGTTGGAGCCGGCTGGGCTGGACATAGTTCTTCATGCTCCCTGGAGAGTCTGCTAATCCTGCTCTACTATAGGAGCTCAGTGAACAGGCTGTGGTGGTGGCGGGCTTTATTTTTGGATTTGGTTTCTCTGATGGCATCAACAGTGGCTCTGTGCGTGTGTCCCCATGCCACCCTGTGCCATTAGCGATGTGGACTTAGGTACCTGATCTCCTCCTGTTCCAGCAGGCGGCGGTACGTGGCAATTTCCTGCTCCAGCCTCATCTTCGTGTTGAGAAGCATCTCATGTTCCTGAAGCTGCTTCTCGATGCCACCCCTCACTTCCTGCAGCTCCTTCTCTAGGCCATCAATCACCGACTCCAGATCTTGCAGCTGCATCTGGTAATGCTGCTCACTGGCCTGCAGGGAGTTTTCAAGACCCCTTTCCTGTTGACAGACGTCATCAGCAGTGAACCAGTGACACAGACAGGCTTCTGAAGTCTCATAGTCACCTGTTCCATTCTGTCTGTCTATCTATCTATCTATCTATCTATCTATCTATCTATCTATCTGTCTGTCTAACTATCTATCTATCTATCTTTTTTTTTTTTTTTTTTTTTTTTTGCATTAGCAATCAAAGCCAGGGCCTTGAACAGGATAGGCTCTGAGTCACACCTGTAGCCCCACCTTTATTTATTTATTTTTTATTTAAAGTTTATAATAGTTGTGCTTCACTTATACAAGAGGACCTTTTCTTTTTGCTATTTGAATTTTTTTTTGTTTTTGTTTTTGTTGTTTTTTTTTTGTTTTGTTTTTTGAGACAGGGTTTCTCTGTGTAGCTTTGTGCCTTTCCTGGAACTCACTCTGTAGTCCAGGCTGGCCTCAAATTCATAGAGACTTGCCTGGCTCTGCCTCCCCAGTGCTGGGATTAAAGGCGTTGAATTTTATTTATTTATTTATTTATTTATTTATTTATTTATTTATTTATTTATTTATTTATTCCGGAGCTGAGGACCAAACCTAGGGCCTTGCGCTTGCTAGGCAAGCGCTCTACCACTGAGCTAAATCTCCAACCCCGAATTTTTTTTTTTAACATTTATTTTGTGTATGCGAATGTATGCATGTGGAAGTCAGAGGACAGCTTTCAGGAATTGTTTTTCTTGTTCCATCATGTGAGTTTGGGAGATCAAACTCAGGGTAACAGGCTTTTCGGCAAGCACCTTTACCTGCTGAGCCATCTTGCTGGCCCCCTTTCTGCTGTTTGAGACAAGGTCTCATGATGTAGCTCAGGTTGGCCTTGGACTTGGCATTACCGGTATATGCAACCAGGCCTGGTTCATTCTGTAGTTCAGTCTGACCTTGAACTAATGGCAATCCTTTCTCAGCCTCCGAAATGCTGGGATTATAGCCATGAACCACTATGCCTGGCTTCCATTTTTTTTTTTTTAAGAAAATTATATTTAGTGGCTGAGCAAGATGACACTCACTTGCAATCATAGCTACTCAGGAAGTGGAGGCAGGAGGGATACCAGTTCAAGGCCCACTTGGGCAACTTTGTGAGACGCTGTCTCAACAACAACAAAATGTCAAGAAGAAGAAGCAGGGCTAAGGATGAGGCTCCACAGCAAAGCACTTGTTTATGGTGATATTTTATTTGTACTGAAATGTGATTTTATTTGTATGTTAATAAATAAAGTTGCCTGGGGGTCAGAGCTAATAGCAAGCCATAGCAGAGCTGGGCGTTGGTGGCACATGCCTTTATCCCAGCACTTGGTAGGCAGAGCTAGGGCGATCTCTGTGTGGTCAAGGATATAGCCAGCATTGGAGACACACGCCTTTAATCTCAATACCAACCATAGAAAATCTGGAGGTCTGTACAAACAGGCGGTCATGTGGTTGGGTTTACAGCCAGTGAGAAGGCAGAACAGAGAGTCTATATAAAGACAAACACACAGGAAGTAGGTCTCTCTTGGCTGAAGTGGCTAGCTGCAGCAGACGGGTAAGGCTCTTAACTCTGATCTCTTGGCTTTCTTCTTTGCATTGGTTCTGTGTTTCTTATTTAATAAGATGGTTGGTTATGTCTACACTTGTTCACCATGCACAGGCCCTGGGTTTAATCTCCAGTACTGGATATTTAAAAAAAAATATGTAACTAGGTAGCCTTCTGTATTTCAAAATAATGTTGTAATCACTCCTTTAGCAAGAAAAAAAGAAGTCCTTTACATTGTGATTAATATACTGTCATCCTGAATTATTTAATTTTTTAAAATATTGAAAATATAATGACTCTCAAAGGTGAAACAGACTGCTTACAAAAGGCATGTTAGGGGCCAAGGAGATGGCCCAGTGGATAAAGGCATTGCTCAGCCCGAGTTCAATCCCCTGGTCCCACACGGTGGAAGGGGATAACTGGCTCACAAAAATTGTCCTCTGACTTTCACATGTGCACACACTAAACAAACAAACAAACAAACAAACAAACAAACACAAACAAAACTTTAAAAGGGCCTATCAGGAAAGTGCATAACTATTTTCCTATTAGAAATCTCAATGGCAGGAATGCTGTTAGAATACTATAGACAATAACAACACACAATTTATTTTCTCATATCAACAGTCAGGGAGCCCCAGAGCCAGGAGCAAGTACAACTGAATTTCTCTAGATGTAAACTGGACCTCCAGGGAGCAGATTACAGCCACTGGCTGGGAAAGAGCGAGGATCCCAGCCAGCATTCAGTGGCCTCCACTGTTCAGTGGCCTCCACTGGTCAGTGGCCTCCACCGTAGAGCAATGGAGTCTTCTTTTTCCTCTCTGTTATACATGCTGGGCAGATGCTCTGCCAGCAAGCTGCCTTCCCCAGCCCCTTTCTCTCCCTAAATCACATAGCCTCTGGGGTGCAATGAGCCAGTGTCTTGGGGTCTTCCTTACCACAGCGTGGAGAGTCTCAATTTCCACTTGCAGGTGGTGGCACTGGCGGCGGGCCTCCTTGAGTTCCGCCTGAGCTGCTTTCAGAGCCTCCCCATCCTTGTCCATTTTTTTGGTGATATCTTCCTCTAGCTGTAAGAAAGTCAACAATAACAACAGCAAACAACAACAAAACAACAAAACCAAAAAACCCAAACCAACAACAACAACAACAACAACAACAAAACAAAACAACCAAGGGGCACAATTGAAAAGGAGGTGTTTAAACAATTATATAGGAATCAAATCACATCTTTTCACTATTAGATTACAAGAGTGTGTTCCGGTGCTTCATTACTAATCAATCAAATACTTGAGCCAGTGAATTATGCTCTCAGTCCCAATCTTCTCTGCTATCAAATGATCTCAAAAGTTCCTTTCTGACTACAGCAGCCCATGAAGATACAGAGGAGGGTCTGGAGAGATGGCTCAGAGGTTAAGAGCACCAGCTGCTCTTCCAGAGGCCCTGAGTTCAACATGGTGGCTCACAACCATCTGTAATGAGATCTGGTGCCCTCTTCTGGCCTGCAGGCATACATGCAGGCAGAATACTGTATATATAATAAATAAAAACTTAAAAAAAAGGAAAATACAGAGGAACACATCTATTTTAATGAAGAGGAAGTTTTCGAGACAAATTTGTGACCTCTGATTTTTCACATTCACCTATGTGTTGATAAGGAAGATCAATTGAAATTCAGTGATTATTTTCCAACATTTGTTTTTGTAGGCTGCTTCAGAGAGGCAGATACACAGCTGTATATCCAAAAAGGGGTCAATTCTGGATGTGTAGATTAGGAGCTAGACACCGTTAGAAAACATATTACTATGCTAGTAAATTGGAAAATTAAGTTGTCACAGGCTCCAAGGTTCTTAAATGAAGTTCTATGTTGAGGAAACCTTTTTACTTTTTTCAAAATGATCTTTTTAGAGGCATCTTCAGTTTGGATATTTGGGGTAGTAATGAAAAAGATACTGTGTGTGTGTGTGTGTGTGTGTGTGTGTGTGTGTGTGTGTATGTGTATGTGTACTATGTAGGTGTATGTTTGTGAAAAAAATATATATGCTAGAATCAGTCTGGGGTGTAGTTCCTCAGGAGCCACCCACTTTTTCTTTTCTTAAATTTTTTTTTTTTTTTTTTTTTTTTGCCGAGTGGTGGTGACGCACACCTGTAATCCCAGCACTTGGGAGGCAGAGGCAGGTGGATCTGTTTGAGGCCAGCCTGGTCTACAGAGCTAGTCCAGGATAGGCTCCAAAGCTACAGAGAAACCCTGTCTCAAAAAACAAAAACAGAAAAAACAAACCACCTTTTGTTTTTGAGACATCGTTTCTCATTGGGACCCAGGCTTGCTGATTAGGCTAGAATGGCTGGCCAGTGAGCTCCAGGGATCTACTTACCTATCTCCAGATCTTATTGCTGGGATCACAATTGCACACCACCATGTTTCACTTTTATGTTGTGGGTCCTGCAGATCAAAATCAGGTCCTCATACTTCCACAGTAAAACTAGCTGAGCTATCCTCTAAGTCCCAGAAATGACATCTTAAAGATTATTTTCTAAATTGTCTCCTCTTATAAAAACAAGTAGGGGAAAATGTGAAGCTCAGGGGTAGAATGCCTGCCTGGCAAGCACAGGGGGGAAACTGGGGTATTTTCTGTTTTGCTTGAAATGTTTTCATGCTGATGGAATTAAAAGAAAACACCAGTTAACAGCATTATCAACATTTGACCTCATTAGGAGCAGTGTATTGAGTTGATTTGAAGTAAAAAAAAAAAAAATGACAACTTTTTAATGTTCTTTTAAATCTGTAAATTTGGTTATATGGTAGATTTTATTTAAAGGAAGCCAGAGTCGATAAAAGTCTGTGAATAAAGTTTAGGGCAAGATATTAGAGAAAAGGGCTGGAGATTTGGCTCAATAACTAATTGCTTGTGACACAGCCTACAGGCAGGAGTTCCGATCCTTAGAACCTCTGTAAATGCTGGGTAAGTTTGGAAGCTTGCCTGTAATTCCAGCCTGGGAAGATGGGACAGGAAGTCTCAAGTCTGGACATGTCAGTGAGCTCTGGATTTGACTGAGAGACCTTGCCTCAACTGACAAAGTGTAAGAGCGATGGAGGACGATGTTTGAGATCAACTGTGCTTCCCTACCAGCATATGGTCCAACACGCATGTGAATCTTGCACAGTTCACCCATACACATGCAAACATGCACACACACATATACATAAACATACATACCCCCCCATCCCCCAACCCCTTACCCCCTGCGCTTTGAAAAATGGAAAAAGAAAGATGTTAGAGGGAAATTTTTCCTCCTTTCTTTTGTCAGCTTATCACGTGTTTAGTGTTAACTTGGCAAAGTCAAGCAACCAACATCTACGGGAGCAACTATAAAAAAGAATGAGGAGACTTTTGGAAACAATGTAAGGCTATGGGGACCACTGGTCTTGTGAATTCCCAGTGAGGAACTGGCAGGTAAACTGTGTGGTAGCTAGATTCCCAAGGTGGTTCCCAGTCAACTACCCCTCCTCAAGTTCATGTCCTGAGTCTTGCTGTCATCAGTTGGATATGGTAGAGCTGATGCTGTGTCCATTATAGGCTATGCCTTAAGAAGCCTGCTAGCTTCCACATTGTTTTTGGTAAGCCCTGGGTCATCATCGTAGAAGAAATCTGGATACCCGGTTAGAGAGGGTTGTGTAGGAAGGCTAGGTGGAGAGGAACCTGAGATACATGGAGAGGGAAACAGGCTGAGGTGTCTCAAGCCAGCCTTTTGGCAATCTACTGCCAAGGTCCCAAACACATTAGCCAGTCACTTGAAGCATGCCAGCCAATAGGGCCCTGAGGTGACTGCATCCTATTCAGCATCTCACGTAGCACCAGAGTCCCCATATCCCAGCATCCTCATCCCACAGAATCACAAGACAGAATACAATAGCCTACACTTTAGCCCATTGAGTTTTGGGGGCGACTTTTTATGCAGCGATTGCTAGCTACAGCAACTATATGCTTATTTTATTTGGCTTATTTACCTGTTTGGTGCTAGGGTTTAAACCCAGGGCTTTGCAGTATGTTGTGATAATAAAGTAAATTGACTTTGTGAATTACTTGGCAAAAACCATTTCTCTCAAGAACCTTTATATTATAAAATGTTGCAAACAGATCTTACGAGAGTTTTGCTTTTTTATTCAAAGTCACTCAGTTCAGCGTTGGGGCTTGTACACTAAACTTAGATTCCTACTTTGTAAAATAAAGTATTCACTTGGTATATAATTTCCAAAAGTTGTCCTCTCTTAATATTTTCCCCTATCATATGAAGGTGAACAAACTTTTCCAACATCTAAACCAACAGCCTAGTGACCTTATTTAATCTAGGGAACTGATCATTCTTTTTGAAAACTTAAGATGCTACCCACAAGCAAAATTTATAATGATGTTCCAGTAGGTTGCTAATGGAACAAAGTCCTGTGATTTCTCGCTAACAGTTTTTGTATGGAATTTGAATTGAGCCTTGGTCTGAGTTGGCTCTGTTTCATTTATTTATTTTAAATGTCTTGCAAGCTTTGTGTCAGAAGTACATGGTTCTCATAGTTCAAATGCAAAAATGGGTACTTCTAAGTGTAGAGTCCCTACCCAGCTGGGGGATTTTGATTGTCAGAATTTGTATCCTTGACTCTGAAAGCCAGGTTCACACACTCAGATGATTCTATTTATAGCCATCAGTATAAAGCTGAATGCATGGAAAAGATGATAGAAACCTTTTAAAAATATTTTAGTTGCTTTTATCTCTTCCTGAGAATGTGCAGGCAAACAATCTTGACTATCAAGCTCATTCTACAGATGTTATTTAAATCACTTCTATAATTAACTCCATAATATCTTTGAAGAGTGTTTGGAATGCGTCTTTCCTGAAAAATCTAAAGAGGTCAGAGTGCACCATTTTATTATTTGTTGACTCCATGTTTTAGTAATGACGGTCACCTTATGATCTATATAAAATTTCAATTCATCGATCAATATTTATTGAATGGCCATTCAGCAGCACAGCCACAGGGTTTATCCCTATCTGTCACCCCAGACCCAGTGCAGAAACACCTACATTGCCTCCCCAGTAGATGCTGCGTGGAAAAGAAAATACTGTACCTCAGAGAGGCCGGGACAGGAATCGGGTAGACATGGACTGTCTCCTTATCCTGAAGGTGCCTGGCTGAATGAAATCATTACCTGCATCCGTGTTGACAGCACCGTCTCTATCTGATTTCTGGTGAGAAGCTGTTCATAGTTTGCCCTGATCTCATTGAGGAGCTGGGACAGCTCCATTCTTTTCCCATCCTCCACCTTGGCTAACTGGACCTTAGCGACGGGATGAGTCCGCTGCTGCCGCAGAGCCAGCCCTGCCTGCGTCGCCGGAGCAGACAGCCCCGCGGAGCCTTAAAGATGCAGAGATCCATTTCCCCGTCAGAAGCGGGGGAAACTCCTGGGTTGCTAATCAGTCACTCAAATGTGAGAAACTGTTCGCGCCCACTGTCGTTGGTACAGCAGAAACCTCAGAATCTCCAGGGAAGAGAAGAAAATGACACCCTCAGGTCACTGCAGTGATCCCCTACACAAGGGAATGCTTTGCCTGTGGGGGGCGGGGCGTTCAATTGTTTTGCGGTAGGGAATGGGTCACGACTTTAAGAAAACTGTCCTTAGCCAGGTATGGAGGGCAGTCAGGTTTGTTATCTCAGCACTCGGTCAGAAAGATCTTGGATTTAAGGTCAGTGAGGACTTCGAAGCGAGACTGTCTTGGGAAGGGGTGGGGGAGAAAAAAAAAATCCAACCAAACCACCACAAAAAAAAAAAAACCCAAATAAAACACACAACATTTTATTGTGTGTAGATATTGTGTGGGCATTAAACTGGGTTCCAAATATGGTATTTTACATTTCACACACACACACACACACACACACACACACACACACACACACACACAATATCTATCTATCTATCTATCTATCTATCTCACCATTTCGATTTTTTTTTTTTTTTAAAACAAAATGCTAAAGGAGAGGGGCAGCAGAGGAAAACAGGAGAAAGGAACACAGGTGATAAGAAACAGACTGGAGACTGTTCCCAGGGAGGAAGGGATGCAGCAGAGGTACCGATGAGGTTATGGGCAATGGTGAAGGGCGGTGGTGGAGGGGGTTGAATACAAAGGACAATGATAGGTATGGACGAAAATGCTGTAATGGGGCCTCTAACTTCGTATGCTAACTTAAAAAAAATTAATAAAAAAAAACAAAAGCCAAATGCTATGGTAAGTCATCTAAATGCGTTATCCATTGCAAGCATGCTGACGGTTGTTAGACAAGAGGACCCTCAGATGGAGTTGGTAATTATCATTGGCTGTATTTCTCAAACGGTGGTGGACTGCCAGCCCAAGAGCAGAGTGCTATGGGTTGAAGTGAACTCTGGAAGTCACTCATGTTACAGACGAAGAACCTGGAGGTGGGCACTAGAGTGTGGTGATATTTTATATATGCTCTAACAAATAAAGCTTGTCTGAAGATGAGACGGCAGAGCCAGCCACAGTTAGCCACAGAGGCCAGGCAGTGGTGGCACACACCTTTAATCCTAACACTGGGAGGCAGAGACCGACAGATCTCTATGAGTTCAAAGCCACCCTGGACTACACCAGATTAATCCAGTCTAGAAGAGAAACAGAGCCAGGTGGTGATGACTCACGCATTTAATCCCAGTACTTGGGAGTCACACACCTTTAATCCCAGCACTAGGAAGGTTGAGACAAGAAGTGATATGGCTGGGCAGAGAAAGAATATAAGGCAGGAGGAGACAGGAGTTTGCCTCACCTCCCCCTTCGGTTGAGGACTCATGGGCATTCAGTCTGTGGATTTGTGGAGACAGGATCTTTCCCTTTTGGCTGAGGAGTTGGTGAGGTGAGAAGTGGTAGTGGCTTATTTTCTCTGATCTTTCAGCGTTTACCCCAATATGTGGCTCCAGGTTTTTATTATAAGACCAATAAGGATTCATGCAACACTTGAGCAGTGAGTTAACACTGCCAGTTTTGTGAAATTGGGCCCTTTGGTCCCTGTAGTGGGGCATCCGCTGAGGGAGACATTTCTGTTGCCAGTAAACATACAGAGAACAACACCGCACTCTTACAGACATGTCTTCAGCTCTTCCGACAACACTGTTCTACCCAGTCTTTCCAGGTCCTGACATTCTGTGACCTGTAAAGATGGAAGGACTATGGTCAGAGGGGACAAGTGTCCTACCCAAGGCGGCTCATTAAAGTGACAGCATCACTAAGGCAGCGAACTTGCCTGCATGCTGCATGCCATGTCCGCTTCTTCATTCTCTCCTCCCCTGGATTCCTGTTCAAGATGGCAACCATGTTAGGTGCAACTGAAACGTTTTTTGAGAACGGGCCTCTTGTTGTTTACAGAGTGAATGAATTTGATCTTGGTTCTAGAACCCACAGGGCCTTTGATATGCCTCTTGTTTAAAAAAAAAAAAGTGTGTGTGTGTGTGTATGTGTGTGTGCATGCGTGTGTGTGGCTTGCCATAGGCACAGGTGTGAAGGTCAGAGGATAACTTTCTGGAATAGTCTCTCTTCTTCCATATCGCAGTTCTAGGGGTTGAACTCAGGTTGTCAGGCTTGATGGCCAGCGTCTCTACCAGCTGACCCATCTCGTGGGCCCACCTCTAGCTCTTCTAAATTTCTGAGTTAACTTACTTCTAATGAAGTATGTTTTTTATTTATGTGTGTGCGTGTATACGTGTCTGTGTATGTGTCTGTGTGAGTGGATGGATACATGTGTATTTAGTTAGGTACCTGAGGGGACCAGAAGAGGGCATTGGATCCTTGCATTGGAGTTATTGGTGTTAGCGAACGACCCGACATGAAGTATGTGCCAGCTGTTCCCAAAGACCCCTCCACGCAAAGCTGACCTACTCCTGGTCCCAGCTGAGGGGGGACAGCCATTCCTGTCATTTCTTCCACCTTCTCTGTTGGCCACAGCTCGACAGTTCCTAGTCTGGTCAGACCTGGAGACAGCCTGATACAAAAACCTCTGACTACAGAGGGGCGTGGAGGAGTCTATCGGCCAAGCACAGTTTCCTTCTGGATAACTGAGAGTAAGGAACATGAGGAGGATTAGGCGTGTGTGAGTCAGAGGAGAAGAAAAGAAAGTAATGAGTTAAATGTATATATTTTAATGATTTATTTTCATTTTCACTTATGCATGTGTATATATGTGTCTGTGTGAATGTATGCATACATGTGTGTTTGGGTACCTGAGAAGACCAGAAGAAGGCATTGGATCCATTAGGATGGAGTTATTGGCATTAACGAGCCACCCAGCATGGGTGCTGTTGGACCTGAACTTTGGTCCTTGTGATTAAGCAACAAGTGTTCTTAACCACTGAGCTATCTCTCCAGCCCCCAAATTAAACTTGGCTTAAATTCAGGAGGAAAAAATCAAATGCTCAGGTAGCTTCTGCCCCGAACCTAGAGAGCTGAGCCAGATGCAATGGAGGTCAGTCCTGCAGTCCTCTCTTCAAGCAGGTCCCCAGTATTTCCTACTCACCTAAGCCAGTGTCCTCTCAGAGAAATACAATGTGAACTACAAATGCAAGCCACGTGTGTAGTTTCAAATGCCGGGCGGTGGTGGTGGTGCAAGCCTTTAATCCCAGCACTCGGGAGGCAGAGGCAGGCAGATCTTGTGAGTTCTGTGAGTTTGAGGCTAGCCTGGTCTACAGAGCAAGATCCAGGGAAGGTGCAAAGCTACACAGAGAAACCCTGTCTTGAAAAACCAAAAAAAAAGAGAAAGAGAAACAGGTGAAATTAATTTTAATGTATATTTTGTTTAATATATATATTGAAAATATGATAATATAAAATATTTACATTCTTTACTTTTGATACTGTCTTTGAAATCCAAGATGTATGATAGATCCCATTTCAGTTCGGGCAAGTCACATTTAAAGTGTTCATTAGGGGCCTGAGGAGATGGCTCATAATGTTGTGCATGCTGCTTGAGGGCGAGGATCTGTGTTTGGATGTCCTGTTCCTGCATTAAAAAAAAAAAAAATGGCTGTAATGATATGCGTTCCTAACTCTAGCATTGTGGAGGTAAAACAGGCAGATCCCTGGAACTCATTGTCCAACCATCCTGAGTAGATTCACTCCAGGTTCAGTGACAGACCCTGCCTCAAAAATAAGGCAGTGAGGGATTTGAGAAGACACCCAAGACCTACCTCTGGCGTATACACACATGCACACATGTTTATGAATCCACACACAAATGCACACACACGCATGTACACACACACACACCAATAAATAGTGTCAATACTTTGGGGATATAGTTCATTAGTAGTCAGCTCGCCTAGTGTGAGCAAGGCCCTAGGTTTCAGTCCCAGCACCAGAGAAAAATAAAACCATGTGGCTAGTAGCAAGTGGATTAGACAGTGCAAATCTGAAATTTGAACCCCTGGCTGGGAACACTCCTCCTGAACATCAGGAGATGCTATTCACATACTTTCTCTTGCATAAAGGCAACAGAGTTGAGGCCAGGTGACTGTGGCACATGCCTTTAATCCCAGCACTCAGGAGGCAGAGGCTGGTGAATCTCTGTGACTTCGAGGCCAGCCTGGTCTACAGAGTGAGTTCCAGGACAGCCAGGGCTGTTACACAGAGAAACCCTGTCTCGAAAAACAAAAACAAACCCAAACAAAAAAGAAAAAGGCAACAGCGCTGGATTTGTTCCGAGGGATTAGAATTTACACATCTACAAGCATGTGAATGAAAAGGTTAACCACTTCAAGATTTCAAATTCCTTTTTTTTTTTTTTAAATGAAAATTGTAGCTACTTTGGAGAAATCCTGTCTTGTTTAAGAAACCCAGTCACAATAGCTCATCAGACACCATTTGCAGAGTTCATGCAGCTCTTGGTGCATTGGCTGCATGCTTCAGAATAAACAAGCACGGGTGCCATTCTGATGCTCTCAACGGTACCTGTGCGCTTGTGCTCACTGTAGTGTCCACAGCAGCCGAGCTGTGGGAACAAGCTGTGGGTGGGGGGTGGAGTAGGACGTGGGGAGCTGAAGGTCAAAGGACGCAAAGTGGCAGGTAGGTAGGGTGACCAAGCCTAGAGATCTATTTTTTGTTTTTGGTTTTTATGAGAAAAAGTCTCTCTATGTAGCCCTGGTTGTCCTGGAACTTGCTCTGTAGGCCAGGCTGGCATCAAACTCACGGACACTGCCTCCAGAGTATTGGAGGAATTACACATGTGTATCACTTCTCCCAGCAAGCCTAGAGATCTAATACACAGTTAACAAAATTTTTTTTTTTTTTTTTTTTTTTTTTTTTTTTTTTTTTTTGGTTTTTCGAGACAGGGTTTCTCTGTGTAGCTTTGCGCCTTTCCTGGGACTCACTTGGTAGTCCAGGCTGGCCTCGAACTCACAGAGATCCGCCTGGCTCTGCCTCCCGAGTGCTGGGATTAAAGGCGTGCGCCACCACCGCCCGGCCAGTTAACAAAATTTTGTGGTATGTAGAATTTTTATTGAACAATGGAGTTTAGCTGCCCTTGTCATGAAGAAAGTAACTGTGTGAGATGACAGATATGTTCATTCTCTTCACTACGGAAATCACTTTCTCATCTCTGTGTGCACCACAACATCATGTTTCAGCCTTCAAATACACACTGTAAAATTCATGTGAAAAACACCCGAAGAAAAGGAGGCGCATCTTATTTTCAATAGGTGCTGCTAGACCTCTTCTTTCCCCCATTAAAATAAAGTCAGTCCATTCTTTGACAACTTCATATGCATATATAATGCGTTCTAATTGCTTTCCTTCCTACTCTTTTTTTAAAAAAATTTATTTTTATGTGTAAAGGTGTTTCTTGCACATTATCTGTGTATCATGTGCCTGCAGTACCTGAAGAGGCCAGAAGGAGGAGTCTGAACCCCGAGGACTAGAGTTGCAGGCTCTCTAGTCCCCTCATGGCCTCATTACTACCACTCCTTCCCATACCCCCACATCAATCCCCTTCCTGGATCCATGACTTCAGGCTTTGTTTTGTGAATTGTTTAGTTGCACTACAGCCTGCTGTGTGAGCATTTGACTGGGCCTATCCATTGGAGAATGGTGGAGTCACCAGTGGGCACACTCCTGAAGGCAGTGACACCCCCTCACCCTGAATCTGTTAGCCAATAGTTCAGCATGCATGACTGTTGATAGGCCCACTGGTGTGCAGACCCAGTGTGGGCATCTGAAGCTGCTCAGAGTTCACGATTGTGATGGCCGTGTCCTCCCCAGAAAGTGGCATTTTCCACTCCTTATCCTTATCCTTCGGCTCTTACATTCTTTCTGCCCCCTCTTCCCCAGTGATGTTCTCTGAGCCCTAGAGGGAATGTTATACCTCTTGTTCGGGGGTGAGTACTCATCCATTACTTATTCTCAGTACCTTCTGTACCCACGAGTCTCTTCATTTACCATCACCCACTAGGAAGAAGCCTTTTATATAATTGTTTGTCTTAAAATGTGTTTTGAGACTGGGTCCTGTGTAGCCTGGGCTAGAATTAAATTTGCTCTGTCGCCAAGAATGTCTTTGCTCTTCTGTTCCCCCTGTCTCTATCTCCTGAGTGCTGGTGTCACAGGCTTCTCTTACCATACTCATTTTGTATGGTGCTGGGGATTGAACCCAGAGCTTTGTACATGCAAGGCGAGTACTCTACTGACTGAGCTACATCTCCGAGCCAAGCCACTTGTTTTTAAGCATCCAGCCCCTCTCTCCCATGCATCCTCCCACAGGGGAGGACTTGAAGGTTGGTGGCCAGGAGACAGCGGGTGGGTTGTTGTTGGCTTCTTCTAGAAGCCCAGACTCCGTGTGCACCCACAACCTATTTGGCTCTTGTTTCTTTGCTGGGGTACAATCTAGGGAGCAGGGCAGAGTTCTACACAGTCACATCCTCAAACACCCCTTCAGTTTGGTTAGTTCACAGGCTCTCTGATGCAGATGCAGGGTCTGCAGCCCCACTCTTAGGATCCAACCTCTGGCCATCCCCTTAAGCTTATCTTCTTTCCCCTTAGTGTGGGAAGGCTGTTGTCTTCAGGGGAAGTTGGGAATTCCTGCTCTTAGAGCCAGAAGCTCAGCTATGTAACTTGTCTGACTCCTTCACATGGCATCACTGCTGGGCCAGGCACAGAGCAAGGAGAAAGCATCTCTGTGAGGGGAAATGAAATGGTATTTCCACTGAACATGTTTGTGGGCCCAAGTTCCCTCCACTCTGAGACCAAGGCCTGGGAGACAGCTTGGTTTTGTTCAAATTTCCCCAAAGACAATGATCACAGAGTAATCATGTCAGACACTAAGAGAAAAAACTCATCAGAACATCACTTTTAGTCCCTTTTTCCGTGTATGAAAAATGTTTTGCCTTAGAAAATCTACAATATTAAGATTCTTAGAAAATCTGCAATATTAAGATTGCAATGGATGATAAAGCTCTGAGCATCTATCTCCTCCAAGGGAGCCAAACAGATATAGTTAGCTTCAGCATTTATCTTGTGTCAAGTAATTGGTTGGATCAGGATTTTCCACTTGTCTTCCGCTCAGATTTCTGTCCTTTTACCCGCGCGGAAATGCTCTTTGTAGAGGTAACTAGTTTGCATCTTCTGTATTCCCTATCTACTCGAAGGAGCTGAAGGAAGTGGTTTACAGGAGGTAGCTCAGAAGTACTCCGCCCCTCATGTTTTTAGTGTTCATAAACTTCAGCACGTGAGACAGGCAGCTGTCCTTCATGTTGGTGATTTTTTACTAAATGATATGGTAAGACTTTGGGACATCCCCTTCAGACTATGCTTAGGAGAGCGTGTGACAATTGTGAATGGGAATTTTGCTTTTAAGAGGGAAAAATATTGAAAGGAAAGTAACAGATGAGTTTATTGTTATATGGCGCATTGCTATATATAAGGGTGATAAATCTTAATCCGTTTAATACTCTTATCTGTCACAGAGATTATCTATCTATCTAATCTCTACCTACCTCCTACATATCTATCTATCTATCTATCTATCTATCTATCTATCTATCTATCTATCTATCTATCTATCTATCTATGTCTATCTACCTACCTCCTACATATCTATCTGTCTATCTATCTATCTATCTATCTATCTATCTATCTATCTATCTATCTATCTATGTCTATCTACCTACCTCCTACATATCTATCTGTCTGTCTATCTATCTATCTATCTCTATCTACCTACCTCCTACATATCTATCTATCTATCTATCTATCTATCTATCTATCTATCTATCATCTATCTATTTATCTATCTATCTATCTATCTATCTATCTATCTATCTATCTATGTCTATCTACCTACCTCCTACATATCTATCTGTCTATCTATCTATCTGTCTATCTATCTATCTATCTATCTATCTATCTATCTATCTATCTATCTCTATCTACCTACCTACTACATATCTATCTATCTATCTATCTATCTATCTATCTATCTATCTATCTGCCTACCTACCTACCTACCTACCTACCTATCTCTCTATATATTCACATATACATATATATATATGTGTGTGTGTGTGTGTGTGTGTGTGTGTGTGTGTGTAGTTAAACATGCATTGATTTGTTGGGTGTGAATACATGCACCATGGTGCATGTGTGGAGGTCAGAAGATAACTTGATGGCGTTGGCTCTCTTTTTCCACCCAGTGGGTTCTGGGAATCAAACTCAAGTCATGAGTTTTGACAGCAAGCACCTTTACCTGCCGAGGCACCCTGCTGGCCTTGGGTTGTTTTTATTCTAAAAAGCATCACAGATAGAACTGATGGCAATACAAGTTTACACTAGTCAGCTTTTCCCTCCGGGCAGTTTGTACGTAAGCATCTCTTTAGATAGACAGGTCAGTCCACCGTCTTAGTCTTAGGCAGTAGTCTCACAGGGCTTGGGGATTACTTGATTTACAAAGTATAATTTCTTTAACAGCTTAAGATGTTTTTTGAAATCAAGCTTATATTTTAATAGGATTAGAGACACACAACTAGTCAGCAAACATAGGATTTTTTTTTTTAACTTTCAAAAAACTCGCTATGGATGAGAGGCCTTTACCGGCTTGTCCCTTTTGTGAGCTGTGGCTGATTTATGTCACAGGATGTAGCGTGTCTCCACACGACGTGGTTGAGCTTGTTCTGTGTGTCAGTTAGGAAGATACTTTGACGAGGAGTTTTGCAACGAAACGTGCTTGTTCATCAGCGTTTTCCAGCAGGTTTTCGTGTGGAGTGATCCAGCAGGGTAGATGTCACATGCTGAACTCATCCCTTGTCCCTGTGGCCCAAGGGTAAAAAGCAGGACAAAGCCTTCTCTGGCATTGTCCATGGTGCTTCTGATTCCTGCCTTGTTTCTTGCTATTACGCACATGCAAATGCCTCCTGCTCAAAAATAAGTTTATTAGAGGATGACGCTATGTTAGGACCTCAATAACACATGGTTACAGTGTAGCACAAAAACATTCATAGTTTATTGTTTAACTACGGCTTTAAAGACTATAAAAATTCAGAATCTGGTTCCTCTTCCCCACCCTGTTTTCCTCTGTAGCCACTGTGAGAAATGTGGTTTTTTTGTGTTTGTTGTTGTTTTCTTTTCTTCATCAAAGGTAGTTCGCTGGGCAAGGGCTTATGTTTCCTAGCCTTTCCCTTCCTTTGTGACCATGAGCCAATCACACCAGATGGTGAAGTCGAGCTCTAATGGGTAAGCACAGTTATCACCGGCGTGAGCGCTGGCCCCGTTGAGTTGCTAGCCCAGTTTGGGATCCTGCACAAAAAAGGATTTCCCTTGTCGAGATACTTTCGCTTTCTGCATTCCTTTGCCTGATGCCGAGACTATTCCTTAACACCACGAGCCTTGAGGTTCTGACCTGTGACTAAAAGGGCACTCTCGTGCCCCAGACCCACACGGATACAGATGTATCGTCCCGTATGACTCCTGGCAGAGAAGGCTTTGTTGGGTCCGAAAGAGTCAGATTAGAAAAAACGGAAAATGAGGGTTAGAGAGAAATGTCCCTCACGCTGGTGCCTGGTTGAAGACCCTGAGAGGCACAAATTCCAGCACAACTAATAAACATACTGTGAAGGCTGCAGACGGAGCTTCTCCTTCTATATAACTGTTTAAAATAAGAATGTTAGGGGTTGGGGATTTAGCTCAGTGGTAGAGTGCTTGCCGAGCAAGTGCAAGGCCCTGGGTTCGGTCCTCAGCTCCAGTAAAAAAAAAAAAAAAAAAAAAAGAATGTTAAAACAGCACCAGATCCTCAATGACGCATAAGTGTGTGGGATCAAGTGTGGCTTTCTCCTAGTCTAAGGGTAAACCTGACATTATCTAGGAATCTTACAAGGACTTCCGTTGGTAGTAAAAAGCTCGCCTTAATCTCCTTGTGCAACCTCTGTGATCTGTGCGTTCGCCTTATGTGATTGTGTTCCTATCCAAGCATTTACCAAAAGACGGGATTCTTAGCAACTATTTGAGATGTAACTGGAGAGGACCCTGAAGTCCTCTGCACCTGACTACTGATAAGAAACGTGCAGCGTCGGGCGGTGGTGGCGCACGCCTTTAATCCCAGCACTCGGGAGGCAGAGCCAGGTGGATCTCTGTGAGTTCGAGGCCAGCCTGGGCTACCAAGTGAGTTCCAGGAAAGGCACAAAGCTACACAGAGAAACCCTGTCTCGAAAAACCAAAAAAACAAAAACAAAAACAAAAACAAAAAAAAACAAAAAAAAAACAAAAAAAACCAAAAAAAACCCCCACAAATACAAAAGAAACGTGCAGCGTAACTCCCGCTTTGGAGGGCCATTCCCATGCTTGTGTGTGTACTGTCCTTTCCTGAGTGCTTTTCTTTTATGAGCCACACACTGAAATCGATGTTAAAAATCTCTTCTCCTAGTGTGTTCTGTATTTATATCCATGTATGTTGATTTGTCCTCGTGTGGGGTACGTGTGGTTAGAGGTCAGAGGTTAATGCTGGGTGTCTTCCTCAATGGCTCTCTCTTATTTTTTGAGGCAGGATCTCCCACTGAACCTGGAGCTCACTGATTGGATGAGGCTGGCTGACCAATGAGCCTCAGGATCCTCCTGTCTCCACCTCCCCAGGGTTGGGATTACAGTGCCAGTGACCACTTCCAGTTTTTTTAGGTCGGTGCTGTGGATCTAAACTCAGGACCTTGTGCTTTCTGAGCAAGTGCTTTACTGACCGGTGCTGACTCGGTAGTGACTGTTCTGATTTAAGGGAGGAAGCAGGAAGTGTCACAAGACACAGTCCTCTGAAGGAGTGACAATTTACTGTTTTGTACTGGAAACTGAAACTAGGGCCTTACACATACATGTTTAGTGTGTGCATCTGTTACCAAGGTAATCCTGACTATACAGTTCTCTATCTCTCCGTGTATCATCTATGAATCTATCATTTATCCACTATCTATCGATCAACCTATCATCTATCTACTTATATTTTGTTGAAAGAATCAGAAAAGACTAAAAAAGGGTAAAAAAGTCAAGAGTCCTCTTTCTTTCTGTTAAAAACAAGGGAAGAGTAGTCCCCTTAACTCCCAGAACACACACACACACACACACACACACACACCCCAATAACAACAACAAAGGAAGAAGTGGACATGGTGGTACGTGCCTATAATCCCAGCAGCACTTGGGAGGCGGAGGCGGCAGGCTCCAAGTCCGAAGGTCGTCCGAGGCTACATAGCAAGACATTCTCTCAAAACCAACAAAATCAGGGAGCAGGCATCCCCTCCACTCCCTCTAATCTGATCATTTATGCATGCTTTTGTAAATTCTTTTCTTCAGCTCTTTGAAGTGTTAGTCTTTCAAAAAGTCAAATAGGGCTGGGGAGACGACGGCTCCGTTGGCAACGTGCTTGCTCTGCAAGCCTGGGGACCTAAGTCTGGATTCTCGGCACCCACATAAAAAGTGGGGTGTAGCTGCATGCACCTCTTATCTCACCTGAAGACAGAGACAGGTGGATCCCCAGGCTCTCTGGCCAGCCACTGTAACCAACTGGGAAACTCTAGGTTAAGTGAGAGGCCCCGTTTCAAAAAATTAGACAGTGAGAGAGCGAGGAAGACCCTGGGTACAGCCTCTGGATCTATTGTGCGTGCACACCTACTTGTGTACACGCGGACATGTACCAGAACAAATGAACAAATGCACAAAAAAGGTTGAATAAGGCTTTCTGGCAGCTCCCCCTGACCCCCCTGAAACAGGGTTTCTCTATGTAGCCCTGACTGTCCTGGAAACTCACTCTGTAGACCAGGCTGGCTTTGAACTCACAGAGACCCGCCCGCCTCTGCTTCCCGAGTGCTGGAATTAGAAGTGTGCCCCACTGCTCTTGCTTCTCTTAAGGAGTTGGAAACTATCTCTTTGGGATGTAAATATCCAAAGACACGAACACCATTATCTTCCAAGTTCAGCAGGTGAAAAGAAGCTTGCTGTCTGTGGGCACCTTGTTCCTAAACTGCCTTCTGTTATAAAGATAGAAGAAGCTTATTTGTCCGGTGTATAAAGTCTATAAAATAAGACAGACATCACCCTAATTAATGGGCATCCAGGGTGAAGTCTGTGTGACAAATGGCCCACCAGATCATCTTACTAGAGAATTAATCCCTGTTTATTTTGAGAACACAACCTTGTAGGTTGTATCTGATGGGCTGTCTAACATGCCAACTTTTGCTCTGTGCTTGTAGATTCTTAGTGACTCTCTTGCCATGCATATCACCTCCTGGCTTAATAATGCTTATTGGACAGTAAAATGTGTTTTTTCCTTTATGGAGAATCATATTTCCCCAATGAATCCATGGGGGAAGTAGTATTCCATGCTGTAAGTGATTTTTTAAAAATACCTAACATGTCCCATTTATAGTTTAACTTCCACAAGGAACACTATTTTAAGATTTATTTATTTTTTAAAATATGTGATTGTGTGCCTGAGTGCCGGTTTGCGCACATGAGTGTCGGTACCCACAGAAGCCAGAAGAGGGCGCTTGTCCTCAGAGCTGGAGTTATAGGCAGTTATGAATGAGCCTACAGAAGCCATATATGTTTTTTGTTTTGTTTATTCATTTTTTTATTTTTATTCTTTTTTTAAAGATTTATTTATGTTGTGTACAGTGTTCTGCCTGCAGGCCAGAAGAGGGCGCCAGAATCTCATTACAGATGGTTGGGAGCCACCCTGTGGTTGCTGGGAATTGAACTCAGGTCCTCTGTAAGAGCAGCCAGTGCTCTTAACCGAGGAGCCATCTCTCCAGCTTGTTTGTTATTTTTACATTGATTCATCTCTCCAGCCCATACAGCACTATTTAAAATAGAAATAAGAGTTAAAAAATTAAATCAAGGTAAAATTCACATAAAATGAACAAACAATTAACATTTAATCCATCCACAAAGTTTTGTCTAGTTCTAAACCATTTCTCTTATTTCTTTGGAACCAGCCCACTAAAGTTAGTACTTACTTAATGTTGTGAATAAATATCAGAGTAGACAGTCTTATTTTAAAGTTTATTTTGCATTTTTACTTTGTGTGCATATGGGAATGGGGGCAAATGTGCCACTGTATGTGTGTAGAGGTCAGAGGACAACTTGCAGGAGTCTACTCTATGGTGATATTTTATTTGTGCTGAAATGTGATTTTATTTGTATGTCAATAAATAAAAGTGCCTGGGGGTCAGAGCTAATAGCAAGCCATAGCAGAAGTCTGGCAGTGGTAGCACACGCCTTTAATCCTGATCACATGACAGGCAGAGCTCTGTGTGTTCAAGGATACAGCCAGCATGGAGACACACGCTTTCAATCTCAATACCAACCATAGAGACCTAGAGGTCTGTATAGACAGGCAGTGATGAGGAGGTCATGCAGTTGGGTTTAAAACCAATAAGAAGGCAGAACAGAAAGTCAATAAAAAGACAGACACACAGGAAGTAGCTCTCTTTTGGAGGGGAAGGACGGCAGCAGCAGCGAAAGGTAAGAAAGGGTTTTAGTCTCTGCTCTTAGCTACTGCTCTGACCTCTCGGGCTTTTAACTCTGCATTTGGCTCTGTGTTTCTTATTTAATAAGACCATTACATCTACACTACTCTTCTACCATGTGGGGGCCAGAAATTGAAATCAGATCAGCAGGCTTGGTGGCAGATGTTTTTACACAATGAGTCATCTTGCTGGCCTAGAAATATTTTTATAATGATAATTTTTTTTAAGATTTATTTATTCATTATGTATACAGATTATGCCTGCATGTATGTCTGCAGGCCAGAAGAGGGCATCAGATCTCATTACAGATGGTTGTGAGCCACCATGTGGGTGCTGGGAATTGAACTCAGGTCCTCTGGAAGAACAGCCAGTGCTCTTAACCTCTGAGCCATCTCTCCAGCCCCTATAATGATAATTTTTAATGCAAATTAATTGTACAAATGAATAAGACATATCCATTCATCCAAGCATCCATTCATTCATTCATCTATGCATCCATCCATGCATTCATTCATTCACACATCTATGTATCCATCCATGCATCCATTCATTCACACATCTATCCATCCATCCATGCATCCATTCATTCACACATCTATGTATCCATCCATTCACAATCTATCCATCCATCCATGCAACCATTCATTCACACATCTATGCATCCATTTATTCATCTATCCATCCATTTATGTATTCATTCATTCATATATCTATGCATCCATTCATTCATCTATGCATCCACCAATTCATGTAACATGAATTGCTAAATGGTCTTATTAATAAAAAAACCTGGAGCCAGATATTGGGGTGAAAACTGAGAGATCAGAGGAATAGAACAAGCCAAGCCGCAAGTTCTTACCTCAAGGAAATCCTCAGCCCAAGAGAGCTACTTTCTATATACTCACACCTATATCCTCTCTGTCCCTGCCATCTCACTTCCTCTCTCCACCCAGTTACATCATTTCCTCTTTCTCCCCAGCTCCATCTGTCTGTCTGTACAGATCCCCAGACCTCTATGGTTAACTAGTGCTGGGATTAAAGGCATGTACCACCATGCCTGGCTCTGTTAGCAGTGTGGCCTTGAACTCACAGAGATCCGGATAAATCTCTGCCTCCTGAATGCTATGCTAGGATTAAAGGTGTGTGCTACCACTACCTGACTTCTATGTTTAATATAGTGTCTGGCTTTTTCCTCTGATCTCCAGGCAAGCTTTATTTGTTAGAGCACAAATAAAATATCACCACACATGCATCCATTCATTCATCTATGCATCCATTCATGCATTTATTCATTCATCTTCTACGCATTCATCCATGCATCCATTCATTCATCTATCCATCCATGCATTCATACACACACACACACACACACACACACACACACACACACACACACACATTATACCTTGGTCATGTCTATCCTTCCTTTACCCTCTTTTTTCCTCAACTCCCTTTCCTCTTCCCTAATAGTTCTTCTATTTTCAGGTTTAAATAGGGAATTTTCTTTTTTAAAAAAAGGAACCTCACCTATCCCTGGCTGGTCTCAAAGTTGGCTGTACTGTGGAGGATGATCTTGGACTTCCGATCTTCCCTCCTCTTCTCCCCACAACCCCTGTGCTGTGATCACAGGGATGTGTCCAAACCCTGGCTCTGGAGTAGACCATCTTTTATTGAAGGTCCTTTATGTCTCGTCCTAATGGAATTGGTTATCCACATTTTATGTCCTGGAAATGTTCACCGAAAGGTTCAAGCTTGTTTCAGTTTTCGGGCTGTGTGTGTGACCAGGAGAGGTTGCTCACTTAGGCATTACTGTTGTATAATTAGGATGGAACGATAATCTTTCCCTCTTGGGTGTGAGACCAGATTAAAGACATCAATATGTCATACCAGCAATTATCCAGTCTAAAGAAGCTTAATTGCACCAACAGACCATCTCATTTAGCACAAATGGAATATTTGTGTTCCTGTAGGTAACTTTGAGCATTTGGAGAAAATGTTGGGGTGCTGGTTTTTAACTCTCAAATGTCATCATCTCCGAGACCTCCCTAAAGTGACCTCCCTAGAGAGCCACAGAACAAGCAGCTCATGTACAGAATGAGAGTAGTCAAGTCAGCACTGTGAGGATCAGGGAAAGCGTTTCCCTTCTTTCTGTCAAATCCCCAGTTGAAGTGTGAACAAAGCAGGTGGCTCCCCACTCCAGATGTTTGATCCCAGAAAATGCCTTTGATAGTTAATCTCTCGGAGGTGGCTGCAGCACCTTTAATCAGCAGTCGTAGGCTTTGAGCTCTCCGTGGAGTGGAGTGATAATCTAGCAATAAAATGGTAATGAGTAGCATCCACTCTCTGGAGTGATGAGCTGACCCCTCCTGGCCACCTTGCCCCAGCACAATCCACTTTCTGACTGAGTGCTTGGTGCAATTGCTGCTTCCCCAAACACTGCACTCTGAGAAACTCCCCATTTGATGACGCAAAGAGTTCTCAAATTCTTGAATAATTTTTACACCCTTGTAATCTTGTAGCCCCTCAGCTGGATTTTTCTTTTTCTTTTCTTATTTTGTTTATTTAGATTCTCAGTCCTGGCAGCCACAATTCTTTCTTTCTTTCTTTTTTCACATTTTATTTAGTTTGTGTGTGTGTGTGTGTGTGTGTGTGTGTGTGTGTGTGTAAGACAGAAGGAGTGTGGAGGTCAGAGAAGAACCAATGACAATCAGTTTTATTTATTATGTGGGTCCTAGGGATAGAACAAAGGTTACACCTTACCTGCCAAGCCATCTCCCAGCCCTGACTTTTATATTTCTATGACTTCTTATTATCGTTCTGTATAAATAAAACACTGACTGGCCAGTGGCCAGGCAGGAAGTATAGGCGGGACAAGGAGAGAGGAGAATTCTGGGAAGCGGAAGGCTGAGGGAGACACTGCCAGCCACCGCCATGACTAGCAGCGTGTGAAGATGCCGGTAAGCCATGAGCCACATGGCAAGGTATAGATTTACAGAAATGGATTAATTTAAGCTGTAAGAACAGTTAGCAAGAAGCCTGCCACGGCCATACAGTTTGTAAGCAATATAAGTCTCTGTGTTTACTTGGTTGGGTCTGAGCGGCTTTGGGACTGGCGGGTGTCAGAGATTTGCCCTGACCGTGGGCCAGGCAGGAAAACTCTAGCTACATCTTATATTATGGGTCCAATTAAGGGGAAAAAAAGTATAATGCATTTTCAAATGCCCTCTGCCTTCAATTGCAAGCTTTATCACACCACCCTTCCTGAAATGAGTCCAGCTGATATGAAAGCAAAGCGCTTGGCGGGACAAGCTGAGTGGATTAGAGGCCACACTCAGCCACACCCTTCACAGATACTTCTCACACTGTCGCCAGGAGAAAAAAATCCATTACGTGGATCCACCAAGCTTCAGCTCCTCCTTAATTGTTTTTCTCACATTTCGTAACTTGCCTGTGGCTCGGTGCCATCTGTCACCGATGGCTCCAGATTGGGATTGGAGGATTTGTTGGCCTACAGGTGCCGCAAGCTCGGTCACCTTCAAAAATCATTATCTCTGAGATGTCTGCAGGTTGCTACCATACACTGCTGGTGCCTCCACTGTGGGGGGCGGGAGGGGGTCACTGTGCTTCCTTTGAATTTGGGAATTGTCCTCTTCAGAAAGTAGGAGCTGCCTGGCATTAAGAGCATGGGGCCCCACTGCACAGGCTGGACACTTGAAGAGGTCACCCGGCATCTGTCTCATCAGGCTGTGTAGTTGCCGTGTCTCAGGAAGAAATGCTCCATCTCACAGGACCATAGAGAAGGTAGACTCCGTTGATGGCTAGGAGCTGCTGAGAACAGAGTCCAGTGTAAGAGCTGACTCAGAGAGGAGGGAAGGGTGGTGAGTGTGGGGGTAGAGGGAAGGTCAGCGTGTGGCCGGAAGTCAGGGCACATGCGCAGACTGGAGGAGCTGTGGGGAAGCATCATCAAGTTAAGTAGGTCGGTACCTGAAGGTGAGGGGGTGACGTGCGCCATGCATGGGAAGCACAAGGCTGTGGGAGGAAGAGAGAGGATGGAGCTGAACTTAGGGGGTGTGGCAGCAGTGTAGAAGATGGTCTGATGGAAGGGGGCGCAGACTGCATGAAAAACCTGCAACTGGCTAAGTTCCGTTTCTTTCTTTTTGGTTTTTCAAGACCTGTCCTGGATCTCATTCTGTAGACTGTAGCTAGAGTTTTCCTGCCTTGCCCAGAGTCAGGACAAATCTTTGTCACCGCCAGTCCCACAGCCACTCAGACCCAACCAAGTAAACACAGAGACTTATATTGCTTACAAACTGTATGGCCGTGGTAGGCTTCTTGCTAACTGTTCTTATATCTTAAATTAATCCATTTCTATAAATCTATACCTTGCCATGTGGCTCATGGCTTACCGGCGTCTTCACATGCTGCTTGTCATGGCAGCGGCTGGCATTGTCTCCCTCTGCCTTCCTGTTTTCTCTGTTCTCCTCTCTGTTAGTCCCACCTATACTTCCTGCCTGGCCACTGGCCAATCAGTGTTCTATTTATTGACCAATCAGAGCAATTTGACATACAGACCATCCCACAGCAGTAGACCAGGCTGGCTTGGAACTCACAGAGACCAACCTGGCTCTGCCTCCCGAATGCTGGGATTAAAGGCGAGCGCCACCACCGCCTGGCTTCGTTTCTATTGCTGTGATAAAACGCCATGACCAGGGCAGCTTCTAGAAGGAAGGGTTTATTTGGGCTTCCTGTTCCAGAGGGGTTAGAGTGTATCATGGTAGTGGATGGTGGCTTTAGGCTGGACCAGCTGAGAGCTCACATCTCAAACCACAAGCAGGATGCAGAGAGAGCAAGCTGAAAATGGCGTGAGGCTTTTGAAACCTCGAAGCCTACCCCCAGTGGCATTCTTCCTTCACCAAGGCCCCAGCTCCTCAAACCTTGCCATCAACTTGGGAACATCTAAGCCCATGGGGGACATTCTCATTCCAACCACCACACAGATACATCAGTAAAGCAAAACCTTTGTAAAAATAACGTTGATGGACAACATCTACTGATGTGGCTTAGGGTGGGCTTGAACTATCCATCCTCCTGCCATTTCCTCCTCAGTGCTGTGGTAACAGGAATGCAATAATACACCCAGCTAATGTCTGGGCTGTTAATTATACATGAAATAATACCTGTATTATTTATTAAAATTTAAAATTACGCTTATTTATTTTTGTGTTTCTCTCTCTCTCTCTCTCTCTCTCTCTCTCTCTCTCTCTCTCTCTCTCTCTCTGTGTGTAGGGGGTACATGCATGACACAGAAGACAACTTGAGGAGTCAGTTCTCTCTGTTCACTATGTGGGTCCCGGGGACTGAACTCAGGTCATCAGTCCAGGTGGTGGCAAGCCCCTTTACACACTGAGCCACCTCACAGGCCCCACCACATATTATTTAAAACACTGCCTACTATCTCTGTGTAACGCGTTTGGTATTTTCTCTTCCATTCCGCTTTTATTCATGTTGCTTTTGAACTAAACCTGCTCAAATGGCAGTTAGGTATGACATACCCGGGCACATGTGCTTTTAGTGTAGGAGTCCGAATTGCCTTTTCTCCCTGCAGCCAGAACTTGAAACAGAAAGAATGGGGGAATGCTGCTGGCTACTTTTTCTGCCTATCCATGCTTAACTAGCTTTCTGGATTGTTTTTGTTTTCTGAGACAGAATTTCTCTGTGTAGTCCTGGCTGTGCTGGAACTCACTCTGTAGACCAGGCTGGCCTCAAACTCACAGAGCTCCACCTGCCTCTGCTTGCTGAGAGCTGGGATTTAAGGCGTGTGCCACCACCGCCCCTTAACCAGCTTTCTTACAAGGCCCAGGACCATCGGCCCAGGGAATGGAATGGGCAGGGCCTTCCTACATCAATTAACAGGCAAGACAGTCTCCACAGACATGCCCGTGGGTCAATCTGATCTGGGAAATCCCTCAATGGAGACTCCCTTCTCAGGTCACTCTAGGATGTGTCAAATTGACACTTTCAGTAAGTAGGACAGAAGGGAAGGGAGAACAATGGTGATGGCCTAGATCTCAGTTTGACTGGATGAACAACCGTGGACTCCCTCGTCCCTGGAGCCATAGGGTCTGGTTCCTGATCTAAATGCTAGTCACTGCCGTCACAGAGCAGGGATAGTGTACTGAAACAGTATTTAGTAGATGGGCTTGGTGGAAGCCTGTTCAGCCTTGGTAGCATAGTATAATGTTGTTGCATTTAATTAAAAATGCAAGTAAGATCAATGGATTCCTGCAGTTACCCCCGCCCCATTCCTCATCTTGCTCACTACATGCACAGCTTCTTCACCAGCCCTGTCCTGTGTGCGGTTGGTGGCAAGTCCCAGCTTCATCCTCCAGGTATGTCTGTCTGGAAGTCCGGGAGCTGCATGGAGCCTGTTGTCTGTCTTTTGTTCTCTCTGGGGCCCTGAGTCTCCAACGTGCTGATGGGCAATTTGGGTCCCTGAAATTGAGTCTGGGAATTGGCCTTGACTTTTCCAGGGATCTCCCCTCCACCCCCTCCCCGGGAGGGGGGGTAAAGTTTTTCCAGGCACAGAGAGATGAGCAGGGATGTCTGGGCAGGTGAGCAGCAAGAAGTATTTCTAGTCACTAGCAAGAAGGGAACACAGGCTGTGCATGTGTCTTCTCTCTTCCATCTCATCTCTACCGTCCCAAGGAAATCAGAGAAAGTCTTCTCCAGCAGCCCTCACATTTGGGGAAGGCTGAGCTGTGATGTTACAGGAAGGAGGCCATCTCAGGCTCCCTGTTTCTTTCATACCGAGCTGCATTCAGGGACAAGCATTGCTGGAGTGGAGTAGGGGATCCTGCTTTCTAGAGGCTGAGAAATAATTGTGAACTGTTAGGCCCCCTTTCTACTTGGTGACATTTGGAGACATTTTTGATTGTCACAAGAGAGGAGGAAAGCACCTGTCACTGGTTCCTTACAACACATGGAAGAGGCATTGACCCCAAGGGACTGTCAGTCCAATTTCTGGAGCCAAGATTGAGACACTATTTAGAACCCTGACATTCAGATGTTATGTATGGAGCAAGTTCTAGGACACTGCTCTAGCTAGGGCACACTCCTAGACTTCAAAGCTAGAAGGTGCTGGGCGGTGGTGGCACATGCTTTTAACCCCAGCACTCGGGAGGCAGAGCCAGGCGGATCTCTGTGAGTTCGAGGCCAGCCTGGTCTACAGAGCAAGATCCAGGACAGGCACCAAAACTACACAGAGAAACCCTGTCTCGGAAAAACAAAACAAAACAAAACAAAAGTGGAAGACTGGGCTGGAGAGATGGCTCATTGGGTAAGAGCTTCGGTTGCTCTTCCAGATGATCCAGGTTGGATTCCCATCACCCACACGGCAGCTAACAACCATCTGTCACTCCAGTTCCAGAGGCTCCAGCACCCTCTTCTGGCTTCCTTGGGCACCAGGCATGTATGTGGTGCATAGACATACATGCAGGCCAAACACTTCTACGTATAAGTTGACAACCTTTTTAGGAGGTGGAACCTTACTCAGGTTGAGGTGTGCTGTCTTCTAATTAAAAAGGGGTGCATGTGTTTTTCGGTGCTGAAGAGAACCGCAACGGACCCCAATGCAGGCGTTTTATCTAGACCAAGTTTCCTCAGCTTTCAGACAGGGATCTGCCTTGCCACCTGCCTGGCGAGAGGAGCGGTGATCTCATTCGGAGGCCAGGCCAGGGTTTTCCTGACAGCGGCTCACTCTGGCATTCTCAGCAGCTCAGCTCGTTCTGTGGCTGGAATATTCTCAAGGCAGGGCCTGGTGTGGGAAGCTATTGTGTGGCTGCCAGACTGTTTTTTTTTTTTTTTTTTTTTTTTTTTTTTTAAGACATTAGGTGGAAAAATTCTTGTCCAAGGTCTTGGAGACACCCCCCTCATGCTCTCTTTCTTTCTATCCGCTAACACCCTCTCTGTTTTCGGAGACAGTGTCTCATATGGCCCAGGCTTGCCTCAAACTTCCATGGAGCTGAGGATGACCTTGAACTCCTGATCCTCCTACCTAATCTTCCAAGTGCTGTGATTAAAGACATGTACCACCATACACAGTATGAATGTTTCTGGAGTCTCAAAATAATCAAAACACCTTTATCAGGAAGGATACAATGTTTTCAAAAACACATGTCACATGAAACTGTGAAACCGTCTGTGAGGGTCCTTTAGTGTATGGCATATTCACCCGGGTGGGGTGGGGTGGTGACGGGGTGGGGGATGGGGGGATGGAGGGTGGGGGGTAGGGAGGTGGATTGTTCAGTACCAGGGCTGCCATTGATTGACTGTAGTTCTGTCTCCGGGGCCTGAGAAGCCCTTTTCATTCTTTCTTCTGAGTTTTACTGGAAATGCTGCGGCAGCAGAGTCTGGGGCAGGAAGCTGCTGCGGTAGCACTTTGCTACAACAGACCATAAATACCATTCTTAAAGCAGAGTCACTGAAGGGAAACCGTCCTAGGCTTCCTGACCTTGGCTGGTTTTTTTTTTTTCTTTCTTTTTTTTTTTTTGGTGTGTGTGGGGGGAGGGGGTGTCCCATTGTATAGCCCAGGCTATCCTCTCACCCTGTCTAGCTATCGATCCTCCTACTTTAGCCTTCCAGTGCTGGGGTTAAAGGCGTGCTCCACCACGCTTCCCATCAGCTGTGTTTTTAGTTTTCCTCATTTCAGCCTCTTGATGATCTGCTTTGTTGAGGCTGAGTTTTCCTGTCACTGAGATCCGGTGCTGGTGTCCATATCCACACACGCACGTCAGACCCTTTGACAACGGACTGGTTTTTAATTTCCTGGGTTGGAAATGATCAAGGAACTTAACCATAATGGCAGAAGTCACTTCCTACAGGATCCCCTCCTCATAAGAGTTGAATAGACCGCAGGGACTGAGTAAGGCCGAAGAGGTCGCTCCTTGGGCGCCTACACCCTGGTGGTTCACCTGGAGATAAGCCAACTCCTGCTCCAGGGTTTCCATCTGCATTTTCTCATTGGTCTCAGGCAAGGTCAGGTCACCCAGGACACGGCACAGACGGTGGATGGGAGCCTCTGCTGCAGGGTCAGCTTGGGTCCACACCAGGAAAAAGGTTTCCAACAATTTCAATGGTCATTATCTGTTGTTATAATCTATTTAGGGTGATTTATGAAAGGAATAGTGGAGGAATGCTAACCTCCAGATCAACATTTGTTAATGGAATGTTCTGTTTATGGTTCTTTGATACGTACAAGACGCTGGAAGTCTCGGGGCAGAGCATTCTCAGTGCTTTGGTGGCTTAGGACACCGTGGTTTTACCCTGCTGTCCTCTCAGGTGTTGAAGACCCTCTGTACGCGCAAGAGAGAGAAGGTAAAGGACTCCTCAGGGACATACCTCGACTTTTTTTTTTTTTTTTTTTTACTGGAACCTTACTTGAAATCCACCTAATTCAAAGCTCTGGGGCTGATGGTGGAGCTCAGTGGTGGAACACAACCACCATGCTTGAGGCCTGGAGTTCGAAAAAAAAAAAAATTACTTGTGAAACACAAGTTAGATGGTGTGTCCGTATTTGAGACAGGATTGCCATAGCATGATTGTAAGTAATGTGCTCTGGCTGGGCCTGTAATCTGAGCACGAAGGAAGTGGCGGCCGAAGGACAGGAGTCCAAAGTCATCCTTAGCTACATATCAAGTTCTAGACCAGCCTGGGCTACATGAAAGCCAGTTTCAAAACACCAAGAAAAAAAAAGAAAAAAGAGTTGCTATCAGGTTTTCAATGCAAACCTTTTTAGCAGCTTATCCTTTCCAAAAGGGAAAATACTCCTCTAATTTTTGGGGGGACCCTGCAGGTATCCAGGCAGATGAGATGAGAATGAAAACCCGGTGCAGATTGACTTTGTTAACCTGAATCAAACTTTGGAGAGTCTAATGCCAGGCCATTCATTGTCAGCATATTTAAAACAGTACAATTGGGGCTGGAGAGATGGCTCAGAGGTTAATAAGAGCACTGGCTGCTCTTCTGGAGGTCCTGAGTTAAATTCCCAGCAACCACATGGTGGCTCACAACCATCTATAAGGATATCTGGTGCCCTCTTCTGGCCTGCAGACATACATGTAGGCAGAACACTGTACACATAATAAATAAATAAATCTTTAAAAAAAAAAAAAAAAAAAAAAAGGAAAACCAAAAAAAGCCGGGCAGTGGTGGCACTCGCCTTTAATCCTAGCACTCAGGAGGCAGAGCCAGGCAGATCTTTGTGAGTTCGAGGCCAGCCTGTACTACCAAGTGAGTCCCAGGAAGGCGCAAAGGCACAAAGCTACACAGAGAAACCCTGTCTTGAAAAACCAAACCAAACAAAAACAGTACAATTTGGGAAAGGTTTCCAGGCAACAATCAGTCCAATTCCAGGTGCACAATAAAGCTTAAGGTGTGACTACATAGAGACTCTTTTACAAAGTACATGTGACCGTGAGGGTGGGTTCCATGGCTGAAAGTCCTAGAATCTAGTGTGGTCTCTGACTAATAGCATAGTGGTCAGCAGGCCATAAAGTACATGTGACATCTCCCCTAAGGATGGGTAACTGTTTAGGGAGGGAAGAGTCTGACTAATCATTCTGAGGAATTTGGCTGAGGTCTGCCTCTATACAAAAGGTAGGTGAGGTCGGCCATCACAGATAGCAAAAAGGTCACCAAGTCGTTAACAAAACCCACTCTTCGCTTTCTGGATAGAATTTAGGTATTGGATTTTATCTCTTCCAGTGAGGAGATAGCCCTGTGTGGTTAACATTCCTGAATCTCTTAGTGCTTCTCTGTGAGTACAAGAACCTCTGTGTCCCCAACAATTATACCTGTGTATAAAGCTTAAATTCACATTTTGATGATTCCACAACTTTTGTGTCCACTCTCTGATGAAGGTGAGGCACACCCAGTATTTCTCTGAGGTCTTCTGTCAACCTCGAGTACTGGGCACAAAAAGCAGGTGCTCTCTTCCTGGGCCACATTCCCAGCTCTATGCTGATGTCCAGTGCTATCAGCTTTAGGCCTTTCATAGAAATTTTATAATTAAATTATAGACATATTTATATGCAATTTCTTTAGTGGCAGACACATTAAACAGTTGTTGCCAGGCGGTGGTGGCGCACGCCTTTAATCCCAGCACTCGGGAGGCAGAGCCAGGTGGATCTCTGTGAGTTCCAGGCCAGCCTGGGTTACAGAGTGAGATCCAGGACAGGCACCAAAAACTACACAGAGAAAAAACAAAAACTGTCTCGAAAAACCAAAAAACAGTTGCTTAACACTTTCTTTTAAAAACTCATTTATTTTATTAAATGTGTGTGTGTGTGTGTGTGTGTGTGTGTGTGTGTGTGTGTCCAAGTGGAGGGTATGTGCAGGTGCCCACAGAGGCCAGAAGAAGATGTCCAATCCCCCTGGAGCTGGAAGCAGGCAGTTGTGAACCTTGAAAGTGGGCACTGGATACTGCACTCTGACCCTGTGCCAGAGCAGTATGCACTGTTAACTGCTGAGCCGGCCCTCCAGCTCCTAAGTGTTTCTTTGTAGAATCTGTCTTTGCTTCTGAGAGTAAGAAAACTGCAAGTGATGGACTTGGAATATCCACATAACTGAACTTGTACTTTCCTGTACACAATTTCTTCATAGCTTTTCATCTTTTCTCAAGGCCGTGCCTGTAAAATATACAGTCCTTTGGAATTAGAAGATGAAAGCTCCCTCCCTCTCTTTGGATGAAAATATCTATTTTTAGGGATTTCTGAAGGTGGTAGGATGGCAGGGCTCTTAGTGCATGCATCCTGTGCTTTCAATATTGGAAGTGTTAAGAATAAAATCTAGGGAGAGAAAAATGGTCAGAATCATTGTACTATTCCTGCTTTTCAACTCATTTTGTCAATTAAAAGAAAAGTTAGAAATCTTTCTCAAAGCCTGCCTCAGAATTTTGAAGTGACTGGTAATATCCCCTGGTTCTGTCTTATTTTGTGAGAGTGTAGCTCTCCTGAGGAAGGGAAAGGGCAATGGGCAACCACAACAGCGAGTGTAGGCATTTTCCGGGTTCTTTAGCCCTCTGCAGTGACTAGACCTTACTCCTTTCACAGTCACCGTGTGTGTGTGTGTGTGTGTGTGTGTGCGCGTGTGTGTGTGTGTGCGCGTGCGCTCGTGTGCTCTGTTATCACTGTGCTTTTCTTTGTGACATGCAGTCAGAGGCCGTGAGGCAGATCCCAGACTAATGATAATGAAGGGTTTCCCTCCTCTGTTCCTCCTCACCTCTCTCCCTCCCTCTCCCCCTCCCATCCCGCTTCCTACTTTCTTTCTTCCTGACAAAAGCCATCACACACCAGAGGATGCTTTTTGTAAATAAAGTTGGTGTAGCTGATACGTGTGTGATCTTCTACTTTAAAGGGAGTCTGAATGCGTTCCCATGCCTTCAAGTACAACATCCATTAATTAAACAGTGCTTAAAACTTCCGTTAAAACTGACATAATTCTCCTGGTGGTGGTGGCACACGCTTTTAATCCCAGCACTCGGGAGGCAGAGGCAGGTGGATCTTTGTGAGTTTGAGGCTAGCCTGGTCTACAGAGCGAGTTCCAGGAAAGGCGCAAAGCTACACAGAGAAACCCTGTCTCGAAAAAAACAAAACAAAATAAAAAACAAACAAACAAACAAAAAACCTGACATAATTAAATTCATAGAGCAAAATGCCCAAATGATATATTTAGGAAACACAGATATCAACCTGGACCTGCTGTCATGGGTAAGCCTGGGGATATTAGGGTAATATTAATTGTATTTTAGTTTTTTTTTTAAACAATGATACAAAAATATATTTTATATGCTGAGTAACAGAACTAAAATATTTATTAAAGGATCTTCCAGATTCAAATGGTAACCTGTAAATAATTAAGACTTTATGAAAATAAGTAGTGTGATGCTAACTAAACATCAGATAGAAGATAAGGTCTCTCTGTGAAAACACCAGTTGAGTGTGATGTGACTTGCTGGCCCTTTAGACAGCCAGAGGCTGGCGTCCCATGGCTGCACTCTCTGTGCTTAATTCTGGGTGTCCTATTTCAGAAGGAATACATACATATGTATATATGTGTATATGGATTTTTGTGAGGTTTTAAAACATAATTTCTTTAATGATTCTTCGGGAATTTTACATCATGTACCCTAATTCCACCCTAATTCCAATCACCTCCCAGTCCCCCCATATCCTCCCTTTACCCCTCAGTACCCCCTAAAAGAAAATAAAAAAATCAAAACAAAATGAAACAAAGCAAGCAAGAAAACAAACAAAAATAAGGACCCTCCCCCCCAAAAAAGACTTCTACTGTCCTCCATCTTCCCTGCCTCTCCCACACCTCTTCATTCATCCTGGTGGCATCGGGAGCCCCAGTGTGTCGCATAGTGTCCCCTTTTGTCCAGTCAGCTCACTAGCAAACGTTCATTGCAATGAGTCGCTGGTCTGGTTCAAAGCCTCTGGTTTCTGGTGCATCATCATCACTGGATCCTCACCAAAACTCCTCCGAGCCATCCTGTGGCCACCCCGAGTCATGGAGATCCTGGGGTATTCTTCTACAGGACCAGGCCCTCACAAGCTCCAGCAGGTCCTAGATGGGGTAGATGTCAGGGTGGTCCAACCCAAGGCCTGGCTGTGGGCCTGGGTGGTAGCTGAGCTGGTCAGTCTGGGCCACTGGGGCCACCTACTTCAGGCGAGGGGGCAGAGCCAGCTCCCCTATGCTCATGCCATCAGGGTCAGTTCTCTATTGTCTGTGGTGAGGGAATGAATGGGACCATCTCTCCTGTGAGAGTTGGGACCGGCTCTCCTCCTGCAATGTCCAGCAAGAGGCAGGGCCAGCTTTCTCAGGGCCAGCAAAGGGCGGGCAGGCTTAGCACAGCCCTCTGATTTCATCACACATGGTCCCTGTGGCACCCTGAGGTGGCACAGGAGGCCATGAACATCAATTTTTTTTTTTTTTTTTTTGAGGCATGGTCTTATGTGACTCAGGCTGGTCTTGAACTCCCCATGTAGCCAAAGATAGCGTTAAACTGACTTTCTTTCTGGCACCTTCCAAGTGCTAGGATCATAGCCTTGTACCACCATATATACTTATAGAAGGGAATTTTGATGTGAAAAATAATCATTGTATTCAAATTTTGAGACGTTGATGATGAAGACGATGAGTCAGATAAGATACTTTAAAGAAACTGAGCCCTTTGTCTAGAACAGAGGTGTCACAGTGGCTGTTTTTAAACATTGTCAAAGTTAGGTCCAGGATCAGAGCAGGAAGTACACAGGGAGATGGATTTGGCCGATACAAGGAGAACATTTCCAATACAGCACTTGATTTAAACTGGTTGGGTTGCTTTGCCAAGGGAAGAAGTTTCCGGGAGCTCTGGGCACCTTGGCCCTGTGGAATAATCTAGATTAGAATAATCCTCCAGGAGAAACTTCTGTTCTGTATGAGAGCCGAGGGTAACAGTCACCACCCATCTCATTAAAATTCTTTGGCTTCTATATTGTCATGATTGTGAGAGAAATCAAGAGCATCGATATCAGAACGTCATGGAAAGTTTTGGGTGTGAAGTACCCATTGGGGAAAGAAAAAATCGCCTCATCTTGACAAGGTGCAACAAAACCCTCATTTGCATTAAAACCAACAGAGAGACTAGAACAAAACAAAACAAAGCAAAAAACCCAGCCTTCCTCATTTCCTCTCTCCCTCTCTCCATCTCATCTCCTTCCCTCCCTCCCTCCCTCCCTCCCTCCTTCCCTCCCTTCCTCCCTCCCTCTCTTCCTTCCTTCCTTTCTTCTTATGACAGGGTTGTGTATCCCGGCTGGGTCTGTTCGGTGCTAAGGATGGAACCCAGGATTGCACACATGTTGTGAAATCACCAAGCCATACCCCAACTCCTAGGGTTTTTGTTTTTTTTTGTATATATTTCGGTCAAGTAACAAAAAAATAATTTAAAATAATTTATTTACAGATAGCCATAAGCAACGAGAAAAGGGTAAAGTTCCCAACCCATGACCTTTGGGGGTACACTTAAACCTGAGCACTGCCCAGCTCCACTCTGCCACTAAGGAGAAAGCTGGAGCCGAGCGGCACACCTCCTATGGCAGTTTTGCTATGAGCTCCCCATGCCTCCACATTGGAAAAACCACACCAGATCCTACTCTCTGTCTACCTGCCCAAACGCGGAACATGTGGAAATTCTAGGACACCCACTCCTATGCTGTTCAACTGCTATTTTTTTTTTTTTTTTTTAAATAAGGTGATTGGGCCTGGAGATGGCTCAGCAGTTGGGAGCGCCTGCTGCGCCTGAGGAAGGACACAAGTTTGATTCCCAGCACCTACCTGGTGGCTGTAGCTCAGGGGACTGAGTATCTCTGACTTCTTCAGCACCTCACTCAACTGCACACACCTGCACATGGACAACCACACATACATCATAGAGAAAAAAAATCTAAACAATTTGAAAGGGTGGCTGCTGTGCTATCTCAGCATTTCCTTTCTTCTCCCAGCATTTCAGGTAAGGCTTGATGTTACAGATGAGTACATTCCTTTTAGAAGGTTTTGATCTCCCCTCCCCCTGTTATCCAATGTTACCTTTGACTTAGAGATAATAATTTAAAGTGATTTCTTATTTGTGACATTTTGTTACTGTGGGAGTTGGCTTGGGCAACATTGCTTGAAGCACATTTCAGGTGAGTTTTGTCCTTCTCTTTGTCTCCTCTTGTCTGACCTACCTGCTGATTCCATGAAGTCACCAGGCAAGTTCGGCCTTGTTCCTTCGAGCCTGGTGTCCTTACCAATCTTTCCAGCCGGCTGCCAGGCACCTGGCCTGTAACCTCCGTGAAGACAGATGACATTTCAAGCATTCTCATCCTTTTTGCCCATCGCCCCTTAAGATCACAAAGACGAGAACAGCTCTGTGAATCTCTGAATTAGAAGTTGGCATTAGGTAAAAATCCATTTGCTGCTGGCCATCGTGGCTCTTCCTCCTGGCCAAGTTCACAAGGAGGGAGTGCCACTTTTTTAAGTCACTGGAGAGCTGAACCGCAGAGTTCCCATACAAACCCTTTCCTGCTGTGAAGCATGAGCATCATTTTTGGACAGGGAATAATGTGCAAAAACTAAGTTCTTAATGTCTTATTCAGTCCTCTAAATAAATTTCATGATCCAATGGGATTCAGTAGCTTATTATTAAGAATGTCGTACACCCTAAGGGACAGGTTCTGTTGCAATGCTATACCTTGGTGCACACAGCTGGACTTTTCCTTCCGCAAACAATCCTTTCATACTAACACATCACGGTAACACTGGCCAAGGGAGCAGGGCTCTCACTATAGGGAGTTTTCTGAGTAGATTCATAGTTTGCTTTGATAGAAGGGTTGAAGGGTACTGGAGACCATGGGTCATATCAGTTATAAATGTAGGCCTAGGTAGTTAGGACCCACAGCTGGAAAACCAGCTCTGGGAAGACTCCTGGTCAATGGCTGACTTGGGGTGGCTGGATGGTGCTGCACAGGACAGACTTCCACTTCTGGAAACATCAAGACCTCATCATTTGGGTCATGTTTCTACTTCGGTCATTCTTAACCTTTGAGTAGAACTCTCCTGAGTTTTCTTTACTGTATGGAGGTAATGAGAAATGCCTTAGCCTCTTACAAGGCCACACTTCCTTTTCATGCTCTGATCTTACCCTTGAGTTATCTCTCTTGGTTCTGTGATGGGTGACTGAACAAGTTATAGGTACCTGAGTGTTTTTATTTTTAAGCACAGAAAACAGATTTATTCAAGAAAAATGAAGAACTCCAAGAGTAGGAGGGACACCAAAAGAGGAATTCACTGAAATTCATTTTTAAAAAGATTGATTTTTATTGTATTTTAATGATGTACATATGTGTATAGGTGCCTGTATATGAGTGTAAGATGCCTATGGAGGACAAAGGCATCAGAGCCCCTGGAGTTGGAGTTACAGGTGGTTGTGAGCCACCCAATGTGGGTGCTAGAAAATGAACTCAGTTCTCTATAAGAATAGTACATAGCCGGGCGGTGGTGGTGGTGAATGTCTTTAATCCCAGCACTTGGGAGGCAGAGCCAGGAGGATCACTGTGAGTTTGAGGCCAGCCTGGACTACCAAGTGAGTTCCAGGAAAGGCTCAAAGCTACACAGAGAAACTCTGTCTTGAAAAACAAACAAACAAACAAAGAAAAAAAGAATAGTACACGTTCTTAACATCTGAGCTATCTCTCTAGTCCTGATGTTCATTATTAATGTTTTCTTCAACATGCTTAGATTATGAAATACTACATTTTCAGTTGTTTTTGATGATTAAGGTTGATAGTCTGTAATTCTTCTTGGTTTTATACTTGAAGTTATCAGCTTTGTGAACCAAGTTCAGGTTCATTTGTGTATGTGGATGTGTGGATACAAGGTCTCTTCTTTGGCCTGGAGATGATTGATTAGTCTAGACTGCCTGGTCAGGGCAGGTCAACGATCCATCCACCTGTCTCTGCCTCCCTCATGCTAGAATTATAAGTGCGCACACCATGCCTGGCTTTTAAAAATATGAATTCTAGGAACTGTACTCAGCTTACTATACCACCTGAGCTGTGGCTCCATCCCAGGCTCATTGCTGGATAATTTTAAATTTGGTTCTCTGTGTCATGTTTTGTGAATTTTTTTTCCTTCCACAACTGGCTTATGGAGTTGTTCTCCAAGTTGTGATGTGGTCAATATGAAATTCTTTGTGTAAAGTACTTTCATTAGCCAGTCTGGCTAGATCTTCAGCCTGGTTCTTCCTGGGGCCTGAACCATCCAACCAGAAATCTGGTTTTTATCACCAAGACAGAGTTCTGAGCCTTTAGAGATAACTTGCAAAAGAAGGAAGGGGCCAAGACCACCTGTGGGGTAAAATCTCCAGTGTGGACAGGGGAAAAGAAATACCAGCTCGGCCGGGCGGTGGTGGCGCACGCCTTTAATCCCAGCACTCGGGAGGCAGAGCCAGGCGGATCTTTGTGAGTTTGAGGCCAGCCTGGGCTACCAAGTGAGTTCCAGGAAAGGCGCAAAGCTACACAGAGAAACCCTGTCTTGAAAAACCAAAAAAAAAAAAAAAAAAAAAAAGAAATACCAGCTCTACCAACTGGTAAGTTTTGGTTAGAGTTCTGGCTATAATTGGCAAAGGAACAAGTTCCAAACATTTCTTCTCTTTGGGGCTTTTAAAGTGTTAAGAAATCAGATCCCATGTCACATGTACAACTATCTTTCTTTATGGTCTTTATTTAGTCATTTTTTAATATCTCCATACTCACAATGTCTCATTTCTGTGATGTGTTTGACAAATACTGTGTAACCAAGTCCTACACCAATCTTTTTTTTTTTTTTTTTAGACAGGGTCTCATGTAGCTCAGGCTAGCCTCAAACTTTCTGTGTAGCTGGGGATGACATTGTGTTCTTGACTTTCCTGCCTCTGCTTCCCAAGTGCTGGAATTTATAGGTGTGTGCCACCATAGAGGGCTGAAGTTCTATACCATGAACACCCTTTAGTACCTGCTGTCTTAATGTTTGGTTTTCCTCTCGCTGACAATGTCAACTTTGTACTGTTGTTCAGACAGGGTCTCAGTCTGTAGCCTTGGCTAGTCTGGAATTCAATGTGTCACCACCTGGAACTTGTGTCATTCCCGCCATTTCAGCCTCCTGAGTGCTGAGATCACAGGTGTGAACAGCCACGACCAGCTGTGACCTTATTTAAGGACTTGGCATAGCTTGCGTGTCTTTTTCTAAACATATGGAACACATGTTCAGTGATTGACACAAAGAAATAGGCATTGATGAATTATACGGTGATCATTCTAATAATTTAATCCTTGTCTGTTGGCTCCAGTGTTAGGGATATTGAGGTCTACTTCTGGCTATGGTGCCATTGTCTTGTGTGATGTTAAAAACCCACATGCTAACTGGCTGATATCTTCACTTAGTAAGGAAGTCATCAATAGTGAATAATTAATTCATTATAAATAATAAATAATGAATTAAGGTTAATAACACAACAATGAGCTGTCAATCGCAACTCCATCCCTGGGTAAAATATTAAATTTCTTAGGAACATAAATATCCAGGAATGACTTTGTTAGTTTGCAGAAGTAAGTTTATTGAAATGCAGAGTCAGCCAGAGCCAATTTCTCCCTTCTACTTTTTAAAGAATGTTCTAATAAGGAAATAAGAGGATGCAGGAAATGGGCTGGTCAGCTGATTTTGGACAGCAGGTTTTCTTGGGAGTGAGTCCGCACGATGGTCAGGCTGGTGTGGCTCTTCACTGGCTCCCCCACTCCATTGTTTCCTTTGACAGATGCTTCTGCTGATCTGGAAACTGCTTATTTTATTCTCACTTCTGAAATGTTGCTGACTTGGGAGGAGACAACTTTGCCATCTACCACTTCCTCTATGATGGTCTTCGTCACTCTTGTCTTGCTGGGATCTGAAAATCACGGGACCAAGAGGTCAGTCTGAAAATGGTCGCTGAGGCCCAGAGAAAGGAGAAAGTCTGTGCTTGCTGACTGTGCTCTCTGCTTAAGATATTGTCAGCAGCTGTGCACATTTTAACATTTATTTTTAAAGTGCGTGTGCGTGCGCATTCGTGTGTGTGTGTGTGTGTGTGTGTGTGTGTGTGTGTGTGTAGGTAGGTAGGTAGGTAGGTAACATGCATTTATGTGTGTGTATGTGGAAGTCAGAGGACAACATTGGCTATGGTTTCCCAGGCAACATCCACCTCCTTTTTTTTGAGTCAGGGTCTCTCACTAGCCTGGAACTTGCCAAATGATCTGGCCAGTCAGAGAGCTCCAGCAATCTACCTGCCTTTACCCTTCCTCAGCCTTGGAATTGTAAGTCCATAAGTCTGTAACACCATGTCTGGCTGGTTCCTCCCTTGCCCCCCAGGGGTTCTGAGGTTGAACTCTGGTCCTTATACTTGGAAGGAAAGAACTTCTGACTGAGCCATTTCCCCAGTCCAACAGTAAAAAGATACAACATGTGAAACATGCTTTTCATTGTAAAATACTCTTCAGTGACAATCCATTATAAAACACTTTTAGATGGCAACATTGTCGTCAACATTAAGAAAATGTCTACCTTTTCCTTGGCCAGAACAGCTCCCGGATCTCGAGTCACTCAAAACCAAATGGCTGGATACTAAGTTTCGATAATCAGATCCTCTGGAGACAAGAAGAAAGAATGGCATTTTCCTTTGAAGTCTGCTAAGGTGGGAGAAGCTCTCCAGCTCCCGGAGGCCCCAGGGTGCAGCTTTGGGTGTATCTGTTGTTACCTTACTACCTTATAAGTCCATGCCCGACCCCTCCCCCATTCCCTCTTTGATTTCACAAGCCCACCTCCTGCATCTCAGCGGCTTTCACTCACCCTCCCTCTCCACCGAGCAGGCGCCGATAGGTCTCGATCTCCTCCTCCAGGCGTGTCTTGATGTTCAGCAGGCATTCATACTCTGCATTCTGGCATTGTGTCTCACCCCGAATCTGGCTGAGCTGCTCCTCCACGTTGCTAATCTGTGTCTGGATGCCAGACAGCTGAGCCATGTAGCCAGCTTCTGTGTCAGCCAGGGTCCCTTCCAGAGAGCATTTCTAAGATAAAGAGAAAAGAAACATTCATGTGGAAAGTAAGTCCGTGGATGATTTGGGAAAACGTCTGAGTTTTGCATGAGTAGTATGCTCTCCTGTGCTATGGGTACAATCTATACTGTCGTTGTCTCTTTAACTTTCCTTGGCACAACTCAGATCAAATCTTTAATGGAAATAGAGTTGTCCTGTGTGTGCATGTGTACATGTGTGTGTGGAGCCAGATGCTGACATGTGTATCTTCCTCTGTTGCCCTAGACACTTCAAGACAGGGCCTCTCACGGCAACTGGAGTTCACCGCTCTGGCTAGCTTAGTAGGGATCCATCTGTTTCCGTGCACCCCACATCCCCAAGTGGGTGCTGGGGGTCTGAACTGTGGTCCTCACGCTTGCACAGCAGATACTTTCCCTGTAGAGCCATCTCCCCAGCCCCAGAGAGCAGCAGCATGCTTGACTCTTTATGCTCTCTAGCAGACAAAACAGTTTTCCTTTTTCTGTGTTTATGGGCTTAGTGGTCATCTTGGCAAAGAAGGACAACTCATCTGCTTAACTGTTGGAGAGTGAAAAACTAACAAACAACTGTCGGGACGTACCAGGGCCAGCTGGGATTGAAGCTCAATTTCCAAGGCTTGCATGGTGCGCCTCAGTTCTGTTATCTCGTTCTTGGCAGAGTTGGCCGCCCCAGCGTCTGTAGAGATTTGGGCTTGCAGGGATGCACTCTAAATGGAAATCAAGCACAGTTGTCATAGGCTGCGGCCGCAGAGGTGGTGGCCCGTGAGCAGGGCTGCAGATGGAGGTTCTTGGTGCAGTACCATACCCTCTCGTTGAACTGTTTCTCCGCTTCCTGGCGGTTCTGCTCAGCCAGCGCCTCATATTGCGCCCTCATGTCATTCAGTAGTTTGGTCAGGTCGGTTCCTGGGGCAGCATTCATTTCTACTGTCACGTCTCCTCCAGAGCTTCCTTGCATGCATTTCATTTCCTAGCATAGAGGGATTAAAAAAGGCGCCACGGTGATGGGAGTGCAAGCTGCCACTTTCTAAAGCATGTGTCACTGGAAACATCTGAAACCGTGACAGCCCCGGGGACTTCAAGATGCAACATGCTCTCTGGCATTGGATGTGTGGGGAGTTCATTTAGTAAAACCGAGTTCACTTTTGTAGACTAGAGATCATGGAAAATACAGACGGCAGGGCTGCTCATGCATGCAGAGCCCATTCCTACCTCCTCATGGTTCTTCCTCAGGAGGACCAGCTCCTCGGTGAGACTCTCGATCTGCATCTCCAAGTCAGACCGAGTCATGGTAAGGTCATCCAGCATTTTCCTCAGGCCATTGATGTCGGCCTGTACACACTCCCGGAGGTGCATTTCATGCTCATACCTGGAAGGGGTGCAGGAAGGCAGGTAAGGGGACTCATCTCAAAGTACCTCTCTGTCTTCCTTTTTCTTTTCTTTTCTTTTCTTTTTTTTTTGAGACAGGGTTTCTCTGTGTAGTTTTGTTGCCTGTCCTGAATCTCGCTCTGTAGACCAGGCTAGCCTCAAACTCACAGAGATCCGCCTGGCTCTGCCTCCCGAGTGCTGGGATTAAAGGCGTGTGGCACCACCGCCTGGCCTCTATGTTTTTTAAATTTATTTTTACTCTATGTTCACTGGTGTTTTGCCTGCATGTATGTCTGTGTGAGGGTGTCAGAAGCCCTGGAACTGGAGTTACAGGCAGGTGTTAGCCTCCATGTGGGTACTAGGAACTGAACTCAGGTCCTTTGGAAGAGCAGCCAGTGCTCTTAACCACTGAGCCATCTCTCCAGCCCAGAGTACCTCCTTTCACACTCCTGGGAAAAGTTTTGACCTTGGAGCACTGTTTTTCATTTTTCTCTCTGTGTATAACCCAGGCCCTTGGCCTTTGTGGGGAAAGTCTCTAACTGTTGAACTACATATCCAGCCACCCCCAACTATTTTGATAAATAAAATTGGCTGAGGTTTTTTTTTTTGATAATTTTTTAATCTCATAAAGAAAAATAATTTCTAATATTAATTCTAGCCATGTACAATGTTTTTCTAAGAGTTATCAGCCTAAGTTATCTCTCTCCCCTCCCTAGTTCCTCCCTCTCTCCCACTGTCTTGCTTTCCCTTCCCTTCCTTCTCTTCCAACAGTGATCTCTAAAATTTGCTCCTGTGAGCCATGCGTGGGAGTTCACCCTTGTAACACAGCAGTCTGGAGCTAGAGGCAGGAAGGTGAAGAGTTCAAGGCCAGCCTCAGTTCCATAGTGAGTTTGACTCCAGTCTGGGCTCCACAAGCCTCTGTCTAAAAACAAAACAAAACAACAAAACCACCAAACCCCCCCCCCCCCAACCCGAAACCAAACAAATAGTAAAACAATAAAAGAAAACCATCCACGTTCACCCCTGGTCTATTTCTGAATTTAGGTTGTGATCCTCCAAAGGGCTTTTCCCCTCAACAGTTGGGCTGTGTTTTAGTCCCTATGGTACGAGTTTTCAAGGATTTCGCATGTCTTACTTCATCCTGAAGTCATCCGCAGCCAGTCTAGCATTGTCGATCTGCAGAGCCATCCTGGCATTTTCAATGGTGGCTACAATGATCTAGGAAAGAGGGAAGATCGAATCCTAGCTGATTCTTTCTTTCTTTCTTTCTTTCTTTCTTTCTTTCTTTCTTTCTTTCTTTCTTTCTTTCTTTCTTTCTTTCTTTCTTTCACCTACCCGTGAGGACTGACATCTCCTATGTCATTAACTCTTGAAGGGGGGTTGGCCTGCAGACTTCCTTAACCGTGGCACATGTACACTTAGCACCACGGATCTCTGCAACTGGAAACAGCTTCCACAGTTATTAGGGTAGACAAAGGACACTGCTTTATGGAATGCTGTCCTCTGACTACTTCTACTGCTTGGAAGATCAGTCATTTCCTCACCGACTGAAGGAACTAATGTGAACACATAATTTCACTTAAAAACATACGACTCATACATCTATGGCTGAAAATTTTAGTTTATTATGCAACACTTCACCAGATTCTATAGGAAGAATAGTCCTAACGATGAATCCAGAAAGACACAAAAATGCACAAACCTGTCAGTATGAGTCATGAAGTAATTAGGTCACACTAATTATCCATTGAGTACAATCACTCTCATATACCTGTCAGTTGGCTATCCATCATTGTATGAATCTGATACTCAAATTTGAGATTCAGACAGAATACTGTGGTTGTATGTCATACATTCAGAGTGAATACAAATTAGGATACAAGAGGACCCATTTTGCACACATGACTTAACATTTCATTACTGAGCCCTTGAGATGGCTCAGCAGGTGAGGACACTTGCTGCTATATTTGAGCTGAGTTTGAGCCTCGAGACTCAACGGTAGGAGGAGAGAACCAGCTCCCATGAGTTGTCCTCTGACTTCCACACCTGTGCTACGGCATGCATGCATGTCCCCCCTGGCCCGCCCCCTGTACACACAGGTGGACACATGTACACACACAAATAAGTGTAAAAAGAAATTCATCGTAGTATACGATCTGAATAAAAGTGAAAGACAGTCCATAAGCACACAGCTACGGAGTCCCACCTGGTTCTTCAGATCTTCTATGACTGGCCAGTATCTGCTGTAGTCTCTCCCAGCTTCCCCTTTTCCAGACCCGTGCTTGCCATACCACTCCTTGATTTTCGTCTCCAGGTCAGTGTTGGCCTCCTCCAGGGCTCGCACCTTGTCCAGGTAGCTGGCCAGACGGTCGTTGAGGTTCTGCATGGTTTGCTTTTCACTTCCAGAGAGAAGGCCCCCATCACTGCCACTGACACCACCAAGGCCACCTCCCATACTACCTCCATAGCTAGAGAAGCCTCCACTAGAACCCCCACCAAAGCCAGAGCCCCCACCAAAGCCAGAGCCCCCACCAAAGCCAGAACCCCCACCAAAGCAAGAGCCCCCACCAAAGCCAGAGCCCCCACCAAAGCCAGAACCCCCACCAAAGCCAGAGCCCCCACCAAAGCCAGAACCCCCACCAAAGCCAGAGCCCCCACCAAAGCCAGAACTTTCACCAAAGCCAGAGACTGCTCCAAACCCACCCTTTACTGCGCAGCTACCAAAGCCCCCTCCAATGCTGCTCCCGAAGCCTGTGCCCAGCCCACAGCTGCCACTGCTTCCCTGGAAGCCCCAGGAAGAACCTCCCCCCAGCCCACAGCTGCCTCCACTGCTGTAGGTGCTTCCACCTGAGCACACCCTGCTGCCTGTGGCCCCAGAGGAAGAGGAGACTCGGGAGGAGCATGACCCTCTCTGAGCCGAGCAAAACATGCTGTTCCTGCTGGTGCTGTGCTGTCTCTAGAGACTGGGAAAGGTGGAGTAAATGGCCTGTTCTAGTCTGCCCCTTGGCCCTTATATACACACCAGGAGGGTGTTCCTTTTCTCTGCCATTTCCTAATCCCTGTTACAGTTTTGTTAATCCCTAATTGGATACTTTCTTTTCCATGAACCTACTCTACTGGCTCTTTTTATGAGCCTGGGTCAGACATTAGAAAAAATAAGGTGGAGCCAATATCTTTTTTTTCCTTTTCGGAATTACTGTTTTAATCTTTGGGAGGTTTTGATGGCTGGTAATTCCTTCAGAAAATATAATTCCATTCAATTTGCTTCATGATTTCCCAACGTCAGAGTGTATCCCAGGTTACTGAATGTAATTAAAACCCTCGGTGTGATGAGGGAGAACATTTCTCAACATGTAGCTTTTTGTTTGTATTGTTATCAAAGTCAAAATTAGCATTAGCACCAGAATTGATTTTGCATTTAATGAAGCTCTCCCCTCTTTGATTTGGTAATTTAAGATGAACTGATGCATTTTCCTTTTTTTTTTCACAGTTGATAAGAAAAGTTAATCATACATTTCCCTGTGAGTATTGTTGGACACACTCATTCAGGCAGATACTGACTGAGAATGACCAGACAAGGCTTCAGATTGTTCTAGCATGGGACCATGGTGAGGTGCAAATGCCTCATCCACGCCTAAGATTCAGCTCTGGTCCTCCTTGCCCCACTTCCCACCTTGAGATAAGGTCTGGTATAGTCTAGACAGCGGAAGAAACACTTGCCTTTCTGATCCTCCTGCCTCTACCTCCCGAGGTCTGTGATTACAGGCATGTGTCACCACACTTAGTTTTGTCCTGGGCTGGGGACGGAACCTGGGACTTCGTGGTCTCTAGGCAAGCACATACCAGCTGAGAGATTCCACCAGCTCTCTTTTCTAGTCTTAAAAGCAAGATATCAAGTCTTCAGAAAGGGAGAGGAACTGATGCTTGCTGCTCCCATCTCTGTTTTGAAGGCCACTGGAAAAGAGGAATCTGAAACCGCTGTTAATATACAAAGGAGCCACTTAAACGTGGGGAAATCTGAAGTGTGTTCCAATCTGTCCAGTCTTTGCTTAGGTTTTTCTGTTTTTGTCTAAGGGATATTTAGAAAAGAGGACCTTCATTTCTGATAACTCATGCTATGGTTAGGATCATCATATCATTGGATCTTCAGTTCTGGGACCTTCCCTGTTCCCTTCCTGCTTTGTGTTGTGTTATCCTTCTGTGGTATAGATATTTCCTTTTCTCTTGGCTACTAGTTCCTCTGGTTTAAAAGTGTCACTTTTAAATTCTGGGTGGTGGTGGTACAAGCCTTTAATCCCAGCACTTGGGAGGCAGAGGTAGGTGGATCTCTGTGAGTTGGAGGCCAGCTTGGTCTTTAGAGCAAGTTCCAGGACAGCCAAAGCTAAACAGAGAAACCACCATCTAGAAAAATCAAAAAGACAACAAACAAGCCAAGAGGCTAGCCGTGGGGCTGGTGAGATGGCTCAGCAGATAAAGGTGCTTGCTGCCAAGTCTGCCCACCCAAATTTGATACTTGGACCCAAGTAGAAGGAGAGAATTGATTGCTGCAAGTTTTCACCCGACCTCAGAATTCACCACTGCGTGTGCACACTGGAGAGCACACACACATACAGAATAAACACGTGTAAATTAAAAAATATAAAAGATCACCAATGTTTGACTCCACTTGTATTAAGTTCCTGAAGGAGTCAAAGTCATAGACATAGACAGTGGATGGGTGGTTCCAGTGGCTGGGCGGGGTGGGAGGGCATGCCACAGCAGCTGTTGAATTGGTTGAGAGTATGAGCCTTGCAGTGTGGCAAGGCTTCAGTGGGTCAGTTGCACAGACAACGTGAGCATGCTCAACACTGTTGAACTGTATCTGTCAAGTGATTATGATGGTAAGCTTGATGTGTGCACCATCACCATTTTAAAAAGGTGTCGTTTGTAAAGGTGTAAATGCCTCTGAGTCTTCCTTAGCTTTATACTCAAGTGACCAAGTTTTCCTAGTTGAAACATTCTGCCTTATCTTGGCGGTCCTTCAAATCTTGGGTATTTTTTAATCTTTGTTCAGCCTTTTTCCTTCGTTAACTTTTCCTTAAGCTGTTCTTATAGTGTGTCCATGATTAAATTAGGTGGTAATCACCTTTATTATTTGTGTGTGCATGCACATGGGCTAGACTGGCTGGCCAAAAAGGCTCAAGGGTCTGCCTGCCTCTACCTCCCTCCCTGTACCTCCCTTTTGACATGGGTTCTGGGAATCAAATGCAGGGACTGGCAAGCGAGTGAGTGTTTCTTCCTTTGTAGATTATGAAGTGGGATCTTTCCACTCTGATAAATTGGGCTAAGGAGGTTTTAAGAAAGGAACAAAGGTGAGCAAGAAATCTGATGGAACTTAGAAGCCGAAGAGCCCTGGGCAGAGAGCTTTATGTTTCAGAACAAGAAGAGACAACATTCCAAGGGGCTGAACTTCTCCTCTGTGTTTGTGGTGCTTCTGCAGCTGTTATCTGTGCTGGAGGCTTTTGATGGCTGCATTTATGATGCGGTTTAGGATATCCGAAGTTCTCTTCCCTCCCATACTCCCCCTCTTTCCTCCCCCCTCCCTCCGTCCCTCCGTCCCTTCCTCCCTCCCTCCCTTCTGTGATTCTCCTTCCTTGGGATCATCAGTGCACTGGCCCACCAGGGTGGAAGAAGCAGAAGTGAGGAACAGGGTTTGGATGGCTGTGGGTGTGCTGGAGACAGCCCTCTGGGAGATGACTTCAGTGAATCAGCTCAGCTTTATTCCAGAGTATAGGAAATATGTAGGATTGTGGAGCCTGGGGACAAGCTCTCATTTGCATTAAGTGGTATGCTCCTGTCATAACGCTTCCTATGTGGCAGCAGGGCTCTATAGCAAAGCTCCTAGTAGAGGGCTTAGTTACGTGTGCACAGCAGGGGAGGAGTCTAGCAGGAACTGTGCAAGGGTCGTGCTAGAGATAAACCAGGCATCCAGGCTTAGAGATGGCTTTCAGATAAGGTCAGTCCTCTGGGCCTAGAGACATTCTTTAGATAAGAGCAGGTAGACAACAGGAAGTCTGGATGTGGCGTGGGGGCTGGGGGCTGGAGAGGGAGTCCTCATGTTGTTGAGCTTTGGAGAGAGCTGCCAGGCCATGATAGACTGCAACCTCTGGCCAGCAGGGCCTTCCAACTCCTTCCTTCCTTCCTTCCTTCCTTCCTTCCTTCCTTCCTTCCTTCCTTCCTTCCTTCCTTCCTTCCTTCTTGATCTACTTATTTGCAATTCTGGGCTCCAACCCAGAGACCCAGGGAGTTGCACATGCTGGCAATGTTCCACAGTGATCGACATTCTTAATTGTGTATGTGTGTGTGTGTGTGTGTGTGTGTGTGTGTGTGTGTGTGTAACCAGTTGTGCAGAAGAGTGTAGAGGTCAGAGGTTGACTTCAGAAAGACTTTTTCTTTCATTTCTCTATACCGCCATCCTCATCCTCATGGTCACCAAGACAGAGTCTCTTACTGAACCTGGAGCTCATCATTTCAGCTGCACCAGCTGCCCTGCAGGCCCCTGGGATCCCCCTGTCTCTGTCCCCTCAGTGCTGGGGTTACAAGTGTGCACACGTATGCCTGGCTTTTATGTGGGTTTAGGGGACCTGCACTAAGGTCCTGGTGTGTGGAGCAAGCTCTTTCTCCATGGAGCCATATCCTCATCTCTCAAATTAAGTTCTTAGGAGATACTTCCCTGGGTCTTTTCAGGATGGACCAATGGGTCGAGTGTTTACTGACTGAAACAGCCATTGCTGCCTCCAATGCTTTGCGTGACGGTCAGTGTAGAAATGAACACACAGGCAATCTGCAGGATTTCCTTCTCTTCCTTAGTCTCCCGGAAATGCATTTTCACACTTTCTCCCAGTTGTGTCTGTGTGGCTTTTCTCCTACCTATGGAATCTTTTCAGGAGACTGATCTAGAGTCTGTGATTTGCAAACTGTCTAGTGTATTTAGAGGATTAAAGGCTTTGAACCACGCATTTAAATACAACTCGGTTCTGGGCGGAGGCATTAGGATTTGTTAGTAAACATTGCTCCCCATTGTTTCCAGACACCCTCATGTGTGACACTCACTGTTTTTGCAATGAGGACCCGCCAAAGATACCAAATTACTTCTTGGCATTTTCTTCAACTGTAATTGGAAGCATCAAGAATGTAGTGAGTTTTCAGTGGACTAGAACACTCAGAAGTGACAGTCTGGGTGTCTGGCAGCTAGCCAGGGGTTGTCTGATCCCTGAGAGCTCAAAAGAAATGACCAAATTGCAAATGCCAGGGCTTTCAGCCCAGTGCTCTGCCTAAGCTATGTGATGTTTTGACCAGTGAAGAATTGTATAAATGACACTTCTTATAGGGTGGGTATACTCTTTGCAGAATGACTTGCAAATAGTAACCATCTTTTTTATAAATTTTTGGCAAATAGATACTGGGCATTTTTATTTTTATTTATTTTTTCATTTCAGATGTATATGTTGCATGTTTTTGGATAAACAAGAATCCCACCTTTGGATGAACATGGCTTATTGTTCATGATGAATCTTTGCATCATTGAGAATGCAACTCAACTTATATATCCTGCCTGTCCTAGAGAATATTCTACTGTGAGTTTTCCATACAAGGCACATAACCAATGTAGGTAAGGGGAGTACCTAGTTCAGAGTATTTATTGACTGTTGCTAGAGCTTTTGGTGTCAGATGATACAGGGGAAAAAGTGCAAATGGGACAGGAACGGATGAGCCAGGTCATGGTCCATTCCTGCGCAGTCATTGTTTAGAATAGTGGTGTCTCCAGGTTCAACTACTTGAAAGAAAAAAAAATGTTTTGTCACAATGTATGTGCTTAGAAGTCACTCAGCGGACCTAGCAGTGTCCATCAGTTGATTTCAGTCCAGTGCTACTGTGGGGCACCAGAGAAGTTACAAACGACCAATAAATGGAGAGCAGACTGGGGCCAGTGAGAGGGCTCAGCAGTTAAGAGCACTGGCTGCTCCTCCAGAGCATCTAGGTTCAATTCCTGGTATCTACATGATGACTCATTTTATCTGTAACTCTAGTTCTAGGGGATCTGGTGCCCTCTTCTGGCCCTTGTGGGAAGTGCATGCCTGTGGTGTACAGATGTACATGTAGACAAAACACTATATATATAAAATTAAAAAAAAGTAAGAGAGAGCACTCATTATACCTCTTGACTGTTTCTCCTCCTCCACTTCTTTGCTTTCTCACATTCTTTATTCTTTCTTTCTCTCTACTTGAGTCTTCTTTAATTTTTCTTCGTTAACTATTTATTTGTGATTTTATCCTCCAAGAAATGGATTGTTACTTTACAGCTAATATCTGCTTATGAATGAGTACATACCATGTCTTCTAGGTCTGGGTTACCTAACTCAGGATGATTATTTTCAAGTTCCATCCATTTGCCTGCAAATTTCCTGATGTCAATGTTTTTAACAGCTGAGTAATATTCCATTGTGTATATATTGATGCTTAGGTTGAGGGGCATCTAGGTTGTTTCCAGTTTCTGGCTCTTATGAATAAAGCTGCTATGGACATAGTTGAGCAAGTGTCCTTGTGGTAGTATGGAGTGCCCTTTGGGTATGTGCCCAGAAGTGGTATAGCTAGGTCTGGAGGTAGATTGATTCCCAATTTTCTGAGAAACCACCATATTGATATCCAAAGTGACTGTACAAGTTTGCACTCCCACCAGTGATGGAGGAGTGTTCCCCTTGCTCCACATCCTTTCCAGCATAGGCTGTCACTTTTGTTATTGATCTTAGCCACTCTGACAGGTGTAAGATGGACTCTCAAAGTAGTTTTGGTTTGCATTTCCCTGATGGCTAAGGATGTTGAACATTGCTTTAAGTGTTTCTTGGCCTTTTGTGTTTCATCTGTTGAGGATTCTTTGCTTATATCTGTACTTCATTTTAAAATTGGATTATTTGGTTTGTTGATGTCTAGTTTCTTGAATTCTTTATATATTTTGGATATTAGCCTTCTGTCAGATGTGGGGCTGGTGAAAATCCTTTCCCATTCTTGAGGTTGCCGTTTTGTCCTGCTGATGGTGTCCTTTCCCTTACAGAAGCTTTTCAGTTTCATGAGGCCCCATTTATTAATTGTTGATCTTAATGCCTGTGCTATTGGTCTTTGGTTCAGGAATTTGTCTCCTGTGTCAATGCGTTCAAGGCTATCCCCCACTTTCTCTTCCACAGACCCAGAGAGGCTAAGTAACAGGGAGGGCTTAAGGGGGGAACACAAGGATCTCCTTGGGAAGGGGAGCTAGAATAGATTCTTTGGTGGACTGTGTGGGTCTCTTTACTCTTTTGGGGATTATTGGCTACTGGTCTGCCAGGGAGGAGGGAACAGAGTGCAGAGGGCTGTGAGTGCAGAGGGCCGTGAGTACAGGTGGCCTGAGTTCAGAGGGCCTTGAGCCCAGAGGGCCATGAGTGCAGAGGGCTGTGGGTGCTGTGGAAGTTCCCTTTGGGGAGTCAGCTTCAGTGATACAGCTCAACTTTATTTCAGGGTGAGGCGATATAGGATATATATAGGATGGGGACAGCAGCTGGGGTATCATCTGATTTGCATTTGGCAGCACAGTCCTATCATACAGGGGAGCACAACACCTGGTTATCATGTGGATGTTGGCGGGGGGGGGGGGGGGAAGGGGGCAGAGGCATGAACATTTGCAGGGAACTGTGTCAAAAAATAAATCAGGCACCCAAGCTCAGGGATAGCTTCCAAATAAAGTCAGGCACTCAGGCCTAGAGACACTATCCAAATAGGGTAGGGAGAGGGAGTCCTGCTGCAAAGGGAGTCCTCCATATTACACCGAGCTCAGAGAGCTATTGGGATATGGTCAACTGCGATCTTCAGCAGCAGGGTCTTCCAACAGGATGGGTTGGAACCAGAAGGGATCAAATGGGATGGGGAGTAAATGAGGGAGAAATGACTGGAATTCGGGGGCATTTTGGGAGCTACTTGGAAACCTAGTGCAAGGGAAACTCCATGGAATCCACAAGAGTAACCCTAGAAAGACTCCTAGTAATGGGGGACACAGAGCCTGAATTGGCCGTCTTGTGTATCCAGGCAAGTGGAGGGACTGGGACTCCAACCCGGCCATAAAACCTACAGTTTGTCCTGCTTGCAGAGTGTTCTGGGACCGGAGCCTAGCAGATCCTCATCAAAGAGACCAGAGAGACTTCATGCAGCAACTGATGGGAGCAGATGCAGAGTCCCACAGCCAACCATTGGGTGGAACTCAGGGAGTCCTGTGGAGGAGGGAGAGGAAAGACCAGAGGAACCAGAGGGAACAGGGATGTCAGGGACAAGGATAGAATCTCTAGTTAGTGGAAAAATACAGACCCCCATAAGACAGGGAACTAGATCATCTTACAGTCAGGTTGCCTAGCAACAGGACATTGAGGCAGAGCCCTTGACCCTTTCACCCTGTAAACATCCTATACAAACATCCTTAGCTTGCCCCACCTTATGCAGATGACAGCTTCTTGCTCCCCCCACCCTGCAGAAACTATATAAACCCTCTTGGAGAAAAATAAAGTTGCACCTTGATCAGAATCCAGACTTGGTGTGTTTCCTTGTATCTCCTGTCCCTATCATTCCGTCCTTAGGGTGGTCGAGAACCCGTTGAAGCCCTGCAGGCGGGGCACAGGGACACTATGAGAACACTGGCCAGAGAATCAATTGACCAGGACTCATGGGGGCTCGCAGAAATCAGGGCACCTGTAGGGGGTCTGACCTAAGTCCTCTGCATAGATGTTATGGCTGAGTAGCTTGGTGTTCTTGTGGGATTCCTAACAGTGGAGGCAGGGGCAGTTGCTGACTCTTTTGTCTACCTGTGGAACCCTTTTCCTCCACCTGGGTTGCGTCATCCAGCTTTGATGGAGCTCATGCCATCAGGCTGGGGGGCAAGCAACCTTACCTACTGAGCATCTCAATGCCTCTTTTGAGACAAAGTCTCATAGGATAGCTCAGGTGGCCTGGGACTTATTATGTAGCCTAGGCTGGTCTCAAAATTGACATGCCCAACCAGACCTCTTCTTATGTAGTTACTTGTCCTTGTAAACCTTTCTCTTACCTTTGCTGTATCTCTAAGGTTTTCAAGTACTGTGTTTCCATTAAGTTAGTCCTAAAAAATGTTTAATTTCCCTTCTTAAATTTGCTGCCATTCCATTGTTTGTTTAGGAACAAATTATTTCATTTTCACATATTTGTAATTTTTCTTTTTTTGAGACAGGGTTTCTTGGTGTAGCTTTGGGTGTCTTGGAACTAACTCACTCTGTGGACCAGGCTGGCCTTAAACTCAAAGATCCCCCTGCCTCTGTCTCACAAGTGCTGGGATTAAATTCACGCGCCACTACCGCCAGGCTACATATTTGTAAAATTTCTAAAGTTCCTCCTGTTATTGATTTTTAGTTTTTTTTTTAAAGATTTATTTATTTATTATGTACACAGTGTTCTGTTAGTATGTATGTCTGCACACCAGAAGAGGGCACAAGATCTCATTACAGATGGTTGTGAGCCACCATGTAGTTGCTGGGAATTGAACTCGGGACCTCTGGGAGGGTAGTCAGTACTCTTAACCTCTGAGCCATCTCTCCAGCCCTGATTTTTAGTTTTACACACCATTGTGATTACTAAAGTGCTTGATAGTTTCAGTCTTCCTGCATTATCCTGTGACCCAAAAGCAGTTGGTATCCACCTCTCTGTGCTGCTGTGATGGTTAATAGTCAACTTGCTAGGGGCTGTAATCAAGAGACCAGCCCCTGGCCATGCCTGAGATGGATTATCTTGACTAGGTTAACGGTAGTGGGGAGACTCACCCTAACTAGGTAGGTTCTTTGCACTGGAGTCCTGGATTAAGTGAAGTGGAGAAGTCTAGCTGAGTATCAGCACCCGTTGCTCTCTGCCCTGGACTGTGGACTTGATGTGAGGAGACACCTTAAGCTCTTGCCACAGTGACTTCCTCACCACGATGGACTAAACCCTCAAATGTGAACCACGATAAGTGCTTCTGTTCTTCAGCTGTTTTTGTCAGTGTTTTTTTTTTCTTTCTTTCTTTCTTTCTTTCTTTTTTTTTTTAATCACAGTGACAGGAAAAGTATCGAATATGCCTGTGTTGGCTGGGTTTGGGGAAAGATGACTCAGTGGTGGTATTGTGTTACCCAAAATATTACGTATCCTAATAAACTTATCTGTGGTCAGAGACAGAACAGCCACAATATTAAACATAAAGGTTAGGCAGTGGTAATCTCACACGCCTTTAATCCTAGCATTCCAGAGGCAGAAATCCATGTGTTCAAGGATACAGCCAAGCATGTTGACTCATGCCTTTAATCCCAGGGAGTGAGGCAGAAAGCAGAAAGATATATAAGGCGTGAGGACCAGAAACTAGAAGCATTTGGCTTGTTAAGCATTTGGCTGGTTAAGCTTTCAGGCTTTGGAGCAGCACAGTTCAGCTGAGATTCATTCTGGATGAGGACTCAGAGGCTTCCAGTCTGAGGAAACAGGACCAGCTGAGGAATTGGCAAGGTGAGATAGCTGTGGCTTGTTCTGTCTCTCTGATCTACCAGCATTGACTCCAATAACTGGCCTCAGGTTTGATTTTATTAATAAGAACTTTTAAGATTCATGCTACATTCAAGCAAAGGAGATTAGATTTAAGGTTCTTGTTTAAAAAAAAAGAGAAAGAAAGAAAAGAAGAAAAAGACAATTACTAGTTTTAAATACTTTACATTGGATTGGATTGTTTTATATTGTACACAAATTATATATATTGAAATTGATATTGTTATAAAATGCTATATGTATATTTATAATTGTGCTTATACCATTCATTTAACAAAGCAATTTTCTGATCCTTGAATGTTATTATTACCAACTATTAGGATATAAAGAAATGAAAGTTAGTAGTCAGACATTACAATAGAACTTGTAGTTATATTAGATATGTTTTAAAAATTGAGCAGATATATTTTAGATAGATAGGTCATCTTCAAACCCTTCAGAGATCTACAGAATATGGCATTTGAAATATTTTAATAACTTAGAAAATTTTTCTTTTTTGAGACATGTGGGCTCCTGGCAGTACCAATCTACTTCAGAGAAAATATGGGCATTGAAGAAACTGCGTATGGAGCTAGCTTTCATTGTGGCAAAAGTTACCCACTGGACAACAAAGTATCCTCGAATCAACAGGACAAAATGGACAGACAGGACACGAAACAAAGGACTACTGATTCTTGCCAAAACAAGTGTGGTTATGGCTTTATCAAAAGGCATCTTCTGAGGCCAGGACAATATGGCACCATCCCTGAAGTGGCCTTCGCAATTAGTGCCCTTTTCTTCGAAGGCAGCTGAACAGGCAGTGGGCCGATGGCTTCTGATGTGCAATGGAACAGCAGCTGAAACAGTTATTCTTGAAGAGTAACTAAGCTCACGCCTCTCAATAGTAGACTGGCATTTGATAGAGGGATGTGGAGAAGAACGGGATGCTGAGATGAAGCCATATATACACAGCCAAGAAGAATGGACAGCTGAATTAAAAAACCATGAACAATTTCCAGAATTTAAAATCCTGAATCATGACATGACACTAGTGGAATTCAGGTGTTTCTGGTACATGGACTGCTCTCACCCAATGTGAGTTTGAACTGTTGACCCTGTGTACATCCTACTTCACAAATGAGTCTGTCAGATAAGCTAAGCCTATGGGCTGAAGATGATGCCCCAGCACTGCGGAGAAACCTCAGGTGACTGTCCAGGCAGCTGGCTGTTTCTGTCAACTTACAAATTTTTTGGAAATTGCTTGCATGCACTTCCTGTTTTTATTTTTGTTAGCTAATATTATTTCCTTCTTGGGTCTCTGAGGGAGTTGAAGATTGGTTAGTTATAGTTGAAGGTTTTTTAGTTATAGTTGAAGACTAGTTAGGATAGAAAGTGAATTAGGTACATTTTGGACTTACCAAACTAGGATAGATAATGGAATTATTTTCTCTGAATCTGTCAAATAAAAATGGACTAGACATTGTTTAGGCATTTATTACTTGTATATATTGTATATAGTTATTGTACTTTTGTATATAGTTTTTCTTTTGTTAGTTATAACCTTTTTCTTTGTTTCTTTTTATTAAAACAGAAAAGGGGAAATATGGTGGTATTTTATTTGTACTGAAATGTGATTTTAATTGTATGTTAATAAATAAAGTTGCCCGTGGGTCAGAGCTATTAAAGCCATAGCAAGAGCCTTGTACATGCATACCAAGCGCTTTACTGACTGAGCCATTTCCCCAGTCCCGGGATAAATATTCTCTTTTTAAAAATTGAGGTATTCAAAAGTTTGCTTTCTCACATTTTTGTAGTCTCTGTGTGACATATTTTGGTTTGTGAGTGACAAGAAATAATACTTACTTCCTCCTTCAGCCCTGCCCCCTTTTCAGTCCCTGTCTGGTAGCCTTCCTGGAGTGATCTTTCTCACAAACGGCTTGAAGGGAAACTATCTACATTTGGTTGTTGCTAGGGCTGGGGAACTTAGGCTACTGTCCAGAGGTGGGAGTGTGTGCAGCCTGGTGCAGGTGGGCGTCAGGCTTCTGAGGGTGCCAGACATTGTTTGGAGAGTGGTGGACATGCGCACTCTGGCAGATGAAGGGACCAGGCTGCAAGAGGGGGTACATGTGCACACCCCAAACAAGCAAGTGCTCATCGCACTAAACTGTCTCCATGCTTGCCTGCTTCTTAAAAGGTGAGTGTGCGTTTTCTGTAGTGTTTTACACAATCACAGAAAGACTTCTTGTTTGTATTCTCAATATTGAGAAAGCCTCAGAAAAGTAATCCACACACTGCCCCCCCAAATAAGAAAAGGTGACTCACTCACTAAGCGTTGACCTAGATGTTGTCTCTTGGATGCAGATGGCCAGTTTGCTGTCTCCTCTTGCTGACCAACAGTTGCCCTAGTTAGAGACCCAGTTTCTGCAGGGCTGGCTCCAGAGGCTCCCCTTGCCACCCAGTTCCTAATTCCACACCTGCTGTCACACACTTGCTACCACATCCCCTGACCTAGCAGTGAGTCACAGATTCCCCACTGCTGAGCTTTCCTGTTATCCTCCTGCTGCTGAACCCAAGACCCCTTTTGTCTGTAGGGTGTTTACCCACCAACCCCACAGTTCCCCAGAGTTTTCTTGAGTGTGAGCAGCAGGAAATATTAGATAGAAGGATTTATTGTGGAGAATCTTGTGGAGATAAACAGATAGAAAATAAAGGATAGCCTCGAGAGGGCCTGGAACCTATTCCAAGGGGCCTGACTGTCTCTGCCCCAGGGTTTTTATAGAGACACCAAGGGGTGGAGCAAAAGACCTCCTCCCCCAGCACAGCCAAGTGCAGACCATCTCAGACACCTGCACTCAGTCCTGTGGTCCTAATCATCCTCTCTGCGGACCTGCTGGGTAATGCCTCGAGGAACCCGAAAACGGGCTCCCACATTTGTTATCTGCTGTGAGTGACTTTTGCCACCCCCTCCCCCAACTCTTGACTGCTGAAATTCCATTGGATACCAACTGCAGAGACCAGTGTGGGGAATGAGGAAGAGGAGGATATGTAGGCTCATGCCTCTGTCTCTGTGTGCTCCTAACTGTTCTAGAGAGCTGACTCCTAAGCGGGGAGTCTGTTCTGTGGTAAACTCCACAAACATCACCACCAAGCACTTCTGACAGGGGTACTGAGCCAGGGCATGAACAGTACTACCGTGACACTGTAGAATTTCTGCTCAGCACCGCATGGTGTAAATAAGCTGACACGACTGTATAACTCATAGAACTGTGTCTTCAGTTTTCAAAAGATGAGCATGGTGTGACCCCTGAAAATCCTGGAGCTGTGTTTTTCTTTTCTATTTCCTAGCTTATTCAGCTTTTGACTAGGTTTGTGACCCCAAGAAAGTGTCTTAATGTCTCTAGACCTTCACACCCTGTCTGTAGAACAAAGACACCAGTCCCAGCTTTGCAGGGCTATCACAAAGCATCCACCCATTTCATTTGTAAGGACAGGAGCAATGACTGACATACAGGACGTATGAAATGTGGAAAATCAAACATTTACAAACCAAGATACGGTGCCTTTAATCCCAGCTCTCGGGAGGCAGAGGCAGGCCTGTGAATTAGAGGCTAGCCTGGTTTACATAGAGAATTCCAGGCTAGCCAGAGCTACATAGTGAGATCCTACCTCAACAAATTTTATACTATTATTATTATTATTATTATTATTATTATTATTATTTACGAACTACTCTTGGACTATGACTCTCATTTAAACTGAGGACTGTTTTAAAAAGTGTGTAGGCAGATTTTTGTGTTCTGCCTACTAGCTTCTCATTAACCACACAGAGACTTATTATTACTATGAAGCTCAGCTAGCTTAGGCTAGTTCCTAACTAGTTCTTATAACTTAAGTTAACCCATTTCTATTAACCTATGTGGTGCCACGTGGCTTGTGGCTGTTACCTCTCCTCCTGCATGTCTTGCTTGCTCTCTGTCTCCTGGCATCTCTGCCCTTCTTCTTCCCGGTGTCCTCTGTGCCTGGAAATGCTGCCTTGCTATTGGCTGTTCAGCTTTTTGTTAAACAAATCAGAGTGACACTTCTTCACAGTGTACAAAAAGATTATTCCACAACAAATGTGTTTGTGTGTGTGTGTGTGTGTGTGTGTGTATGTGCGCATGCAAGCACACGTGTGTGCGAAAGTGTGTATGCCATAAAGCATGTGTGGAAGTCAGAGGACAACTTTGCAGAGTTGATTCTCTCCACCAAGTCCTGGAAGAATAACCAGTGTTGTGCCTAACCACTGAGCAATCTCTCCAGCCCCCCCCCCCAAAAAAAAACCCAGTTTTATTAGCCAATAAATATGAGCCGTGATGTGCCACACATCATACATGATCTACTAGGAGATTTCAAGCACAGAAAAAAATGCTACTCTAAATTCTTTAAAATTATATTTTTTCAGTTTTGTTTTGTGTGTGTGAGCAAGCGTGCATGAGCAAGCGTGCGTGCGTGCGTGCGTGCGTGCGTGTGTGTGTGTGTGTGTGTGTGCCTTCATATGACACAGTGCACATGTGGAGATCCAACTTGGTTCTCTCCTGCCATGTGGGTCTCAGGGACTGAACTCAGGTCATTAGGCTTGGTGGCAAGCACCTTTATTCACTGAACCATCTTGTTGGCCCTGAAGAAAGCATGTCTTTTTATATAGCCAAGCAGATAAAAACCATCATACTGGGTTCTCAAGATAAACCATCACTAATTGTCAAGTAAGAAGACCTGAAATATGTTTAAGGTTTGTGTCATGTGCGGTGGAAACCTGCTGGAGGGTATCAAGAAGGCTGAGATTTGTGTGCACGTGTGTGTTCAAGGGAGGCAGAAGTCGTCCTATTTTGTAGTGCTTGCCAATTTCTATGGTCCAAATCCCTTTCTAGGACTGAGATCAAGCCAGAGAATGATGGCACCAAAGGAGTTGGAAAGAGATTCAGAAATCTCTCAGGAGATGGTGAGCATTTTTAGTAGACCACTGTGTATAATTTATTTACAGTTATTAAAAATTTCCCTTTTTAGGTACATAGGTTTGTGGCAATAAATGTATAGTTGTGTACAGATTTCCATTTGGGAGCATCAGTGTAGCTAATGATGGAGGGCAGAGAAGAGGGAGGTGGGTGGCTTTCAGCATTTCTTGACAATGATGAGATATTTTTTGAAGTGGAGTTCTCTCTGAGATCATAATGTTTTTGTTTCACATAACCTGGCATTCTGGCTTTAGTGGCCGATAGCTA